>NW_005371082.1:4466667-4471555 GCF_000412655.1 Myotis brandtii | reverse complement strand
CATCCAGAACTGAAATATCATTGCTGACATGTACACATAAGGAACTGTCGGACATTGAAACTTGGACTCAGAACTGTTGGACATCGAAATTGGGACTTAAACATTTTTGTTCTTGATGCTTAAGTTTTACTTTTATTATGGTAGCTTTTTGTTCTTGATGTTTAAGTTTTATTTTCATTGTAGTAGCTTAATAATAAAAAAGGGGGGAGATGTGGGGAACTGATATAGGTTTGAACCTCGGACTGACCTGCTGGCAAAGTCACAAACAAGTCCCAGCTTAGAGGGCTCAGTCCTCTTAGCATAATTAGGCTTGTTGAAGAATCTTATCTGGGAGGCTAATGGGCTGAGGGGAGTGCAGGAAGTGTAACTATGGTCAAAACAGGTGAAACTCACAAGAATGTAACTATGTCTTAGCATAATTAGGCTTGACCTTATAACACTCCCTGAATCTTATCTGGGAGGCTAATGGGCTGAGGGGAGTGCAGGAAGTGTAACTATGGTCAAAACAGGTGAAACTCACAAGAACTGTGTAACTATGGGGACCACTTCCTTGTTTACCTCTGACTAAAAAGGATGGTACGGCCTGAGCACCAGTGGAAGTCCTTCCTCTTGAGTTGGACTTACCCGCCTGGCCCCCCAATATTCCCAAATTATCTCTTGTCTTTTCTCTTTCATTTGTGTGCTGCTCCTCTTCCAGATCCTGAACCCTGAACCACGCGGGATGTGGAGGGAAACATTTACAACACATTGGTAAAGAATAATAGCAAAAGCAATATGTCCCACAGATTAGAAAGAACGTAGCTGAAAATGAGAGGAAAGAGAAAGTAATAAAATCATTGACTTGCTTACAGTTTGGTATGAAATGGTAACATTTTAAACTGACAGGCAAAACAATAAAAAGTTAAATAAGGAAAAGGGAGCAATGACAGTATAAATGATAAAAATTTATCATTTTTAATGACAGCATAAATGTTAAAATATGGAATACCCACTAGAACAAAAATATAATTCTTCCTAAACACCAAAACAAATATTTTAAAGAACAATAGAGACACACTAACTAAATAAAATAGCAAAGTAAATATAAAATAATACACATAAAATAATATGACAGATTTGACATGAAACAAATTAGTTTTATGACTAAATGTGAATGGGTTTAACTAACCTATTAAAAAAAATCAATTTTCAAATTGGTCCCTAAATCAAAACTCAACTCTGTTACTTACAAAAAAACATAGCTAAAGCACCTTTGTTTCAAGCCAGAAATATGTGTCAATGAATGTTGTGGGCAGAGAATATTTGTAATTCTATCTTATGGCTATAGTGTTCCCACCTAGCACAGTGCTTGGCACATTGGAAACATTAAAAAATTATTGGATAAATGGATGAATGAATGAAAACTTTGTAGTCTATAAAATACTCATCACCTCAAAATAGCATCAAAGTCAAGGATATAATCTTAGATATAAAAATGTGAATTTTAATTATTATTGGATTTCTAGATATTTACTTATTGTAGAGAACACATTAATTTCTGTAATTACCCAAGTACATTGAGAGAGTCATTTGCCATCAACTGTCAACCTAGAGATAGAGTCTGGGCAGTGAGCTGTTGGAGCTTGCTGTGACCATGTTCCTGTTGAAAGTTTTTATCAACAACTGAGATGAAGATGTTGATGCAGTGGTAATAATCATCAGACTGACAGGAAGCTGGAGGGATCACTCTTATATAAGGTGACAATGTGTCCAAAAGGATCTCACTCAACAGGTTAGAAGGTTGGATCAAATAACAATACACAATTAAATAAGGAAAATAGAAAGTACTGGACTTAGGTCCCCCAAATATAATTAGACAATATGAACAGAATGAGGGACCAGAATGATCAAAACATGTGAAACACTTACAGTAAGTGTTCCGTAATTAGGGGCAATTACGAAACAATGTGGAAAATGCCATAAAGAGCCTTTACCATATGGAAAGAAATACAAAAGAAAGTTAGAATGATGTTCCTCATAATTGTGGTGGGCACTAAATATGCTTGGTACTCCAACCCAGGAGTACTGCATGCCCATGGACCCAGAGGAGGACTGAAGAGAGATTATGAATGGGATTGAATAAATTTCCCCTCCTAGAGGGAAAACAACAACAACAATAACAACAACAGGAAGTGCATCTATTCCTGCTTATGCCCTTTATTCTGTAATTCTCTTAGAATATAAATGATTAAGCATATTTTCTATGAAGAAGTCAAAGTTACCTGAAAAGAGATACATGGTCAACTAAAAATTATTCATCTTTAGATTAGATTGTCCATCAACTTTGTGTCAGAGAGTGAAGTGCAAAAGTTCTCATAAAAATTTTAGCTTAGGGTAGACACATTTGATGGTTTCCATCACTATAGGAAGCAGTGTTCACAACAGAGTTGTCTTCTCTCTGTTATGAAATAATACATTCATTGATTAAAAGACTGCATTTTCATAAAGAGATTAAACTTCACACCAGAATTTGATATTGCTTTATGAGCATATTGCCATAGAATTGAAAAGCTGACTTGAATTTTAAAAAAACATCAGGAAAATTTAAAAATTGTGTCAGGTTCTACATTTATTAACTGTGTGACTATGGGCAAATGAAGTAAGCTTCCTGTGCCTAAGTTCCTTCATTTGTTAGATGAAGATAATAATGCCTACCTTGCATGGTTCTTGTGGGAATAAAATAAGAAAAAATATAAAAGCCCCCAGTGCAGCAGAAAGCTAGCACAGTTAATAAGAGCCACTGACAAAACTGTGACCAAGCCAATTGTCATCTTGCAGGATGGAGAGCTGTGGCTGCTTGGAATTGGGATCCATGGCTTAAATAGCATTAGCTTTGCGAAGTTTGAATGACATCTAACTTTGGTTTTCATGAGAAAAGTATGCATTAATTCCAGTCACTTCTTTAATTAATATCCTGGTGATGTAAAGGAAGTGACATCAGTTTTTAAAAATTACTTGAATTAGAATTTCCAGGTAATTTTCATTTTAAGTAAGAACCATTATTGAATAGTACTTAGATTTGCTAAAGGCTACCCTGGAAGTATCTTTGGCATTTCTGTAGTTACTTGTGTCAGGTCACTGAATACCATTTAGTACCAGCTTATTGTCCTGCCTAAATGATATGATCATAGTGCAATGTGCCCATCTACTTAATTATTACTTATCTAATTATTAGGTGTTCTGAAGGGTTAATGATGTCCAACTATCTGAAATCAAACTCAGAGGTGTTTCTTTGAATATACTCACTGCATGTCCAGGTAGAAGAGTTAGGAGAGAGTAAAATATGGTTGAGTTACTTAAAGTGCTTAATAAATGACCCTAATAGAATATCCACAGGGGTTAGAAGATGGAATTTATTTTCTGGGTTAGCATTTGGCAGAAATTGCTTAGCATTTGTCACTGAAATGGTAAACAGAAGCTCTGATTTCTGTTCTCAAGAAAATACACTTGGCTCCATACGTTCTCTACTAGTATACTTACCCCTTGGCATTCATTTTGCATTAGAATGTGAAGGAATAGGCTCAGACCTTTGCATTTAGTTTATTTGGTAAGTTCATTGTACTCTCATCCCTGGGCTAGTCAATAGTTCAAAAATAAACATTGCAGCACTTGTTAAATATGTAACATTCAGCTCAAGCTGTGTTTATAACAAATGACTATTATTTAGTATTTACATATTACTTTGAAAGTATTTCAGAATAGTTCTTATTCATAATAAGTAGTCAAATACATAGCTGGGCTCAATGGTTAAAAGAAAAATAAAATTCTGATTTTCTATCGAAAGGTGCAAGCTCAGGAAGAGAGAAAAATATTGATGTGTTTTTGTATTGAAAAACAATGCATTGGGACAAATACACGTCTCAAAAGACATGATCAAAAGTTAATAGATTAACTGGACCAAAATTCAGCCTGCCCCCCTGAAGCAGGCTAAGGTTCACAGAAGTCTACCACCTGCTCTCACTCCCTGAATTTTTGTGCAAAAAAAATGGAGAAAACCTGGTCTCTGAGAACATTTCTGCCTCCAGTAAAGAGCAAAGGCTTGTGTGAGCTCATGGGGCTTTCCAGGTCTGACCACCAGCCATGAGGGATTTCAGAGTGAAACCTGTCTCTTTAGTTAGCAAGGGTCTATTGTAACATATTTGGCTCTAAGCAGGGGTCATTTGAATTTCAAGGGTGACTCAAGTCTTGAGGTCCAGTGGAGATGAAGGGTGGGATCCATGGGTAGATCTGCCCCTTCCCTATTAGGGGGACCGAGGGTGACACTACAGTGCATAGGTTGGGAAGGTCTGGGTTGGTCCTCTCAGGAGGTACTACATGAATGTATCTTGGCTTTCATAATCTTGACAAAGGTGTAAAACTATGAAGTCACATCAGAGCTTGTGTGCGGCGGTGGGAGGAACTGTTATGACTGAGCCACACCTCACCTCTCAGCCTTGCACTTTGCCTGGCTCAGACCTAGCCCCATCAACGGTCTCTTGGGTCCACCATCTGATCCATCCCTATCTCCAGACAACCACTGCTGGGGACTGGGGAGGTTTAGGGATTTGCTCAAGCCAGATGCACAGAGGTAGCTGCGTCCTCAGCGGGTATAGGAAGGGCTCCGGGCGCAGCCTTGGCGGGTGTTCCCTGCCAAGAAGGGCGGGGCGCGGGGCGCGCACGCGGAGAAGGAGAGAACGGGAGGGCCTGTGAGCGCAAGAGCTACATGAAAAGGGAGCGCGCCCGCTGCCACCTCCCTCCTCCGGAGAGAAGCTGTAGTGAGGCTGTGCGAAGCACCGCATTTCAGAGGACCGGCCAAGGCGCATCCCTGCACCAGCAGCGGAAGCTCAGACGCCCGCGCTTCCTCAGCTGC
>NW_005371082.1:4449123-4466593 GCF_000412655.1 Myotis brandtii | reverse complement strand
CCCCCCACAGCCCCGCAGCCCGACCGCGCCCAGCCCGGAGAGGACAGCACCAGGAAGCGGCCCTGCTCAAGGCCACAGAGACCCCCGGCAGCGTCTCTCAGCAGACGGGTATGTGGTTTGTCGGCGTTGGGGAAGGGAGCCGCGGGGCTCCTGAGATTGCGGTGGCCCGGCCCGGGGCGGTGTGTGCGGGCGGCCCCCAGGCTGCTGGCACCTGCCTCTTTTGTCTGGTGCCACCGGGCTAAAAACGGGGAGTCGGACGAGCATGCCCTCACCCCCGCCTCAGCTTTCGCTGTGTTGTTAGTGGAGAAGGCGAGCCAAGGCGGAGGAGCTGGGCTAGGTGTTTGTCATTGTCATAACTCGCCACGAATGAAGAGCAAGTCTGCGCCTAGAAGGAGTGACCGGGCCAGGCCTCTTATTGTGTGCTCTCCTGCCGCCCGGGAGGGTGGTGTGTGCTGGAAGATAGAGCGATCTGTGCTGCAGTGTGGGTGTTGCAAGCACATTTGCAGGGCCTCAAGTTCTTTCGGGGACAGTGAGGCTGCTTATATACAAATTAGTACCTGCAGTGCTAAAAGCACGCGGAGAGGAACCGGCAATTTCCTCCTAGAGGGAGCACAAGCACAGCCCCGCATTGCCCCACAAAATGCATGGCCCATGGACATGGACAATAGGGTGGTGAAGGGGAGTGGGGGGAGATGAGTAGGGGTTGGGCGGAGGCGGGTAAAGGTGTGTGTGTGTGTGGGGGGGGGGAATGGGAGACATCTGTAATACTGTCAACAATAAAAAATAATAACAATTAAAAAAAAGAGGCTGGCCCTAACTGGTTTGGCTCAGTGGATAGAACGTCGGCCTGCGGACTCAAGGGTCCCAGGTTCGGTTCCGGTCAGGGGCATGTGCCTTGGTTGCGGGCACATACCCAATAGGGAGTGTGCAGGAGGCGGCTGATCGATGTTTCTCTCTCATCGATGTTTCTAGCTCTTTATCCCTTCCCTTCCTCTCTGTAAAAAAATCAATAAAATATATTAAAAAAAAAGAGGCTGCATTTGCAAACCAGTTGTGCTAGGAATCCCTGCTGGATTTGGCAAGGAGATGCTGGTAGGAGATGGAGCAGGTGAAAGGTTTCATTCAAACCGGCTCCTTCTCTCCACACCTGTGAATGCATGTCCACATTATGGTGCACACTGCAGACTGTTCCCAAAATACGTTTTATGAATGTTCTCAAATAAATCGCCTTTGAAAGGAAAAGGAAAGTAGGCCAGCGTTTTAACTATGAAATGTCAATGGATGTGGGCTGGGAGGGATTTTAAGAGACGTTATATGTAGGAACATTATGAAGGATCCACATGCATCCTGTGATGTTTTCGTCCAGGGTGGTGCCTGCATTCTGAAGGTGTGTGTGGCCTCTAATTCTAGCCTGTCCATCCACCTGCACTCTAATCTACTGGCAGGAATATGCCTTGAGACTTCCAGGTGCAGCATCAATTTAGATGTGGTAGGATTTATGACAAATTGTGTCTTGGTGTGTGTGTGTGTGTGTGTGTGTGTGCTCGCGTGCACGCTAGATGAGGGGGAATCTTGGAAACAAACTTATGAGCTCATCTAGAGGATGAACACAGGTTCCTCAAAATGGTGAGAAGTCCCACAGAATAATGGAGGATGCTGATTTGTTGGCCTGGAAAAGTTTATAGGAAAATCTGGATAAGATCCATGATCCCCTTCTTCCCCACCCACATGTGTGATCTTTGTGACTAAGGCAGTATAGATACTTTCTTGGCACCACAAATGTGTGGCTTAGGCCTTAGCTACCTATGGTCTGTAAACACGTGGCTGTGTGCTTTAGCCAGCTCCCTGTGCAGAAAGTGGGAGATTGTAGAGGCCCAGGGAATCTTCTTGGTTCAAATATATGACTAAGCCCATGGAGAGCTGAGCCAGCCATGGCAAGGGAAACACACCTATTTTGATGCCTACTGGTAGCTGTAATCTTGAAAATGATTTCAGTTTGAGTGTGGCTTTTCTTTGTCACCAACATCAGTGCCTACTTTTGGGCAGCCTCAGTGAAGGACAGTAGAAGATATGTATGGTCTCTGCCCTGATTGAACGTGTAGTCCAGTTTGAGGATATGTGCAAATAAAACAAAATCAACTTTTTTTTCTATTTATTTACCGTTTTTTTCATTTGCTGTGGTATTCTTGGCTTTAAAAGCCTGTTCCTTTAAGGAATTCCAGTAATTGCTACAATTTTTGGTCTTTGCAAATTGCGACTCAACAAGAGCCCTTTAAAACTAGATTTGCACTCTCTGGTAGTACATCTGTGCCATCCTTTGCTAGGGTCCTACTTGTTTTCTTTGGGTTCATATAGATTTGGGGGAAAATCCTAGGGTTGGAGGGATGATTGCTGGCTTTAAAAAGAAACAAAATATTCAAAAGCCAATCTGGCCTTTATGATTTACAAAGTTTGATGAGTTTAGTGAATTGGCATGAGTACTGGCAGTATCATCTTCCCAAACTCATTTTAGAAAACAAAGAACTCCTTTTAAAAACAAATTTATTTTAAAAAGTAGGAGTATTTATGATACCATGGGCAAAATATTGGTTCTGTTATTAAATTAATAGCTGCCGGAAGGATGGGATAATTGTTTTGTAATGATATAACTTCAAAATCAATGAAACCAATTCATATCTACCTATATATGCTATAACTTTTCCTGGAAAATACAAATGAAGAGGCATGAGGTAGTTTTCATATTTGGAAGAAAAAATTACACTCCAGATTTAAATCACACTCCACTGTCTCCTCTCCCACCCAGTTGGGGTCAGCAATAGACTAATGAGCAGGTGAAGGAAGACATTAGAGGCCTGCTGATCACTGTCTCCTCTTCAGAGGTCTTCAGCAGTTAAGTAACCTGCCCAAGGTCACAAAGCTAGTTAGGAGTGAGGGCTTAAAAAAGACCCTACTTTATATGCCTGAAGGGTCTAATCTCAGGGGGTCTAGGCCTCTAGGACAAGAGAGTATGGGGCAGCAAGGAATGAGTGCCAGTTTCAGAGTCAATCAGAGAAAACCTGAGTTTAAATCACAACTCCCTCAATTATGACTTTGGGACCCTGGGTATATCCCATATTCACCCTTAGTCACAATATTACCTACCTCATTGGATCATCATGAGATTTAGAAGAGAATATTTAGCATATTACACAACTGATTGCTGAGTAATAGTGTCGGGCACATAGTAGACATTCAATAAATATTACCTTTTCCCACTTCATTCATTTCAGAGGACACATGCTTTTGAGCATAAATTTTTAGCCAATGGATCAGAGGTCATGGAAAGGCCAGGGAGGCTTGGCAGAGATTTTGGTTAGTTTGGACTGACCTTGGGAAAGAGGACATCATCCCTGTGGTGGGATTTCGGGAGCACTCATAGGTTGTTGCCCTAAATTTTCCATTTCCTGTATATTTTATTTCAACATTCCTGAAATTTTGTCTTTAGAACTTCTTTTGTTTGAATTCGGAGGTTTTTCCCCCTTTTCTAGATTGACCTGATAAAACATGGATCCTCCAAAGGGGCAACACCAAAAGCCTTTATCAACTAAACCCTTAGCAAGGATGAACTGATTCCAGGGGCAGCTTGCTGATAACAAAGACTCTACAGAAAGTAAAATGGGGACCATAGAGTGCAAGCATATCTTTCAGAAGGTCATGAGTGGAAATCAGGAAGACTCACTAGGAGCCTTCCTTACCAGAAGGCAGAGATTCTATTCCCACTAGCTCTTTCTTTGACAGAGTCAGGAACAGAAATACAAATATTAATACTTATCACATACTAGATACTATCTTAAGTGCTTCATGATTAATATTAACTCTGAAGTAGGTACGATTATCATTTCCATACTTGGTTAAGGAAATTGAGGCTTGAAGATGTTGACCAATTTGCATAGCTAGTACCAGGTCAAGTCTGGATCCACATCTTGATTGCCTCAAAGACAGAGAGAGCCTGAGTGGAAGGAAAAGCAAAGCCCTTTGATCCTTTCTTCTTATTGTTGTTTTCCTTGATCTTCTCTCACTTCTCTTTCTCTTCCTCCTTTTTCTTGTTTTTTAATCCAATTTTTCTGAAGCACTAAATGTAAGTAAATGAGTTATGGTGAATTCAGGTTTTAAAATAATTTCTATTGAATATGTGAATATGTTGGAAAATCTTAAGTTGGTAAAATTTACAGATTGATTCCATTTGCTCTCCATCCGGCCTTGAGGACCATAAACACTAAGTAATGTAGACAATCTGATTATGAAATGCTGCCCACTGTCTTTTTCTCCTGGCCCACCACCTCTCTTTAGCTCAGTGGTTCCCAACCTTTTTTTTAGCCATGCCCCATCTAAGCATCTCTAAAATCCTGATGCTCCCCCCCTCCCCCGTAACATATAATTGTTATTATTCAAAATGTGAACTCCTATTCACATGGAGGAAGCCTAAAAGCCCATTGGTCTAAAAAACTTCCAAAAACATGGCATCCATGAAAGAGAAAAATAAAAGAACGAAAGGATGGTTGAAGTACTGAGGAAGAAATCACTAAGAAATTGTGAAAAAAATAATAGTAATATGAAATGATATGAAAAAATAGCAAATAAAGTTTCAAAACATAGTAGAGAACTGAAATGCATAAATATCTCACAATATATATTTATAAACTGTATATGAGACCCCTAGAACCACAAGAAATGCAAAAAATTCACTGTTAATGACTCATTCTCAAATTGCCCCCCTTAAAAATCAAATTGCCCCCTCTGTGGGGTGAGTGCCCCACGTTGGGAACCACTGCTTTAGCTGAATGGTGGTGTGAAAGCTGACTTCCTGCCTGCCACCAGGATTAGCACACTGCCCTGCAGGCAGCCTGGAGCTTCGGAGTCAGGCAAACCTGGGTCAGTGTTCTTGGTTCAAGCATTTCTCATCTGGCTTACGTTGGTAAATTTAGGAGATTTTTTTCCTCCGTTTTGGTTTCTTCATCCGTAGATAGGAATCATAATACTTTGAAAGGTTTGCTATGACTGTTGGAAATAATAGCTGTTCAAAGCCTGATATGTTGTTAGGTGGTCAGTACAGAGGAGCTGTTTCTAATAAAACTAAAGTTGATTAATAAGCTATTCGCACTGGGCCTGCCTCTTCTTTTTCTTTGCCATCTTCTTTCTCTCCCAACTTGATAATTCATATGAAATATATCATCATTTCTAGCACTGTTTCCACCAGCTTCTCTCAAGTTGAGTCTCTCAAATCATGATCTTAAATAACATAAGTATGTGTCTCTGTTTTTGTTGCTGTGCCTCATAGATTCAACTTGAACTGCGTCATGTCCTTTGGCAGAGACATGGAGCTGGAGCACTTTGATGAGCGGGATAAGGCGCAGAGATACAGCAGAGGGTCACGGGTGAACGGGCTGCCCAGCCCCACACATAGCGCCCACTGCAGCTTTTACAGAACCCGCACGCTGCAGACGCTCAGCTCCGAGAAGAAGGCCAAGAAAGTTCGTTTCTATCGAAATGGAGATCGGTACTTTAAAGGGATTGTGTATGCCATCTCCCCAGACCGGTTCCGATCTTTTGATGCCCTGCTGGCTGATTTGACCCGAACTCTGTCGGATAATGTGAATTTGCCCCAGGGAGTGAGAACAATCTACACCATCGATGGGCTCAAGAAGATTTCCAGCCTGGACCAACTGGTGGAAGGTGAGCATTATGAGATAGCTCCCCAGTGACCTTGAAGAACAGTTCTCACATGTCCACATTGCTCGAGCCAGCTCCCACTTGATCTTTAAGAGCAGCATTCTGCCTTGTGGTGCTGATTCTTATTGTTTCACACATTTGCGAGTTCACGTTGCTGTACTTACCATAGTGTAAAAAGAAAAGAAAAAAAACCTAATGGTATTAGGTCAGCTAGCTCATGGTAATGAGCTGAGGGAATAAGTGTCTTAATTCTACAGCATACTATATATTTTTTTTCTCACACCTATGGTACATTAATTTTAAGAGTCCATTTTTATATCTTTAATCATATAGCTCATATTCATTTCAAGATAAAAATTGAGCTCTTGCTATCACATCAGAAAGTGCTTGAACTACAAATAATGAATTGATCATGAAATTTTAGAGTTGAAAGGAATCTTAAATAGGTACCAAACCCATTAATTTTATCACGGGAGACTGAGGTCCAGAACATTCAAGTGACATGTCTGTGGTTAAATACTAGTTAGTGGTGACGTTGGATCAAAAATTAGTTTTTCTGGCAACTCTTTTCAATATGATGCTTCCTTTTAAGTTTTAAAGGCTTGTTATCTTTCTGTGGTGTTTGAGGATACAAAGGAATTGATCTTTCCAGTTTATTTTTTAAGTACAATTTAGGTTAACAGTAATTATCTGTTTAGATGTGAAACTAGGATTCTGGGTCCACTGGTGAGGCTTGGTGTCTTGTGCAAGCAGAGTATGTTTCCTATTTTGAGCTACTCACTCCCAGCCTGTTGGAGCAGAGCATAAAACCTCTAATCACCTTAGAAATTTTAAGCAAAGGAAAATGGCTTAGAAAGAAATAACTGGCATTAAATTCAAGCTAAGGTGTAAAACAAGATAGCTGATCCTCTTTGGAGAGTAGGTTTTTCTAAGATTGAGGTCTCAAGGTCCTGGTGAAGTAATACACAGCACAAAAGAATGTGGAAAGGAAGTTTGAAGGTTGGAAGTGCTTGATTTCACCTTTACTCCAAATATATTTGCCCAGGCTCTGTTGTCTTATTGGATCCCAGAGGAATCCCTTGAAAGTACTGATCTCTCTCTCTGGTGCAGATAACAGGAAGCATCTTTTTCATCCTTGCCTACCTCTCTTCCCCTTCATGCAGTTTTGGATTGCTCTGCCCTGACCACACACAGGCAAGCCCTCTTGTCCTCCTTTGGAGGCAGAGTTTGTATGTGATTCAAGGATGAGGGCTTCTGTGTCTTTCTCCCATTTTCCTTCCCTTTATCCTTTGGCAGTCATGCCAGTGCAGTCACAGTATGACTGGACTTGCGAGGGTGTGGAGGAGCCTGGCTTTGGTGTGTTTATTTTGTGGGAATTCTTATCCCTTTTTGATAATTTGTCATCCTGCCAAGATGCCTGCAGACTTGGCGTTTTTCCTTCTATTCAGATGTTGGAACTTCCAGTAAATTAAAGGGGAAGAATGAACATGAAATCTTTCTGTATCAGTGTTGTCCTTTTCATGACCTTGGAAAATACAAGGATAAAGAAAGCATTTGATGAGCTATTCCAAGGGATATGGATAAAGATCAAATGCAAAGTCAGGTGCATGGCTAGTCACCAGACTATCCCTTTGAGGGCTGATGGTATTGTAGGGAAAATATGCCAAGATTTCAAAGCACATAAGCACATGCTAAGAAAGCCAGGACTGATTTCTCACTCTGTGCTAGAATCACATGTGCAATATCTCTGATGGGAGGGGCACTTCAATCAGACCCTCCCTTTCCCCACCCCCAAGACTCATCTTTATTGAGAAGTGGCCAGAGATATTCCCAGGATACACCCCTATTAAGAAGAGGGTGTGGGAGATGGGAAATGACAACAGTACTTTACACAAAGTCATGGCTTGCTTCCCACAACTCTGTCAGTTTTTTAACACAAAAGAATGCCTGCTCTGAGAGACTGCTGTCCTGACTGAAAATAATAATAACTCACCGTTATTGAGCATGTGTCTTGCATACATGAACACGCTTAATTCTCACAGTGATTATAGGAGGTGCTGTTATCACCCTAATGTTAAGATATGAAAAGTGAGGCACAGTGTGATTAAATGATCTGCTCAAAGTCACACAGCAAGAAATGATAGGGTTAGAGTTTCAACCCAGGAAAGCTGGTGCCAGAGCTTGAGCTCATAACCGCCACTAATAGGATACTGAATGAGGTAGTCATAATGGCTTTTAAATAAAATTTTATTGTATTAGCTTCTTCTTGAAAACAAATGCTTTAAACCTTGACTTCATTTCAGGAATGACAGATACTGTTCCGAGAAACACTTTAATATTTTCATTTGCCTCCAGATATTTTTCTTTCCAATCAATGTGAAGTAACTGCAGAAGGAATATTCTGATGTTAAATAAATTTCTTTTGGAAAAAATACCTTTTATCTGATTGAATGGATGCTAACTTCAGTACAGTATGTTCATATATTGGCTGCATTTTCAAACAAATTCAGTTTAAATATTTTTTTTTCTCTTGTAAAACAGTGACAATCAACATGCAGCTGTACTTAGTGTTAAAATAGCTGGAAATTAATTTAGATTTGCCTCTTTACCAATTACATTTTTGCTTAGCCTGTTAAACTGCAAACAGTTACTTCATATTCATCATTAGGTTCATATATCTTACTTTACATACTAATTTTGTGTAAACCTCAATGCATGTTATTAGCTTCTCATTTCCCCTTCCACATATGATGATGTTTGAGTTTTAAATTAAATCTGTTTAGTAGGTGTAGTGACAAATGTATTTAACTTGTAATTTTTCTAAAGTTTATTCTTTCTCACTTATCTCAAACAAAAATTCTGAATTACAATGACACGTGAGGTTCTTTGTCTATAACAGTTTTGTGGTCACTATTACTGTTTTAGTATTATTATACATAGATTATTATGCCTAAATTTGTTTCAGTGTATTGAGAGAGCTGCTATTTACCTGAAGTATGCATGTGAGAGAGTGTATATGTGTTTGTGTATGCATGATTGTATGTGTGTCTATCTATGCATATATGTGTACATATACACATGCACACACATACTCTTAAGAGTAAACAGTGGATGACATTCATAGTTGTTTGCTTTCTAAATGGACTTATATGTTTTAAAAAACATGGTGCTCAATAAGGAAAACTGAATTGTAGGCTTATTTCTGCAAGTGATTAACCTTGAAACTTAGCCACATTTCCCCAATATTGCCTCTCTTTCCTCAATTTTGACACTTTATACTCCACTGTAAGTATGTAAATGTTGTGAAGCAAGGCCGTTTGTCTAGTGACTTTGTTTATTGTGTTTTCTGCCATGCAGATTTACAAAATTTTATATAATCATATGTGTTGGAGTTTTTATTTATGGCTTGATTTTTCATGCCTCTTGGGTCCTCTGTATGCTGAGATTAGAAAATTGTTTCCCTCATTTTTTCTAGTGTTTTTATGTTTTCATTTAAAGATTATTTATTGATTGACTGATTTTAGAGAGAGGAAGAGAGAGAGAGAGAGAGAGAGAGAGAGAGAGAGAGAGCGCTTTGTTGTTCCACTTATTTGTACATCTATTGGTTGATTCTTATATGTGCCTTGACCAAGGATCGAACCCACAACCTTGGCATATCGGAACAATGCTGTAACCAACTGAGCTACCAGACCAGAGCTTTTATGCTTTTATTTTTTTTAAATATTCTAATGGAAGTCATATTAGTACAACATCTGAGGTAGAGATTCAATTATTTTTTTCTAGGCTACCTGCCACATTTTTTTATTTTAATTTTGAAATTAATTTGGACTAATAGAAGTGTCACAAAGAGAGGGAGTTCCCATATGCCTTTCACCCAGCTTCCCATAATGGAACATCTTACACAACCATGGTATAATTATCAAAAGTAAAAATTAACTTTGGAACAATGCTAGTCACTAAACTACAGGCTTTATGTAACTTTCATCAGTTTTTCCATTATTGCCCTTTTTTTTAGGGTTCCAGAATCACACATTGCAAGTAGGACCCATGTATCCTTCATCTCTTCCAAGAGTGACAATTATTCAGTCTTTCCTTGTCTTTAATGACTTAAAGTTTTTGAAGAGTACTGGTCAGTTACTTTGTAGAATGTCCCTCAATTTGGGTTTATCTGATGACTAAGTTGAAGTTATGAGTTTGTAGCAAGAATTCCACAGAAGTGATGCTGTGTCCTTTTCAGTGCATCAATTTCCAGGGTACATGATATTGCTGTGTCTCATTAATGGTAAGATTAACCACGATCAGTTAGTTAGGGTGGTATCTGCCAGTTATCTTCACTCTGAAATAACTATTTTCCCCTTTATAATAGATAAATATTGTGAGGAGAAACTTTGAAGCTATGTAAATATCTTGTTTCCTTCAACTTTTGCCCACTTTGGCATTTATTGGTAGATTTTTGCCTGTAGCAATTATTATTGTGGTGTTTCAATGTGACTTTCTGATTCCCTCTTTTCTTGCCTCACCTTTAAACACTTTTCTGTCTTTGGGTCATCTACTAATGATGTCATCGAGTCTCATTATTTTAATCATTCTTTTAAGGCCAATTACTTCCAAATCAGACCTTTCTTCTGCATACCAAACATCTGGATATATTTAACGGGTACTCTAATCCTTAACCCTTTAAAAGTTAACATGATAAATGTGAACTCATTCTTTTCCATTATCGAGGATTTATTCCTCTTCTCGGGTTCTGAATCTCATTAAATGGGGTCACCATCTAACTTAACATCACCCTTGACTTTTCCTTCCATGCCTTCCTCAAATCTAAGCTGTCATCAAATTCTTTTGATTCTGCTTAAGACATTTCTTCAATTTGTTCAGTCCTCTCCACCACCATTATTATAGTTTCCAAGTCCTTATTACTGTTTTAACAATCTTACTATATATATATATATAGTAAGGACAACACTGATACAGAGAGGGAGGGAGAGGGAGAGATAGAAACATCAGTGATGAAACAGGATCATTGATTGGCTGCCTCCTGCATGCCTCACATTGGGAATTGCAACCCGGGCATATGCCCTGACCATAATCGAACCTCCTGGTTTGTAGTTCAACACTGAACCACTGAGCCATGCTGGTTGGGCAGTGTTATTTTTTTGAGTGAAGAAGTGATACTTTTTTTTCTACAGTGCCCAATGTAGAAAATTTTGAAAGGTGAAAAAAAGAAAAAAAAGAAATATCTCCTCATATTCCTACCATTGGACTCTTGTTGTCTCTCCCCTATAGTATTAGAATAGGCTCCTAAGGTAGTTTTTCTTTTCTTTATAGAATCTGTATTTAACCCTGCTCTTCCATCCCCATTAGAACCTCTCTTAGATCAGGCCCTTTAGGACACACATGTCCCAAACAGCAATCTTCAAACAAGTTTTCCTGCCTATAAACCAAGCCATAGACAAACCACTTTATGTCATATCTTTGCTTCATAATGGCTTTCCTGCTTACATATAAAATAGACAACACCTTCAATTTTTAATGTGCTTCTCAGTGAATCCTCTCCTGCCCCTTCCTCCTATCTTGGCCTTATCTCCTATTACTTGTTAATACACTCTGAACTGAACTCAGCCTCAGTTGCTCTTTTTCCTTGTGCTTTCCCAGTCTGGACTTCCCTCTCCATAAGGAGAGTGAGATGGGTGCCCTCTGGAGGGTGCATGGCCTCATAGTTAAGTCAGGCTCTGGAGTTAGACCACCTACATTTGAATCCTGACTCCACCTTTGCTAGCCTTGTGACCTTGACCATGCTGTCTAACTCTTTGTCCCTCATTGTGCCCAGTGATAAGTGTTGTGTTTATTATTAGCTCATAGGATTGTGGTGAGGATTAGAATAGGATCTGCTACATGGCAGACATTAAGATAACCTGTTCTGCCAATGGCAAAGATCTTCATTCTCATCACCTCAGCCTTGCCTTAATCTTGCTGACCTCTCAAACCCAGAGCTCTTCCATGAGAACATCATCATTTGCTGTCTCTACTTCCTAACTTCCAATCATACTTCAAGCCCTTGATTAGCACCATTACATTGTAATGTATTTATTTACTTTATATCAAAGTCTCTAGAAGTCAGGGAGCCATTGAAGTCCTCACTGCCTAACATGGTGTTTGAAACTACTCAATAAATATCATTGGAAGAAAAAGGAAAGCGAGAATAGATGGATAAATTAATGAATGAAAGCAATCTGGCATCACTATCCAATTGGCCATTATAGGACCATATGTGGCCCCCTAAAAGCCAGGGATCTCTTAGGGATCCTTATCTTCACTTGCTCTTCCTGGAGCATTGAATGCTGATGTCTGGATTTATCCCAGCCACGTACTTTCCACCCCTTGATTTCCATGGCTCTAGGCACCTGATTTCTCTCAGTTCCCTTCAGTAGCTCCTCCATCTCAGGCACTCTTTAAAAACTGGAGTTACCCTGGATTTCCTCTTGTCTATCTGGGTGTGGTCTCACTGGGCATTTTCTTTAATCCCTGTAGCTGTGGCTGCCACATTCATCTCCCTCCCAAACTCCAAACCTATATTTCCACTGCTTGCTAGAAATCTCCAGCTGGTTGGCTCCTAGGATCTTCAAATTCAATATGTGCACAACCACATTAATTTCCTTTCTTAGCATCTAATCTAAACTTGTTCCCTTTCTTATTTGATCTATTGTGGTATATGAGAAGTTGGCCAAAATAGAATTTTCAGTGTCATCTTTTCAATGTTGTAGACTCACATTCCCGTGGGCCCCACATCCAATTAATTGCCAATTCTGGCTCATTCTGTCTACTAAGTACTTCTTATAGCATCCACTCCTCTCTGTCCCTAGTGCAGGTATATAAAGTTCTCTATCTCTTTGTCTTCCATTGACTTCTGTCTTCCATTGAGTCATTCCTCCACATTGCAGCCAATGTGATCTTTCTAATACATGGTTGTGATGCATATAAATTTGACCTTACTGCCTACTGCAGTCTTACTCTGTCTGTCCATGGAATTATTTTTATTTTATTTTTTGAGAAAGATATATTAATATCTCACCATCCCATTATTGTACTGTGCAATAGAACCTATTATTATTATTATTATTATTATTATTTAAATCTGGAATGCTTTCCTTTTTCTTTCCTGCCAATGAAAATCTTATCCTTGCTTCACTTTCCAGGCCAGCATGAATTCTATTTCCCCTTTATTGATTGATCAGTGGGGAGTGGGAAGTGATTTTTTTCTCCATTGAATTAAAGTTGCATGGACCACTTATTTAGCAATGATCACTTATTGCCTTGTAGTGGAATCTTTTATATAACACATCTTGCCTCTAAGCTCTTTGAAGACAAACTCATGACTTAGAATTCTTTTCACTTCCCAGAGTGACTAATTTAGGTCTTGTACCTATTATTGAGGATTTAAGAGGTTGTTTTAAATTTTTATGTTTCATGGTCAATGTTGCATATACTTGTTTCAGTTTTGTTATTTGTTTTTCTGTTATTTGTTTGGAGAAATTTTTAGCCAAGAAAATGAACATTTTCATGGCTTTCAATACAGTTTACCATGGTGCTTTCCAAAAGGGTTGTTATCAATTTATAATGTCTCTAGTGGTGTTTTATATTTATATTTTTGTCCTTTGTCGTATATCTTAGTACCTTGTATTTTAGTAAACTATATTTGCACATTAACCTATTGTTGTATTATAGGTCCTCAATATGTTTCCCTCTTTTTATTTTAGTTTCCTTAATTTTTAATTATATCAGGTTTAAATTTTAAATAATTGGACCTCCCCATTTTTCCTTTTATGTTCTTTTTCTGTTGCTTTGAATGGAGAAGTCAACATTTTCGACAGGTCTGACAAACAGATTTAAATTTTATTTTCTATAATCTTATTTTTATATACTATTCTATTATGAAAGACTTCGAGGAAACAATGACCCATAAGTGCCTTTGGGAATCTTTTTCCTTGCTTTTAATAGCACTCTCAAAATCATGTTCTTAAACCATCGCCTTCCAGGTAGATTATGAAATGTTACTGTGTATATCTGATATAGTCTCATAATATATAATATCCAGAAGGCACTTTATGATATTTTATTCTACAGGTAGTGTCTTTCATATAATTTAACTCAGTTCAGTTTCAGAGGGTTCAATATATATTTGAGCTTTCCCAGATTTTATTGTAACTCACAATAGTAAACTTTAATTTGCAGAGTTTTCAATGAGAAGTTTTATACACTGGAAAAATGAAATATATTATGGATATCCCTCACTTAAGATACTGTTGAACATGCCACATATAGAACTTAAAAGGAATCTAGAGGTGGTAGAAGCCAGCTTTAGTAATGTGAAGCATACTATACAGATTAGGTCATCTTCATTCAGACTGAGGTCAAGTGATATCACAGCTGCAATTTACAAGTCACAACTCTTAGCTATTGAAAACACTCCAGCAGTAATAGGAAACAGGGCAATGTTCTGTGGCATCTTGTGAAGGAGCACATTCCTGGTTGACTCACCATAGTCCAGGTCAATCAAGGAGCTGGTACCATATTAACAGAAGTTTTTGTGTGTTTTTTTAAGTTGGAAATCCTGTAATTTCATAATGGGAGTCTATGGCCAAGTAGAATTACCTTTGCAGATTTTTAAATAATAAACTTTGTTAGGTAGGAAATTTTGTTTTCATACTTTGAAGAGTAATGACAAATATAATAATTTTAAAAAAGTATATGTGATTTTTTAAAAACAAAACAAAACAAAACAAAACACAGACTCTTCTTTACCATAAAAATTATCTAATATGCTTACACAGAAAGTATTCCATTCTCCAAAGTCCTGAAAAATACTTAACCCTTTCTAGGAAGAACTTATTATGCTCTGATATTTTAGGAGATGGTATCAGAATACAACTTCATGCTTTATTTCCTCACATTTTGTTGTTGTTGTTAACTGTCATTTCTTTACTTTTGCCTTTGCTTAAAAGCAAATATTAGTTTTCTGTTTTTTTTGTAAATGCCACAGCAATTCAGACAGGTGCTGCTTCTGTAGTTCCTGATATTTGTTGGGATATCTTGGACACACTCAGAGTATTAAATTTCAATTTGAAAATCAGTTTTAGCACAAAGACTTTCACTTGACTAAACTGGAACAAAACTGGCAGTATCATAACCAACTAGCAAGTCATTATGTGTAGTAATTGCCAGCTCCATCTCTAAATAGGTTTTTATACCATTTCGTTTAAACCATCTATGATCTTGCTATATTTTTTGCCCTTATTTAACCTCACCTATCCTATATAATAAAAGGGTAATATGCAAATTGACTGTAACAGCAGAACAACTGGGAATGACTGGTCACTATGACACACACTGACCACCAGGGGCAGATGCTCAATGCAGGAGATGCCCCCTGGTGGTCAGTGCACTCCCACAGGGGGAGCTTTGCTCAGCCACAAGCCAGGCTGAAGGCTGCCAGCACAGCAGTGGGGGGGGGAGCCTCTCCCACCTCCTCAGCAGCGCTAAGGATGTTGGACTGCAGCTTAGGCCTGCTCCCTGCTGGCAAGTGGACATCCCCCAAGGGCTCCTGGGCTGCCAGAGGGATGTCTGATTGCCAGCATAGGCCCGTTCCCCCAGGGAATGGGCCTAAGCCAGCAGATGGACATCCCCTGAGGGGTCCCAGACTGCGAGAGGGCACAGGCTGGGCTGAGGGACCCCCCCGAGTGCACAAATTTTTGTGCACCAGGCCTCTAGTAGTAAATAATCCAAAAATTTTAAAGCAAAGTTTGAGCCATAAAATTTCAATGTTTTGGGGCTTCCCCACACACACATCCAAGCAATTATCTGTGACACCAGCTGGATGTCCTACAATTCAACTCAATTCTGACACTTTCTTTTCTGTAATAGCATCAGATACCACAAGTTAAGGGCTCACTCCTATAAGACTGTCCCTACCCCACCCCACCCCCTCAGATGTCAGTTATAAGTACAAATTGTCATATGTACTTCTAATGGATTGGCCAATAGTTAGGAGGTCCTATGACCCCCTCCTTTGGTTCTATTAATCTGCTAGAGTGGCTCACAGAACTTAGGGAAATATTTTACATACTGATTTACCAGTTTATTTTAAAATTATATAACTCATGAACAACCAGATGGAAGAGTTTCATAGGGCAAGGTATGGGGAAAGGGCTTGGAGCTTATATGCCTTCTCTGAGCATGATACTCTCACTGCATTTCCACATGTCCACCAAGCAGAAGCTTTCCAAACCCCGTCCTTTGGGTTTTTATGGAGGCCTTAATAAATATTTAATAAAAAATGTAATAGATAGGCATGATTGATTAACTCATTGGCCATTGGTGATTAATTCAACCTCTACCTCCTTTTCCCTGTCCCAGGTCAGTGGGGTGGGAATGAAAGTTCCTATCCTCTAATTGCATGGTTGGTTCCGCTGGCATACAGTCCACATCCTAAGGTGCTTCCAAAAGTCACTTCATTAACAAAAACTCAGGTGTGGTAGAGAGGAGTTTGTTTTGAATATTAAGACACCTTTATTGCTCTTACCACTTAGCAAATTCTAAGAATTTCAGGAGCTCTGTGCCAGAAATGTCATGAAGACCAAATATATATATTTCTACTTTTAAATCACAATATGAAGGCTATTTTTCTCAAATATATCTTGGGTTAGATAGATTAACTTTCATTTTGCTGTTGTAGTATGAATTGCACCATAAAACTTTGGGATGGCTTTGAGTACATAAAAAGAAGTATGTAATTATATGTTTTATAGTATCAGTTATAAGTTTTTATAAGTAATTATAAGTTTTACTTGATTTGTTATTTTTCAATGACCATTGATATACACACCTCATGTTAAGAGTTGAATAGAATCTATTGATGATTTTCTATTCAAGATTATAACATATCTCTTAACTCACGGCCCCAATAAGAAAGAAGTTAAATACTGGATATCCAGAGCTATTGGACCAAATCAAAACTATGTATTCTTCCCAAAGTAACTACAATTTGTTAATATACAATTATCAGAGATATTATAACATTTTTAAAAAGCTATTTTTTTTTACAAAATCATAATTTAACTGAGTTTAAATAGAGGTAGGGTCTATAGTGGCAGGGAGAAGTTCAGAATTATAATTAAACTAGAAGCCTGGTGCACAAAATTTGTGCACGGGGGTGGGGGGAGAATGTCCCTCAGCCCAGTCTGCACCCTCTCCAATCTGGGACCCCTCGGGGGATGTCTGACTTCCCATTTAGGCCCGATCCCAGCGGGCTTAAACGGGCAGTCAGACATCCCTCTCACAATCCAGGACTGCTGGCTCCCAACCACTTGCCTGCCTGCCTGCCTGATTGCCCCTAACTGCTTCTGTCTGCCAGCCTGATCACCCCCTAACCACTCCCCTGTCGGCCCGATTGCCCCTAATTGCCCTCCTCTGCTGGCCTTGTCACCCCTAACTGCCCTCCCCTGCCAGCCTGGTTGCCCCCAACTGCCCTCCCCTGCAGGCCCAGTCACCCCTATCTTCCCTCCCTTGCCAGCCTGGTTGCCCCTAACTGCCCTCCGCTGCTGGCCCAATTGCCCTAACTGTCCTCCCCTGCTGGCCTGGTTCCCCCTAACTGCCCTCACCTGCAGGCCTGCTCGCCCCAACTGCCCTCCCCTGCAGGGCTGGTCCCCCCCAACTGCCCTCCCCTGTAGGGCTGGTTCCCCCCAACTGCCCTCCCCTGCAGGCC
>NW_005371082.1:4443196-4448323 GCF_000412655.1 Myotis brandtii | reverse complement strand
ATATATCCTTTCTGATTGGTGTTTCTGGTTTCTTGGGATATAGTCCTAGAAGTGGGATTACTGATTCAAATGGGAGTTCATTTTTAACTTTTTGAGGAAACTCCATACTGTCTTCCACAGTGGCTGCACCAGTCTGCACCAGTCCACCAGCAGTGCAAGAGGGTTCCTTTTTCTCCACATCCTCGCCAGCACTTGTCATTTGTTGATTTGTTGATGATAGCTATTCTGACAGGTGTGAGATGGTATCTCATTTTTGTTTTGATTTGCATATTTGCATCTCTCAGATGATTAGTGACTTTAAGCATGTTTTCACGTGTCTCTGGGCCTTCTGTATGTCCTCTTTCAAAAAGTATCTATTTAGATCCTTTGCCCTTTTTTGGTTGGATCGTTTATCTTCCTTTTGTTAAGTTGTATCAGTTCTCTGTAAATTTTGGAGATTAAACCCTTATTGGAAATATCATTGGCAAATATGTTCTTACATGCAGTGGGCTTTCTTGTTGTTTTGTTGGTTTCTTTTGCTGTGCAGAAGCTTTTTATTTTGATGTAATCACATTTGTTTATTTTCTCCTTAGTCTCCATTGCCCTAGAAGCTGTATCTGTAAAGATATTGCTTCAACATATGTCTGCTATTTTTCTGCCTATGGAGTCTTGTAGGATTTTTATGGTTTCCCATCTTACATTTAAGTCCTTTAGTCATTTTGAGTTTGTTTTTGTGTATGGTGTAAGTTGGTGATCTAGTTTCATTTTTTTGCATGTCTGACCAAATTTCCAAGCACCATTTATTGAAGAGACTGTCTTGACTCCATTGTATGCTCTTGCCTCCTTTGTCAAATATAAATATGTTTAATGTAATTATATTTGCACAATTAAATGGAAGCTTATTAACGTAAGGAAACCTATCTTGACTTTTCCTGAATTTCTGAATAATGTAGTAGATTTTAAATGACAGAGCTGCATGGTGTGTGATGTTGGGTTTGCTGATCAGCTCCTTCCTTTCCCTTTAGCTGTCACTTTCCTCCTTGCACAATATCATTCTTTACTGGACTCTCACACCTTTCTCCAAGGTTTCATTCCAGTCTTTAAATTTGATAAACCAGGCAGAGGGTCCTCAAAGTGACAGAATAAGTTAAGTACAAATTTCATCTCATTGTTGTTACTTGAAACAAACCAGTTTTGCTTTTAAGAATTTTCAGTATGCTTTATCTAAGAAGATGTGAAAAATAAGTGTTTTTTCCTCTTTCAACAAACCCATTCCATATTGTTATGTGAGTACTTTAAAATTCTTCCTTTTTCTAATTATTTTATTTTTTAAAGTTAAAAAGTTTCCTTTGTTGAGGTGTAAACCACTCCATGCTTTTGTTTTAATTAGTAGCTTAACAAATAGTATATAAACTTAACAAATAATTAGACAATTGTGTATCTCTGAATAGCACAGAATTCTGACAGACCAGTTTCACCAAAGTCTTCTCGGGGAATGTTTGGGGTATTCTCACAATAAGGTGGAGCCAAAGTGATTTTAATGGTAACTACGTAGCTAGAAACAATGAACACCTTATAATATAAAACCTGCTTACTGATTTCTAGTAATTTCATTTTTTAATTTTCCTTTCAGGCTTACTGAAGCCTCAGATGTTTTTCATTTGTGTAGCAATTTTGTATTTGAGATCACTTTGACCTTTACTATCTTATTTGATCTTTATTAAAACCTGGTGAAATAAAAGTGACCACTGGGGTAGCCTTCACTGATAGAAAAATAAACTACCCTCAAGAAGACAAGGGGACTTGCCCACAGTCACATTTGTGGAGAGGCCAAGTATTGAGCCCAGACTTCCAGTTCTCTCTTCCCTCTGTTACATGCACACTGTCTCTCCACAGAGCCTTCAGAAACACACAGTTCTTGCAGTCCCTGAATGTTTGTTTTAAAATATGTTTTTATTGAAGAAGAGAGAGAGAAAAATATTGATGTGAAAGAAATATTGATTGGTTGTCTCCCGCATGAGACCTGACCAGGGATGGATACCAAAACTTGGGCATGTGCCCTGACCCGGCATCGAACCAGTGACTTCTTGGTGCATGGGATGATGTTCAACCAACTGAGCCACAAAGATCAGGGAGCCCATGTATATGTGTTTGATATCTGCATAAATAGTGAGAACAGCATAGTTGGGACCAGTCATGATCTGGTAGGTGGATCGAAAGGCGGATTGCTAAATTGGTAATATTTGTACCACTCCATAATGTGTAAACACACATTGGAGTATATTTTATAAACATTTGCAAAGTAAATATCTGATAACCTGTATAATTGTACTTTTCTATTTTTGAAACCCTAGTTCAGTTCTTTTTATGTGAATACTTATCCTGTCTCCTTGGATGCTTGCACTATTAATTTAAAAATAGGAAAAGGCTTTAGATAAAAGTAAATGGACTGTGTAGGATTAATCCTAGGTCACTTTACCTGCAATTATGAATGCTTCATTTTTAACTACTTTCAGTTACAAAGACATATTAACACAGAAAAAAGCCATTATAAAATCTTTAATTTCAAAATGCTTTGACTAAATTTATGAAATATGTATATTTAAGGTCAATCATTTTATAATTTGTCATTGCTTGGAATGTGTATTAGTTTTTTTTTGTGAGTGATCCACATCTACTTAATAGTCTGAGTAATGTTCTCTTTGAATAATTCTCTACTAAGGAGTATTTTTTAATAAAAAAATATTTATTTTTTTAGCTTTATCAGGGTATAATTGACAAATAAAATTGTAAAATATTTAAATTGCACATTTTAAAAGGATTCCTCCTATTTTATCACTTCACATATTTTATCCTTTTTTTGTGTGAGAACATTTAAGTCCTATTCTCTTAGAAAGAACTCTCTTTTATACTATACAGTATTATCAACTATAGTCACCATACCATTAGTTCCTCCATTCTTATTCATCTTATATATTTGTTTTAGATTGAGTTTATGAAGCTGCAGTTTGTAAGTTGACCATTCTCAAAACCTTTTATTTATAAACAGTTGTGAATTGGCTTCCTATTGTGTGTGGATCATTATGCTTGCTCTGTGTAGGTGGGAGAAGAGGGAGGATGATTATTCTGCTTGCTTTTGGAATTCTACTTGATTTTACAAAATGTTTAGCAAACATTCCCATCAAATTTATAAATTACATAGCTATGTAAAAAACATATTTTTGTTGATTTCAGAGAGGAAGGGAGAGGGACAGAGAGATAGAAACATCAATGGTGAGAGAGAATCATTGATTGTATGCCTTCTACACACCTCTATTGGGGATCAAGCCTGCAACCCAGGCGTGTGCCCTTGACCGGAATCGAACCCAGCACCCTTCAGTCTGCAGGCTGAAGCTCTATCCACTGAGCCAAATTGGCTAGGGCAATTACATAGCTATTTTAAGAAGTGGGGGTTTTTTGTTTTGTTTTTTTACCCAGTTTTAGATTTTACATTATTTCAGGTGGCAAATATAGGTACCTCTGATTTTGAAGTTTTCTGCAAATATAAATATTTCTAAATTTCAAAGAATACTTCCTATTATGAATAACAATATTTCTATCACCAATCTGAAGATGAAGAAAGGGAGGAGTGGTGATGTTTCCCCCTCAGGATACCAGTCTGTTGCTGACAGAGCCAAATTAGAAGTAAAAAATCTTTCTTTTTCACTAACTATTAATCATGCTTGCATTGTTTAAAAAGTCATGAGTAGCCCTAGCCGGTTTGGCTCACTGGATAGAGCGTCGGCCTGGGGACTGAGGGGTCCCAGGTTCGATTCAGGTCAAGGGCGTGTACCTTGGTTGAAGGCACATCCTCAGTAGGGGGTGTGCAGGAGGCAGCTGGTCGATGCTTCTCTCTCATCGATGTTTCTAACTCTCTATCCCTCTCCCTTCCTCTCTGTAAAAAATTAATAAAATATATATTTTAAAAAAATTTTAAAAAAGTCATGAGTAACTCTCATCCCTAAGTAGAAAAGGAAAAAAATGAAAGACTATGAAAAAGGGAGTGAGTTTACCTTAGAGTAAATTTAAATGTATTTCTCTCTTCCTTAGGAGAGAGTTATGTGTGTGGCTCAATAGAGCCTTTCAAGAAACTGGAGTACACCAAGAACGTGAACCCCAACTGGTCTGTGAATGTCAAAACCACCTCAGCATCCCGGGCAGTGTCATCACTGGCTACTGCCAAAGGGAGCCCTTCAGAGGTGCGGGAGAATAAGGATTTCATTCGGCCCAAACTTGTCACCATCATCAGAAGTGGGGTGAAGCCACGGAAAGCTGTCCGGATTCTGCTGAACAAGAAAACTGCTCATTCCTTTGAGCAGGTTCTCACTGATATAACTGATGCCATCAAGCTGGACTCAGGAGTGGTGAAACGCCTGTACACCCTGGATGGTAAACAGGTAAGAGAAGTATTGTGATATGACCTTGACTGTATAGGCAAGAACCAGGGATGTGAGGAATTTATGTGGCATGTGGTGGGAATCTGAAACATACATTTACTGACGTTTAGAGAGTTGGGTCATTTAATCAACAAATACATAGGTGCTGGTCTCAAACCAGTCCAAGGATAGTGTTAAGACAGAATTAACCATAGGACTAAAGTAAAAATGCCCATTTCTCTTGCTTAAATGATTACTCAGAGATTTCTACTTTTTCACTTATGAATTGCTTAACATAATGGTGCTTTTTAGCCATCTATTTTCAATTTTGTCATATAGTAATCTCTTATAGCCTTGAGCATGTCTGAGATTTGGAGATAAGCTCTGACCAGTAGAGAAAAATCTAAATTCTATCTTTGGCCTACATAATATTTTATAAAATTTACTGTATTAGTAATGTTTACTAGTGAGATTTATTTAAATTTTATAGATTTTGAGTGCATATCTAAGGAATAAAGTATTTCCATCTGATGGCATATTTCTAGAACATTATACATCTTGTTTTGAAAACATAATTTCAGAATTAAAATGAAGGGAGTCTCTTCAGCTATGGAATACATATCAGTTGACTTGGATGAGTGGATTTTTTTTTATATTTTGTTTTATTGCTTAAAGTATTACAAAGAGTATTACATATGTCTCCTTTTTTCCCCCCTTGACATTCCCCTAGCCT
>NW_005371082.1:4413894-4442237 GCF_000412655.1 Myotis brandtii | reverse complement strand
TGGATTCCTCTAATATTTTTATGGTTTCCCGTCTTACATTTAAGTCCTTTATCCATTTTGAGTTTATTTTTGTGTATGGTGTAAGTTGGTGGTCTAGTTTATTTTTTTTTTTTTGCATGTATCTGTCCAATTTTTCCAACACCATTTATTGAAGAGACTGTCTTGACTCCATTGTATGTTCATGCCAGATGAGTGGATATTTTAATGTGAGGTGCTCAGATGAATTTAAAGAAAGTGTTATGTGGACTTTTGTAAAGGTTTGACAGACCCTGATGGTGTGTTGAATAAATAAACACTGACATAAGTACAGTGAGATTCGCTAGTCTATGAGAGTTTGCCAGTATCTTTTTGGTTAAGATCATAGCTTTTAGCATACTATTTTTGCTTGAAATTAGTTTTTAATGTGGATCTGTCCAAATGATTTTTAAAAATTATTTTGAAGGATGATTTGAATGATTTGTATATAAAGTATTAAAAATAAAAACTAGATTCATAAATTAAAAGGTTGTACTTATTAAATAGAATAATATAAGTTCTTGAAGGTTAACACATTCAAACTATGAATAGAAATAGATGCAAATACTAGAAAGAATGTTAGTTGTGAAAGAATTCTTCCCCTAAGGATCCATTCAAATGCTCTAAATTATAAAATTTATTAGGAAAAAAGGAATAACGGCCAGGTATTCATTTATACTTGCCAATCTTCTGCTTGTCTCCTAAAACTTCCCCCAAGTTTCTTGTGGATAAGGATTCTGTGGAATGCAACACCCATTTTCTAGTTCTAAGAGGGTAATAGCCTGAATGTCACCAATATATCAGTAATCAAAAAGTCCACTACTGCCTGGTCAGTTAGAGCAACAATAAAAAGGTAAGGTTTCGTATTTAAACATTTAAGGTTCCCTCTATAATGCGTGACTCAACCATTTTGTAGTTCTGCATTTTTGTGTATTGAATTTTCTCAGAACGGGAGTTTAACTGTTTTCATAAAAAGTAAAATTTACAGCAAAGATTACATATTGATAAATCTTCTCCCTCCCTATTCACTTCAGAATTTTGTAGGTTTCAAATTGCTACACACTGATTTTAAAAGTCAGCTTTAGCTATTTTAGTAAACTCTTACATTAACTGATCATTCGTGTGTTTAAGAATGAGTTTCTAAAATAGATATTTTGATGTTCTTAATAGTTTTATTCTTTTTAGGAATTTATATGTAGTGTATGGCTGGTTTTGCTATGGTTTAATAATCCAATGTAATGGGGGGAAAATCAAGGTTTAATGTTAAAATACTAAGATTCAAACTTTGATTCAGTCACAGATTATTTATGTTTTTAGCAAATGATCCTAATTGAGTCTCATTATACTCATCAGTAAAATACGGCTAAAATGATCACCTCCATTTCATAGGATCCTTGAGGGATCAACTATGATAATACATATAAAAACAATTTTGAACTATAATAATAATATGATAGCTTTATTGAACATTATTCTATCTTTTTAATATGTTTTATTGATTTTTAGAGAGAGAGGAATGGAGAGGGAAAAAGATAAATGATGTGAGAGAAAAACATTCATTGGTTGCCTCCTGTACGCACTCTGACCAGGGACTGAACCTGCAACCTGGGCATGTGCCCTGACCTGGAATTGAACTGGCAACCTTGTGGTTCAGGGGATAATGCTCAACCAATTGAGACACACTGGCCAGGGCTTGAGCATTATTCTAAATGCTTTCTATGTGTTAGAATGTCTAATCTTCACAGCTTGATTTTTATCCCTACTTAACAGAACAAGATACTAAGGCACAGAATTTGTAAAAAACAACAACAAAAATACACATGCTAAAAAAACTAACATGTCTAAGACCACATAGATATAAATGGCGGAGTTGGCATTTGAACCAGTCTCTCTTCAGAGCTTGTGCTCATAACCACTGTACCATAGCAGATTATATTAAAGAACCAAACAGAAGTAAAGGTATTAAGAAGACTTTTCAAGTGGATAATGTGTCCAAAAAAATCATCTGAAAGATTTTCTCTATTTTTCTCCTGCAGTCGTTCTACTGACAGTTGTATTCAACTATTATTGTTAGTATTTTATATTTATCTTTATTGTTGAAAGTATTACAGATGTTCCCTTTTTCCCCCATTGACCCCCTCCACCTCTCGTCGTCCCTCAAGCCTTCACCGCACTATTGTGTCCATGGGTTATGCATCTCCTATATAATAAAAAAGAAACATGCAAATTAACCATCCCTCCGCTATGCTCAAGCCATGCCCACCAGCCAATTAAGAGTGAGTATGCAAATTAACCCAACTAAGATGGCGGTGGCCACAGAGCTGGAGCGAGCAGGAGGCTTGGGTTGCCCCTGGTGATGGAGGAAGCCATGCTTCCCACCTGCCCTGGGCTCTTCTCAAGGCTACAAAGTTTCAATTATAGAAGATAAATAAATCCCAGAAAAAAGAAAAAGAAAAAAAGGAGAGGCTGGGAGCTTGGGTCACTGGGGGGCGTGGCCAGCCTGAAAATGGCCATCAGACCCTCACCAAGGCTGGCCAGGCACCCCAGCAGGACTTCCCCACCCTGAAGGGGGTTGGCCAGCCTGAAAACAGCTCTTAGCCCCTCACCCAGGCTGGTCAGGCACCCCAGCGGAACCCTCCCCATCCTGAAGGGGCTGTGGCCAGCCTGCAAACAGCCATCAGCCCCTCACCCAGGCTGGCCAGACACCCCAGCGGGGATCTCCACCCTGAAGGCAGGGTGGCCAGCCTGAAAACAGCCCTCAGCCCCTCACCCGGGCTGGCCAGGCACCCCAGTGGAACCCCCCATCCTGATCCGGGACACCCTTCAGGGAAAACCAGTCAGCCCCCATTCATGCACCAGGCCTCTATCTACACTAATAAAAGAGGAACGTGCAAATTGGTGTCACTCTGCTACGCCCACCAGCCAATCGGATGAGTATGCAGGTGCAGAGCGAAGCCTGAAAGCTCTGGCCGGACTGAAGACTGAAGACTGAAGACTTAAGAAGACTGAAGCCAAGCCTCGCTGTGACTGGACCAAAGGCCTGGGTCCCGAGTGCCAGAGGAAAACCGGTGCCGGCAGCCAGGGGAAGGAAGGCTTATTGCATGAATCTTCGTGCAGTGGGCTTCTAGTAAACATATAAGTTCTTTAGCTAATATCCCTTCACCCTCCTCCCCCAACCACGCCTTTCCTCTGAGATTTCAACTGTTGTTTTTTTTGTTTGTGTTTTTTTTTTAGTTGAGCATTCAGTTTGCTGTTGTGGTGAAGTTTCCTCCATTGTGGCATGTTCTCTTTCTGATCATTCGTGTATATGAATATGAAGCAAGAATAGTGGAAAGCTGCAGAGGAATTGGATGATAAAGTGGAAAGAATATAAAACATTTTGCCTGGGTTCCCAGGAGGAACAAAGATGCTTCCTCATGTACCCCAGGAGTCTTTAGAATCGTTTCTCTTCAGAAGAGAAAATCTGCCTCCATGAGCAGTTAGGATTCATTGACATCCTTGCAGAAACCAAGGCCTGATAATTCTCTTAGAAAAAACCCAGGGCTTCCTGTGTCAGGATGCTCTGCCGTAGGAAGGATGATACATGCTGCTGCCACCACCTTACATTGCCCATTGTGGCATAGGGGTCCATATGCCACAATGGGCATAGGACATCACCTTTAAGATTGCTTGTTCTATCTCTTTCTTTTTTTAATAGTGTAACTGAATCCTTGTATCAACTCCATAAATGACATGGGAAATCCAGTGCCCAGTAGTTTTTAAAGGCGATTTTTTTGGGGGGATTGAGAAAATAAAATTGTTTTTTAAAAATCAATAGCTTCAGTGCTTTGTATAAATGAGTAGAGAGGAAGCTATGCAAGCTTTTCATATTATCTTCATGCAGCCTATAGATGTATCCATCGGTGATGCTAGGGTTCCTGGCAATGGCACTGTGAGAGCCGTGCCTGCTGGTAATATGTTATGCCGAGATGGCACTGGAGGGTACAGACCCCGTGCCATTCTCATTCATTCCTGCTCCATTCAGCCTCTTGGGTTTGCTTTAAGCCCTAATCTAATAGTTAATTACATAGCACTGTTTTGTGTTTTTTGACTGAGATAAGGAATCCTTGTATTGGAAATGCTGCACCACTTAGAAGACATTTTGCAGGGAACTGCAGTTTCCGCACAGGACCCTGGTGACTCATGAGTGGCCTATTTGTGAGGAAATTCTAATAATTTCAACTCCATTTTCTTATTAGGTCATTGAAGCTTCAATGAAAGGTTTCTGCCCCTTTACCCCCTCCTCACATCCTTCAGGGGGCTTCTGCTCACCATGTGATCAGGAACTTTTGCTGGCCTGGCTGGGAGATCAAATAAATATTTGGTGTGTCTTGATTTTAGTGATGTATTGCTTATCTGGGCCTTGACTAAGGGCCCCCAAAGAAGGAAAGAGGTCATTTTCCAGCTGAAGGTTACAATTCCAACCCCTTCCTCCACAGCTGAGGGGAGGCTTTGTAGGGTGTGATAATCATTCCCTCTTGTCACATCCAGGCAATGGATGTTGGGATTGTCTATGGGTCATTCACTCACTCTGCCAGGCAGCTACTCCCAGAGATCATTTGGAGTGTGACTATTTTTGTAAGTGATTAAAATAATCTCAAAAGATATAAGATTTGCAGCAAAGATATACCTGCATATCTGCTAACTTCCTTTTTGGGAACAACTAATATGGCTACCTTGAGCTGTTAAGTCTTCTAAATCTGTGATTCCTGAATCCTTGCTTAGAAACATAAACCACAGCAGGTCTTCAAACAGCTAGTGCCTAAGTAGGCAACTTATACTGTGAAGATCAAAGAAAAGGCACTTCCCAAAGATTCCCCCTTCTTCACTGAAATATAGTAAGAATTCAAAATAGTATAGAGCCAGGCTGGCGTGGCTCAGTGGCTAAGGGTTGACCTGTGAACTAGAAGGTAACGGTTTGATTCCACGTCAGGGCATATCCCCTGGTTGCGGACTCAATCCTCAGTGTGAGGCGTGCAGAAGGCAGCCGACCAATGATTCTCTCTCATCATTGATGTTTCTCTTGCTCTCTCCTTCTCCCTTCTTCTCTGAAATTAATAAAAATATATTTTAAAAAATATGTATCAAAATAGAATCGAAATCATATATCAGTATTGATAAACTAGATTGCTCTTCAAGTGGAAAATGCATGCACATTCCCATCTTATCTACTCATCAACATTGAAGATCTGTACAAAATAACATCATATTTTAGTAGCAGAGGAAAAACTCACTCAAGGCTGATATATTTTTATCTTATAGGCATTTCACATGTCATGAACTTTGTAAAACCCACCACTGCTAACATCCTAGACTGAGCAAACAATCTATTGCCTTCCTAATATGGAAAACACTGGGAATCACTCAGCCAAAGTAAAGATACCCATAAACTGATTTAGATGGTAAACTGTGACAACAGGCATCATAGATACTGTCTTAGTCCATTCGGGCTGCTATAGCAGATACCACAGACTGGGTGGCGTATGTATAACAGAAATTTATTTGTCACAGTTCTGGACTCTGGAAGTGCAATATCAAGGTGCTAGCAGATTTGGCCTGGTGAGAATCCACTTTCTGGTTCATAGAAAGCCACTTTTTTGTAGTATTTTCTCATGGCAGGAAAGGCTAGGGAGCTCTGGGGCATTTTTCGTAGGGGTACTAATCCTGTTCACTCACATGACCTAATCACCCCTCAAAGGCCCTGTATCCTATGTTGGGAATTATGTTTCAATATATGAATTTTTGGAGACACAAACATTCAGCCCATAGCAGCTGCCAAGTAAAGGAAGTCCCAGTAGTTTTCAATAAATTAATTTTTTACTATGCCTTCTCTCTATGTTTTGATTATTAAATCCCTTTCCCTTTTATAAACATAAAGCTCAAAAGATGCTTGTAAATGAGTCATAATTGCACTTATTTATTTTAGGTAGCTAGTATATGAGTTTGGTCATGATGATCAATAGGAATCTATCAATCAGATTTCACAAAATGATCTTTGCTTTTCCTTTGGTTTTTACTACCTAATTCTAATCTGAAGTAAAAATAATTTGGCTCACATTTGAGTTTAGAGAGTTCAGGATATTTCTTCCCCTTACAAGTTAAAAAAGTGGTACAAATTACTGCTATAGCTGGTGTTGGCTATGGCAATTAATGAGCATAGAAAATGTGAAAAACAGAGGTTTCCAAATGAAAAGGAAGGAATTTAGGATGTGATATGATTTGGTTGGACTGGAAAAGAAGATTTTCTGTAGCTGTTGGTAGTAGCGGCTATTTTAACAATAAAATAGCTTTAATTAACCTTTTTCCTTTAAGTATATTTAAACCCTTTATTCTTGGTATACAGATTTTTTTAGTGTTATCTATGTTGTGAGTGAATGTGACACCTTTTAGTTTTGTTTGCAATTGATGTAAAAAAAACACACACAGTTGATACAAATAATTTAGCTTACATTTTAAAATGCCAAATTAAAAAGTCCTACAAAAGCTTAGAGCATATGTTAAACTATTCTCAAGATTTGCTAGAGCTCTGAATTTATGGAAAATCTTACTTGTTTTCAAAGAAAAAGGAGCTGAAGAATAATTATGATACTTTGCTTAGGGAATTAACGTGTCCAGAATAGAATGTGCCATTTTCTGTTACATACCTTTGGTTGATTTTCATGACTTATAAGCAATACCTGTCCTTATGTAGCTATTAATTCCCTCAAATTGGGAAGAGTTAAGTCTTTTTCTAACAGTCTGAGCTTCTCTGACAAAGCAATAAATTATGGGTACCTACAGTGATTTATATTTTTAAGGCTCAGATTAGTTTCAGCAAAAGTGAATTTTATGTAAATTGAATTCTAAATTATTTTAAAATGAATTCTAGAGTGTCCCACTGTAGAACTGAAGATGTGTTCCCCAAAGCACCCCCACTATATGCTTCAGGCAGTTTGGCCACTTTTATAAGACTGAGGGCTTTGGGATCAACTTCTTGTGGTGACTTCTGCTTTTGCAAAGGCTGAGAGCCCCAATTTAGCTTGTAAGCCTCCTCTTCCCTCAGGGAGCATGTTCGAGTGAGTAAAAGAACTTGGACTTTCAAGCCAGTTGGGCCTGTGCTCAGATTTCAGTCTGAACAATCTAGCTGGATTGAGTTTGTCATTCAGGCCTGGAAACTTAAGTTAGTTCCCCCCTTAACTGATTATTAAAGTTTCAAAATCCTATATATTGACTATGCTTAGATATGCTGTAATTTTAGCATAGATATATGTATAGCATAATGTAGAGGGAAAACACTAGTTTTTATAGACTAGGTTCAAACATAGATTTAAGATTGATAGACTTAAGTTGAAGTCTGTCCTCTACCCCTAGCCATAGTGTAGTCCATTCTCCAATTGGGAAGAGTTAATTCTTGGTTACGTCTCAGTTTTCTCATCTGTATAATAGGAATAATGATAATGCCTGCTTTATAAGTTGTCATGATGATTTAATGAAACAATCCATGTGACAAACTCATACATCCCATTGCATCATCACCACAGCTCTGCAAAGCCAGGACCTTCTCATTTCTCAAGACTCAGCTCAAGGGTGGCCTCATCTATGAAACAATTTCTGACTTCCCCATGTGGAACTGACAGTTCCATCTCCTGGGGCTCTGCTAACTGTCCATTGTAGGTAGGCCCACAATTCTTGATTATGCTGCCTGTTGACTATTGACATGCCTGTCTCTCTCATCAGAATTCATAGGATAAGGCTGGGACAGTGTTCTGTTTGCTTCTGTATCTCTAGGACCTGACCTGGTAAATGTTTGTTTAATTGAATGTCTAAATGACTGGAAGATTGACTAGTTTGCCATGGGCTACACCTTTAGTGCAGTGCTTCCAAAGTACTAACAGGCCCTGGCCATTTAGGAGCTGACTGATCACCCTGGTGGTACTCTCTGCCATGGTATGTGAGGTGCTCATCATAGTATTTCTTTTCTAGCTTAGACTCCTGCTTCATTAATGACTCTAGGATAACTTAAAAACACACACCAAAAACACATCAAACTTTAGAGCATTTTCTTTGTAGAAAGAACTTGTATCCTATAGGGAAACAATAGACAGTCTGTTAGAAAATATTCACCATCTGAATCAAGAGAATTGCTCTAAATCTTCCTGGCATTGTTTTAGCCATCCAGCTAATTAATATACTCTATGAATTTAAAAACTGGTGAGAGGTCAATAAGAGATTCGCATGAATAGAGTTTGGCCCAATGATTTGAGATACACAAACCTGCAGTGTCTGGGAGTTTGTGCTGCTAGAGTACAACATATTACAGCAGACTTTTCTGATAAGTTTAAATCCTTGAAATTAAATTAAATGAAAGAGGAAGGTTCAGAAATTAAATGGAACTTAAAAAATCCAATTTTAAATCTGAACCATGTTGTAAACAACATTCCATAGAAAGAAAAGGATAAATGGAAGATTTTGGTTTTAATTAGCTTTTTTCATTGTAAGATTAATATATGATCATTGTAAAGAATTTTGAAGCAAATGAGTAAATATTAAGATAAATTAAATTGATTTATAGTATCATTGACAAGATGGCTCTTGTTAATATTTTGGCTTATTTCCTTTGCTTTTTTCTTTATAAATTTATATCTTACTCTGTATACAATTTAATTTCTTGCTTATAATTTCATAAGATACTATGTACATTCATGTGAGAAATGTCTTAAAATTATTAAGCCATATCCTCTTTAACTTTGTTTTATTGCCCAGATTAAGATCCTTGGAAGGTAAGTTGTCCAGTTTGCTTTCCTCTCTAGTAATTATTCTGCAGAACTTCTCTTATGTGCTCTTCCTTATGGCTGGAGCATGATTTTTGTTCAATGTAACCAGTTATTGGAAGCTAAACATATCTCAGAATTTAGAACCCTCTTGGAAAAAAGTATAGACATATTTTAAAAGGTGTCTGATGAAATAAGTCTAGCATTACTCATAAATACTAGGTAGCATAGGCTTTTTTGGTCAACAAGAGCCTAATTACGATTGTCCATTAGGAGTTTCTCCTTGAGGGAAAAAACACAAGATAATTCTCTTTCCATGCTTAGTCACTTCTGCTTTGTGTTATAACAATTTGTGCACTTATGTAAGACCAAAACATCTTGGAGAAAGAAGACAATACTTTATTGACTTTTATATTCTTTTAAAAATGGAATTTATTGATATGTGTATATTTATATAAAACATTTTAAAATATTGAAATATTGAAAACAAAAATGACATTAAAAATGGTAATGTATATCTCAGGTACATGAATGCTTCTCATAGCTATTGCTACTCCTTCTTAATTATCCTGATTTTCCCTCTAGAAAACCTGCTTAACTGATATTTTGCTTTATTTCATGACTTCTGTATTCTTGACTGCCCTTATTAGATGTTTAGTATTTATTAAGTGACATTTATTGATTTAACTTGTGGTTCAGATTCCGATCAGTAGAACCACAGAATGATAGGGCTAGGAGTGTCCTTTGGATAAATATTTCCAATCTCTCTTTTTCTATACTTGGAATACCATGAACTAAACATACTTTGGCAGGTAGTAAACTAAAATCAATATTTTATTTTTAAAATATCTCATAGGAAGAAAATAATTCAAAGCAAGCATTATCTTTTTTAAAAAGTAGATTTTTATTTTTGATGCTTTTTCAGAGTAATAGTTTGGGAGCTGGTAATTAGTTTTACAACAGAAAAAAGTCATAAGAAGTTCTACTATATGCTCAAGTATATGCTCTACCCATTTTCTTAAAAACTTTGCTACCAAGAGTGGTTTGAGGGCAGCAGTAGTAATGCCACTAGCACGATTGTAGAAATACAGACTCTCAGGCCCCCCTAGACCACTAAATTAGAATCTGCATTTTAACAAGATCCTCATGTGATTCATATTTACATTGAAGTTGGGGAATCACTGTTTAGGTGACTGAACACTGTGAATGGATCATAAAAAATCCAAAGACCTAAAGATGGTAAAGCTGTGGCTGTTACATGGTAGATGGAATTAACATTAATTTTAGCTAATGTAGCAGTTTCATTAACATCCTCTCAATGTCAATATTAACATCAGATGGTAAGATATGATTGCCATCAACAATATTCTGGAAAACAGCCAGTTCATTAGTATGAAATGTATGCCCACTGTAGTCTAACCTCAATGGGCTGCCTGTAAGTGTGGAGGTTGGAGAATTTCCTGCATGGAGAATAAATGAAAGTTAAGATGCAGAGAATGAACTGTGGAAATGCTGGCCTGATGAAGAGATTAAGTATATGATTTCCGCAATAGGCTGCACAAATTTAATCTTTTCCCCATGTTCTGGATAGCTTTCATGGGATGACTGTAAGTAATTTAAACTCTTTTGTGAGCTGATTTGAGATATCCAACACTGTCAGGCAGAACCCTTATGCAAGAGAAAATTCACAGCATGGAGGAACATAGCATAGTTTTTAATATATACAGGAAATGGAGGGGTAAATTTTGAAAATAATTTCCAGCTATCATGCCTAGAGATTTAGTGGCAAAGAGTCTTAAATCCTTGGCTGTTGAGAACAATAATGGATAAGGTAAACTGCTGTGAAGTAATCAGAATTGGGGTGGTTTACTTACAGTGCAGCCTAGGAGACTAAGAGACGGAGGAGATGTCGCATATTTAATTCAACAGCAGCTGGCAGTGACTCCACTCCACTTAGGCAGTTGTGGCCTTGCAAACAACCACACAATGCCCAGTGACCCCACCAACAGGGACTTTTTAAATGAGAAGGTCAACTCTATCTCTGAGGTTAAATCCCCAAATTGGGGGGAAATAATAAGCTCTAAAAAATAAGTGGGGTTTCTATATGGAGAAGCAGTAGAAGGTTCATTTCTGTCATTGGTTGATGCAATGATCCTTGAGAAAATAAAATTACATATTTCTCAGGACTTTTCTGGAATTGGTGTCCTGTGAAAAGATTTGTACAGATATGTTGGCCATTTTGTTTCTTAATAACATCATTGTTTTCTTCTATAGCAAAAATTCCTTTTTTCCTTTATCTACATTTCATGTCACATTGGTAGATTCAGCCAATGTGTATTTTAAAAAACACACACAACCATTTATTGAACTCTTGTTGTCATTGGCAACAGTTATTAACCTTATAGGAAAAGAGAAGATCTCAGAATATCATATGATGATGCCTCTGGGATACTTTTAGGGGAGGAAATCTAATCTCACACATTATTATTATTGTGCAGTGCCCATTGATTATAGTGGCCATAGAAACAAAGGCCTACAAGGTCTGTGAAGTGAACAGACTATTCCCAGAGTCATCTTTAATTTTGCCAAATTGGTTCAAGTTTCATCTGGGTTCTACTAAGATCGTCTTGTTTTAACATTTCAAGTGTTTTTAATATTGAGAATGTATATATTCTTGTTAATTGTTAGATTAGTAGACATCTACTGAGCATCAGCTTTGTGCCAGGTGTTGGGTAGTTAGAAGACTTGGACCAGTTCCTCCCGAGGGTCGTAAGGGGAATCAAAATCCTTTATGGATTTCCTGAATTAGAGAACTTATATTTTCATGTTCAAATGTCTAGGAGATGATTGAAAAGTTCATTTTATTTATGTCCTTGCATTGTTTGCAGATGTGACTGTCAAAACACTCTTAAGCAATATTACCTTCTTATTTTAAATAATTAAAATACATGTTCTATTTTATAGTTTAATTAATAACACTTCAGCACATTTAGAATCAGAGTAATGGTAAAAGCCTACTTTTGTGTACCAAGTTGCTAGTAAACAGCCTTAAATTTAAATTAGTCCCTGTCCTCAAAGTGCATGGCATAATTTAGAAGCTTTGTTGTTTTTTGTTTGTTTGTTTTTATATATTTTCATTGATTTCAGAGAGAAAGGGAGAGGGAGAGAGAGATAGAAACATCAATGATGAGAGAGAATCATTGACTGGCTGCCTCTTGCACACCACCTACTAGGGATCAAGCCTGCAATCCGGACATGTGCCCTGACTGGGAACTGAACCATGACCTCCTTTATGGGTTGACATGAAAACACTGAGCCACACTGGCCAGGCTAGAAGCTTTGATAATACTAACTATACTAGCCCTCAACTTCACTAGCCTACACTATCCCAATGAGGTGTGCTATCAGTCAGATCTGTAAAATTACGATTCATTTTCTTGCATCAGTCAAAGTGAAAGGAAAGTTATTTTCAAGACTTTACAAGATTATAAAAAAGTATGAGAGAGAACCAAGATGGTGGTGTAGGTAAATGCCTGTACTCACCACCTCCAACAACCACATAAAAATTGCAACTAAAACACAGAATAACCATCATTCAGAACCACCTGAAAGCTGGCTGAATGGAAGTCCTACAACTAGAGAAGTAAAGAGGAAAGCACACTGAAACTGGTAGAAGGGGCAGAGGCGCAGAATAGGCTGTATCAGTACACATGTGTGCCGTTTTTTTTAATTGGGAGGGAGAACATCCCTGCAGAGGCCTCCTGTGAGGAGCAAGCCAGCCCTGCACCAGCCCCTCAACCCATGGTTCAGACTTGGGAAGAGAAGTCCTCATAACTATGGGCTATAAAAACCAGTGGAGATAATGGCTCAGTGATACAGAGGCTGCTGGAGACCCAGGTGTTCCTTTCATGAACTAAACTTACAAGGTCCTGCTTTCTCTGAGCTCTAGTGCCAAGGCAAGGCTCTGGGGGACCCAGACACATATGAGGAGGAATAGGATTGTCTGGAATTGGGGCAGGAAATCGGGGGCAGCTTTCTCCCAGATGGAGGTGCTCACAGGGTTCATTGTTCCTGTGCTGGGACCTCCCTGATGGCAGGGCTGGCTGGCAGCCATATTTGTTTGCTCCGCCCTGGGGATTCCCTGGGACCCTGTCCCATCCAATATGCAGCCCCACCCAACCTGTTTGCAGCAGCTTTTGCATATGAATGGCCTATCCTTGCCAAGGCTTCAGACTTTGCTAAAATCTCTCAAACAAGCTGGAACTGGGTCAGCATGCCCCAAACCTATCAGTACAATGTCCAAGACCCTGCACTAGCATGAGCCTGCCTTGCATCACAGTTGGGCCTCACCTGGGCACCTCCAAGCCCAATACACATAGCTCCTGCTGGATGGCCCCAGGCAGTGGCTGACTTTGCACCTCCTTGGAGGCCCTAGAGCCAGTGCACCTGGTGGACAGCACCAGACCATACCAAATTACAATTCTACATATCCACAAGCAACACACTTAAGGGGCAGACTCAGTGAGCATCAAAGCCCCACTAGAGCAAGTACTGCTCCATAGGGGTGTTTCCTTCACAGCAGCTCTCCAACTGTAGCCACAGCTGGTTCTCACAGCCAATTGGCCTTGAGATCAATTCCTCCCAGTGAGCAATCAGGGCTCAACTAGAAGACTACATAGTCCACACAGGGACACACCTAGAGTGCCCAGGGGAGGCTGAACCACTGGACCCTACAGGACAGTTACTACACAAGGCCACTCTACCAATTCCAGGAGACATAGCAGCTCTACCAAATACATAGAAACAAACACAGGAAGCAACCAAAATGAGGAGACTAAGAAACATCACAGATGAAAGAAATGGAAGAAAGCAAACTTTTGGATATAGAGTTCAAAACCATGGTTATACGGTTATTCAAGGATCTTTATGAGACTTTCAAGAATCTTAGTGAGAATTTAAAAGACATGAAAAGGGGCCAGCCAGAAATTAAGCATACACTCACTGAAATAAAGAATAATTTACAGGAATTCAACAGTAGAGTAGAGGAATCTGAGAATAAAATCAACAATGCAGAATATGAGGAAGCAAAAAGCACCCAATTAGGAGAGCAAAAAGAAAAAAGAATCCAAAAATATGAGGACAGTGTAAGGAGCCTCTGGGAAAACTTAAGGTGTACCAACATTTGCATCATGGGGTGCCAGAAAGAGAAGAGAGAGAGAAAGATATTAAAAACCTATTTGAATAAATAATGACAGAAAACTTCCCCTACCTGGTGAAAGAAACAGACTTACAAGTCTAGGAAGCACAGAGAGTCCCAAATAAGAGGAACCCAAAGAGGACCACACAAAGACACATTATAATAACAATGCCAAGGGTTAAAGACAATGAGAAAATCTTAAAAGCAGCGAGAAAAGCAGTTAGCTATCTACAAGGGAACACCCATATGACTGTCAGCTGATTTCTTAACAGAAACTTTTCAGGCCAGAAGGGAGTAGCAGGAAATATTCAAAGTGATGAATAGCAAGGACCTGCAAATAAGATTACTCTACCCAGCAAAGCTCTCATTGAGAATTCAAGGTCAGATTAGGAGCATCACAAACAAGAAAAAGCTAAAGGAGTTTATCACCACCAAACCAGTATTACATGGAATGTTGAAGGGCATTCTTTAAGCAGAAGCAGAAGCAGGAGCATGAGAAGAGGAAGAAGTAAAAAATATGAACAATAAAATGGAAACAAATACATATCTATCAACAATTGAATCTAAAAATCAAAATAAACAACTCCAATGAACAAAATAAACTGAGAACAAAATAAGAATCAGAGGCATGGAAGCATGGAACAGACTGATGAATCTCAGAGGGAAGTGGTGATGGAGGGCAGGAAGAGACTAACCAAAGATCTTACTTATGGACACAGACAGTAGGGGGATGAAGGCCTGGAGTGGGTTGGGAATCGAGTGGAGGGGCAATGGGGGGAAAAGTGGAGGCATCTGAAATACTCTTAACAATAAATATTTTTAAAATAAATAGATAAATAATAAATAAATAAGTTAATTAAAAAGTATGGAAGCATGACTTTGGGGATTTCTACCTTATACATACATACATTTTGAGACACAAGAGAATGAAGGGAAGACCAAGAGGAAATTATATGTTTTGATGGTCAGCAACTCTAATAACACTGTTTTCAAGTTGTTAAAATTATTTTTTGGAAGGGAGAAATAATTACCCTATGTATTTAAATTACTGCATATCTCTATGTCTTATGCTTTTCTCATCTGGAACATACTTACTGTAAATGATCCTGTTATAAATGGGTTCTGTTCCTCTGACTTTTCCTATGTCCTATTTGCCTTATAATTTGATTTACCACCAGCTGAGGAAAGTATATAAGACCAGTTAGTTCTGAGATGGAGCATCAGCTTTGTGCCAGCAGATGAGCAATAACACATTGTGTAATGAATCAAAAGTTGCAAGATCTTTTCGGTTACAACAGCTGGAAGCAGTTGGCATGGACATTGCTGAGCAATTGGTTATACAGGAAAATAAAGGACTGGAGTGGTTCCTGGATATGAGACGCTGTAGAAAAGAAAAACAAAATCATCTTGTATATTGAGCCCAACCCTGGGATAATAACATCAGCAAGAATGAAACAGCACCTAGCATGTCTTACCTGCTTATATACAAGTATCAGATACTGATGAAAGATTTCCCTTTTACCATTTCAACAGTTTTATGCCACAGATACTATTTTCATCTCTATTTACAGATGCAGAAACAAGGGAAAAGTAATTGGCCCACCCAAGTATGTGTGATGAAGGTGGACTGACATTCTTAACCATAATGCCACACTTGATTTTATGCATTTTGAAAATGATTTGAGTAAAGAAAATTTACTTGCATCTTTTTTAGTAAGAATAGTTTGAGTCATTGTGATGTTTTATCTACTTTACCCACTAGAGTTTAAAAATACTTCTGAAATTATCAAATTCTGGTGACTTGTCAATACTAAAGTTTGAGTGGGTTGCCAAAAGACTAGTAAATGTTAAGAAAGCTACTGAAATGTCTTGATTCAGTTTCTTTGGTTTTTCTTGCTATTTTGGTTTTTAGTTATAAAATTAATTCATTTAAACTAATTTTAAAAAGAGCACCTGATTTTTTAAAATTATCGTAACAATTTTCAGTCTGGCAGTGGAAAAAGAACATATTTAATGTAACTCATCACCCAGAAATACAGCCATTTTAGAGAAAAGGAATACTCTTGCATTTTAAAACATGTTAACTTTAAATTTTTAAAAAATATATATTCTATTGATTTTTTACAGAGAGGAAGGAAGATATATTTGAATCTAAAAATCAAAATAAACAACTCCAATGAACAAAATAAACTGATGAACAAAATAGAATCAGAGGCATGGAAGCATGGAACAGACTGATGAATCTCAGAGGGAAGTGGTGATGGAGGGCAGGAAGAGACTAACCAAAGATCTTACTTATGGACACAGACAGTAGGGGGATGAAGGCCTGGAGTGGGTTGGGAATCGAGTGGAGGGGCAATGGGGGACACTGTTTTCTCCATGCTCCATTTGGGGACACTTTTTCTTTATAGTCCAAAATATTATTTTTTAAAAATCTTTACTGTTGAAAATATTGCATATTTTCCCCTCTTTACCCCCATTGACCCTTCTAGCATGCCCCTGCCCCAGACCCTCACCACCCTATTGTCTGTGATATATCAATATATCAATATATATTCTATTGATTTTTTACAGAGAGTTAGAAACATCGATGAGAGAGAAACATCGATCAGCTGCCTCTTGCACACCCCCTACTGGGGATGTGCCCGCAACCAAGGTATATGCCCTTGACTGGAATCAAACCTGGGACCCTTCAGTCCGCAGGTCGGCGCTCTATCCACTGAGCCAACCCGGTTAGGGCTAACTTTAAATTTTTAAATAAATGTTTATAGCTTTAATAAAGTATAGTTTACATACCATAACATTTACTCATTTTAAGTGTCCTATTCAATGATTTCAATAAATGTGCAGAGTTGTGCAGCTATCACCACAACCCAGCGTTAGGACACTTTCACTACAAAGTACCCTCGTGTCTATTTACAGTCATTCCCCACACCTGCTCTCAGCCTGGCAACCACTGATCTGCTTTTGAATTGCATTAATTATTTTATTTTTTAAATTTATCTTTATTGTTGAAAGTATTACAGAATTGCATTAACTTTTAAGTGTTGCTCACAACTTTCTGTGTACATTTATGGACAAGAGTCTTTTCTATGTCTGAAGTCATATGTATAATTACTAAGTATCTCATTCTTTAACCTTTAATGTGATCGTCATCCTCTCCTGCTCAGTGTGAATATCACTGGGTTTCACTGAAGTTTCATAAGTAATTTAGAGCAGAGAATGTTATGCAGCCAGTTTTAGCACAGTGAACATATTACTATCTTTGCACTCTTTGCACATATGGTATTTCTGAATTCATTCCAAACTTAGGCAACAAAGAAAAAAAAATTTACTGTTCATTCAGAATGGAATAATAACTGTTGTCCTCTAATGCCCTAGGGCTGCTCATCAGATGCCTATCTGTCACTCCTGCTTTCTCCATGCTCCATTTGGGGACACTTTTTCTTTATAGTCCAAAATATTATTTTTTAAAAATCTTTACTGTTGAAAATATTGCATATTTTCCCCTCTTTACCCCCATTGACCCTTCTAGCATGCCCCTGCCCCAGACCCTCACCACCCTATTGTCTGTGTCCTAGGGTTCTGCATATATGCATACAAGTTCTTTGGTTGGTCTCTTCTCTTCCACCCACCAACCCTCCAGTCTATTCCATGCTTCTATGACTCTGGATCTATTTTGTTGATCAATTTATTTTGCTCATTAGATTTCCATATGAGTGAGATTATGTGAGACTTGTCTTTCTCTGATTGGCTTATTTCTCCTAGCATAGTACTCTCCAGGTCACTCCATGCTGTCTCAAAGGGTAAGAGATTCTTATTTTTTAAAGCTGCATAGTATTCCATGGTGTAAATGTACCACAGCTTTTTTTATCCACTCATCTACTGATGAGCACTTGGGCTGTTTCCAGATCTTAGCTATGAACAGAGGGGTACATACATTCTTTCTGATGTGTTTCGGTTTTCTTAGGATATATTCCTAGAATTGGGATCACGGGATCAAATGGCAGTTCCATATGTAATTTTTGAGGAAACTCCATAGTGTTTCCCATAATGGCTGCACCAGTCTGCATTCCCACCAGCAGTGTGCTAGAGTTCCCTTTCTCCACATCTTTGCCAACACTTGTCTTTGTTGGTTTGTTGAAGGTAGCCATTCTGAGAGGTGTGAGGTGATACCTCATTGTCATTTTAATTTGCATCTCCCTGATAATAACTGACTTTGAGCATTTTTTTCATGTCTCTTGACCATCTGTATGTCCCCTTTGGAGAACTGTCTATGCCATTTGCCCATTTTTTTAAAAAAAATATATTTTATTGATTTTTTACAGAGAGGAAGGGAGAGAGATAGAGAGTTAGAAACATCGATGAGAGAGAAACGTTGATCAGCTGCCTCCTGCACATCTCCTACTGGGGATGTGCCCGCAACTCAGGTACATGCCCTTGACCGGAATCGAACCTGGGACCTTTCAGTCCGAAGGCCGACGCTCTATCCACTAAGCCAAACCGGTTTCGGCATTTGCCCATTTTTTAATTGGGTTGTTTGTCTTCCTTTTCTTAAGTTGTAGGAGTTTCCTATATTTTTTAGATATTAATGCTTTATCAGTTCTAACATTGTCAAATATGTTCTGCCATAAGTGGGCCCTTTTTCATTTTGTTAATGGTTTCTTTTGCTGTGAAGAAGCTTTTTATTTTGATGTAGTCCCATTTGTTTAGTTTCCTTTGCCCTAAGAGATCTATTGGTAAAAATATTGTTATGAGAGATGTCTGAGATTTTTCTGCCTAACGGTTTCTTCTAGGATTTTTATGGATTCCCTATTTACATTTAATTCTTTTATTCATTTTGAGTTTATTCTTGTGTATGATGTAAATTGGTGGTCTAGTTTCACTTTTTTTGCATGTGTCTACCCAATTTTCCCAACACCATTTATTGAAGAGACTGTTTTGACTCCTTTTTGATAAATACTAATTGAGTATAATGGCTTGGGTTAATTTCTGAGGACCCTGTTCTGTTCCATTGATGTGTATGTCTGTTCTTATGCCAGTAGCAGACTGTTTTGATTATAGTGGTTTTGTGGTATTACTTGATATCTGGTATTGTGATCCCTCCAACTTTGTTCTTCTTCTTCAAGATTGCTGCTGCAATTCAAGGTCTTTTTTGGTTCCATATACATTTTTGGAGTATTTTTCTATATCTGTGAAATATGCTATTGGTAATTTAATAGGTATTGCATTGAATGTAATGAAGTGAAACCATCAACACCAATCTTTCAGAAAATTGATTTTTGGATTATAAAAATGCCATCGATTTCTGGGTGTTAATTTTGTAATCTGGTACATTGCCGAAATTATTTATTAAATCTAGTATAGTTTTTTGGTGGAGTCTTTTGGGTTTTCGTGTACAATATTATGTGATCTATGAATAATGAGAGATTTATTACTTCCTCCCTTCTAATTTTGATGCCTTTTATGTTTTATTCTTGTCTAATTGCTGTGACTAGCACTGCCAGTACTATGTTGAATAAGAGTGGTGAAAGTGGATATCCCTGTCTTGTTCCTGTTCATAGGGGAAATGGTTTTAGTTTTTGCCCATTGAGTTTGATGTTGGCTGTAAGTTTGTCAAAAGTGGCTTTTATTATGTTGAGATATGAACCCTTTAATCCCACTTTGGTGAGAGTTTTTATTATTATTATTATTTGATTGTTTAAAGTATTGCATATGTCTCCTTTCCTCCGACTGACCCCACCACACCATTTTCGCACCCCTGGGGCAAACCCCGCAGAGCCCCAGTGTCTGTATCCATGGGTTATGCTATGCATGCATACAAGTCCTTCGGTTGATCTCTTACTCCCCGCCCCTGCCTTCTCTCTGAGGTTGGACAGTCTGATCAGTGTTTCTTAGTCTCCAGATCTATTTTTGTTCATCAGTTTATGTTGTTTATTATATCCCACATATGAGTGAGATCATGTGATATTTATCTTTCTCTGACTGGCTTATTTTTCTTTGCACAATGCTCTCCAGGTCCATCCATGCTGTTGCAAATGGTAAAAGTTCCTTCTTTTTTTTATAGCGGCATGGTATTCCATTGTGTAGATGTACCACAGTTTTTAATCCACTCATCTACTGATGGGCACTTAGGCTGCTTCCAAATCATAGCTTGTATAAATTGTGCTGCTATGAACATAGGGGTGCATATATCCTTTCTGATTGGTGTTTCTGGTTTCTTGGGATATATTCCCAGAAGTGGGATCACTGGGTCGAATGGGAGTTCCATTTTTAATTTTTTGAGGAATCTCCATACTATTCTCCACAGTGGCTGCACCAGTCTGCATTCCCACCAGCAGTGCAAGAGGGTTTCTTTTTCTCTGCATCCTTGCCAGCACTTGTCATTTGTTGATTTGTTGATGATAGCCATTCTGACAGGTGTGAGATGATACCGCATTGTCATTTTGATTTGCATCTTTCGGATTATTAGTGACTTTGAGCATGTTTTCATATGCCTCTTGGCCTCAGTATGTTCTCTTTTGAAAAGTGTCTGCTTAAGTCCTCTGCCCACTTTTTGATTAGAATGTTTATCTACCTTTTGTCAAGTAGTATGAGTTCCCTGTAAATTTTAGAGATTAAACCCTTATCTGAGATAGCATTGGCAAGTATGTTCTCCCCTACAGTGGGCTTTCTTGTTGTTTTGTTGATGGTTTCTTTTTCTGTGCAGAAACTTTTTATTTTGATACAGTCCCATTTGTTTATTTTCTCCTTAGTTTTCATTGCCCTAGGAGCTGTATCGGTAAAGATATTGCTACGACATATTAGTATGTCTGATATTTTGCTGCCTATGGAGTCTTCTAAGATTTTTATGGTTTCCCATCTTACATTTAAGTCCTTTAACCATTTTGAGTTTATTTTTGTATATAGTGTAAGTTGGTGATCTAGTTTCATTTTTTTGCAAGTATCTGACCAATTTTCCCAGCACCATCTATTGAAGAGACTGTATTGACTCCATTGTATGCTCTTGCCTCCTTTGTCAAATATTAATTGAGCATAATGGCTTGGGTCGACTTCTGGGTTCTCTGTTCTTTTCCATTGGTCTATATGTCTGTTCTTGTGCCAGTACCAGGCAGTTTTGAGAACAGTGGCTTTGTAATATAGCCTGATATCTGGTATTGTGATCCCTCCAACTTTGTTCTTCTTTCTCAAGATTGCTGTGGCTATTTGGAGTCTTTTTTTATTCCAGATGAATTTTTGGAGAGTTTGTTCTAGGTCTGTGAAATATGCCGTTGGTATTTGAATGGGGATTGCATTGTATCTATAGATTGCTTTGGGTAGCATGGACATTTTAATGATGTTGATTCTACCAATCCATGAACACGGTATGTTCTTCCATTTGTTTATGTCTTCCTCTATTACTTTTTTCAATGTCCTGTAGTTTTCCGAGTACAGGTCTTTTGCCTCCTTAGTTAAGTTTATTCCTAGGTATCTTAATTTTTTTGGTGCAGTGGTAAACGGGATTGTTTTTTTAGTTTCTCTTTCTGTTAGTTCATTATCCTAATATATAAAAAGCCAGGGGCCGTCATGACCTAAATGACAGGATGGACAACTGAACAGCAGGCTCCATTGATCAGGGGATGTCTAACGGGGGAACCAGGGTCCCTCAGGCTCTAATGAATCTGTGGCAGCATCAACTGGTGAGCAGGAGGGCGGAAGGCAGACCACTTGGTTCCTCCCCTGGCCCGCAGGCTCCCACTAGTCAGGGGATAGCTAACAGGGAAACCGGAGGCCCTCAGGCTCTGACGAATCCATGGCAGCAGCAACTGGTGAGTGGCGGGCAGAAGGCAGACTGTTTGGTCCCTCCCCCGACCCGCAGGCTCCCATTGATCAGGGGAGAGGATGGCTAAGTGGGGAACCAGGGTCCCTCAGGCTCTGATGAATCAATGGCAGCAGCCACTGGTGAGCGGGCAGGCGGAAGGCAGAGTGCTTGGTCCTTCCTCCCGGCCCTCTGACTCCAATCAATCAGTGGTGGAGGCAGGGTGGAACTGGGGACTGGCTCCCTTAGTAGTCCTGCAGGTTCAATCTCCAGAGGACAGGCCAGGCACCAATGGACCACCACTGCCGGCACAATCCCGACAGCACTGCAGGCCTCCTGGAACTCAGCCTCGGGCACTGCGGCTGCTTCTTCTCCCTAGACACTCCACAAGGAGGAAAGGATACTACCAGCAGCACCAGGGGCGACCAGCAGTGACTGCTCTCCCCGTGCTTCCTCCAGGTCACTCGAGCCAGGCCCCCGCCCTCCCTGGTCCAGAAGAAGTGTTAGCAATGCACACAGAAGGAATGTAGTGAAAAAACAAAAACTGATGACCAAGAGAATGCTGCAATCAATGTCCGGAGTCCGGCTCAGGAGAACGGAGAGAAGGGAGAATTACATAAGTTGGCCGATGCCAAGATATTTCTGAGTCACTGCCTGGCGTGTGACAGTTGTGTGACCGCAGAGGAAGGAGTCCAAGTTTCTCAACAGAACACCAAGGACTTCTTCCATGTTCTGAACCTTAATAAGAAATGTGATACCTCACAGGACAAGGTGCTGGCAGTGTCCATGTGTCCTCAATCTCTGCCTTATTTTGTTGCTAAATTCAGCTTCAGTGTCACTAATGCATCCAGAAGGCTCTGCAGCTTCCTCAAAAGCCTTGAGGCCCACTGTCTTTGATATGAAGATAGCTGCAGACTCAGCATCCTGGAGAGTCAGAAGGAATTTGTGCATTGGTACTGCCAGCACCTTGAGGAAGAGCCCTGGCTACCCATGCTGACCTCCACCTGCCCCAGCTGGGACCAATATGCAGAGCATGTGCTGGGTCACCCCATCACCCCCACCTCTGCACCACCAAGTCTCCCCAGCAGATCATGGGCTCTCTTCCGGGCCCCCCCCCCCCCCCCCCCGGCAACTTCTGCACAGCCAAGTCTCCTCAGCAGATCATGAGCTCTCTGGTGAAGGATTACTTCACCAAATGGCAGAATCTGTCCCCAGACAAGATTTTCCACATCATTGTGGCCCGTGTTATGACAAGAAACCGGAGGCCCTTTGAGAAGATGTTCCCACAGCTTTGCATGTTCCCAGGGTGCTGACTGCGTGTTAACCTCAGGTGAAATTGTCCAGATAATGGGGCAAAGTGACCTTGCCTCGAACAACGCCGCCCTGGACACTCTGGAGACGTGAAGGAAAAGGAGGTGAGGCTCCACAAGGATACCAGCTCTGACAGGTACCTGGCACACATCTTCAGGCATATGGCCAAGGAGCTGTTCAACAAGGACGTGGGGGTGCTCACCTACTGCACCCTGAGGAACAAAGAATTTCAGGAGGTCACCCTTGAAAGGGACGTAGAGGTTCTGCTACGCTTTAAGGCTGTTTACGGCTTTCAGAACATCCAGAAGTGGTCCTGAAGCTGTAGAGGGGCAAGTTCCCTTGCCACTTCGTGGAGGTCCTGGCCTGCGCCATGGATGCCTAAGCTGCAGGGGTCAGGCCCAGGTGAGGACGGGCGTGCAGACATGACACTGCTGCTGCAGATGGAAGGCATCTACGCTGCCATCCCGGTGTGGCCCGCGAAGACCAGCGCCCATGTGCAGGAGCTGTACCAGGAGTGGCTGGGGGCGACTCCCCCCAGGCCCAGGTGACCCTGCACACTGCCTAGCAGGGCCCAGGGAAGCCTGCCAGGACATCAAGTGGTAAAGGTCCAGCAGACGCCTGGTCTGTAGGCCGCCTGAGGAGAGATGTCAGACATGTGAAGGAAAGGCTTAGCATCTCTGTCATCGCTTTGGTTTTCAGAATTCCCTGCTCCCCATCTGTTGGCTCCCTCCCTCTGAGGGGTGCTGTCAGCGTCACATGGGTGCAACTGGAATATTGTATCTTGAGAGGATTGCCCTAATGTACATATCCTTTTGTCTGAGAATGAAAATATCCCAAAGAACAAGAATGGAGACAGACTACTGTCCTTTAGACTTAATAAAACCCCAGAAGTGTCCTGTGAAGAGCTGAGATTTGGTTCTGTCCAAGCACCTCAGAGAGATTGGATGAGGAAATGGCCTGGCTTGGCCCTTATTTTACCCACTTATGTTACTCTTGAAGGTGTCTTTGACACAATGTGAATAAACTGCCACTTTTTGGAATAGGGTCTCATATGAAAGTCTGCATTCCCAACTTTTCTTGAAACAGATCTGTGTTCTGCAGCTGTGGCCATCGTCCTAAGATCAGGTCCTGTCACTGGGAATCAGGGGGCACTGGAGTGGAGGTCCCCACCCCCCGTACCCTTTTACATTCAGGGATTGAGCTGAACTCACTTTGGGGGAGGCCTGGCAAGGGTGACAGGTGTCACAGATGGAAGGATGGAGAATGGAGAGGCGGACACCCTGCTCAGTCCCTCCCTGGGTGGGGTCAGGCAGATGAAGGCTGGCCAGCCCGCCCCACAATTCAGTGAGATAGCGTCCCATGGGGAACGGGCCTAAGCCAGCAGGTGGATATCCCCTGAGGGGTCCTGGACTGCGAGAGGGTGCAGGCTGGGCTGAGTGACCCCCCTGCCCCCAGGGCATGAATTTTGTGCACCAGGCCTCTAGTTGGTGTATAAAAAAGCCATAGATTTCTGGGTGTTAATATTGCTACATTGCCAAATTCATTTATTAAGTCTAATAGTTTATTGGTGGAATCTTTAAGGTTTTCTGTGTGCAGTATCATGTCATCTGTGAATAATGACAGTTTTATTTCTTCTTTTTCAATTTGGATGCCTTTTATTTCTTCTTCTTGTCTGATCGCTGTGGCTAGCACTTCCAGTTCTATGTCGAACAGGAATGGTGAGAGTGGGCATCCCTGTCTTGTTCCTGTTCTTAGGGGAAATGGTTTTAGTTTTTGCCCATTGAGTATGATGTTGGCTGTAGGTTTGTCATACAGGCCTTTTATTATGTTGAGGTATTATCCCTCTATTCCCAATTTGCTGATAGTTTTCTTCAAGAAAGGGTGTTGGATTTTGTTAAATGCTTTTTCTGCATCGATTGATATGGTTATGTGATTTTTGTCTCTCAATTTGTGTATGTGATGTATCACATTTATGGATTTGCAGATATTGTACCATCCTTGCATCCCCGGAATAAATCCCACTTGGTCATGGTGTATATCTTTCTACTGTAATGCTGGATCCAATTTGCTAGAATTTTGTTGAGGATTTTACATTCTATGCTCATCAGGGATATTGGCCTGTAGTTCTCTTTCTTTGTGGTGTCTTTGTCTGGTTTTGTTATTAGGGTAATGCTGGCTTCATAGAAAGAGATTGGAAGTGTTCCTTCCTCTTGAATCTCTTGAATTTTTTGGAATAGTCTATGAGGAGTATAGGTTTTAGTGTTTCTTTGAATGTTTGGTAGAACTCCCCTTTAAATCTGTCTGGACAAGGGCTTTTGTTTGCTGGAAGATTTTTGATTACTGCTTCAGTTTCATCATAGTTATTGGCCTATTCAGGTTTTTTTATTTTTTTATTTTTCCTGATTGAGTTTTGGAAGCTTGTATTTTTCTAAGAATATGTCAATTTTGTGTAGGTTGTCCAGTTTGTTGGAGTAGAGTTGTTTGTAGTATTTTTTTTTTTACTATCCTTGTATTTCTGTGGGGTCTGTTGTTACTTCACCTCTTTCATTTCTGATTTTGCTTACTTGGGTCCTCTCTCTTTGTTTCTTGGTGAGCCTGGCTAGAGGTTCATCAATCTTGTTTATCCTTTCAAAGAACCAGCTCTTGGTTTTATTGGTCTTTTATATTTTTTTTGTCTCTATGTCATTTGTTTCCACTCTGATCTTTATTATTTCCTTCCTTCTGCTTACTCCAGGCTTTTCTTGTTGCTATCTTTCTAATTCTTTAAATTGTAGGATTAGATAATTTATTACCAGTTGTTCTTGTTTTTTTGAGGTAGGCCTGTAGAGCTATGAACTTCCCTCTCAGGACTGCTTTCACTGTGTCCCATAGATTTTGGATTGTTGTGTTTTCATTGTCATTCATTTCCAGGATGTTTTTAATTTCTTCTTTGATCTCTTTGGTAACCCAATTATTGTCTAATAGCATGCTATTTAGCCTTCAAGTGTTTGATTTTTTTCATTGCTTTTATTATAGTTGATTTTGAAGTTAATGCCATTGTGATCTGAGAGGATGCTTGATATGATTTCTATCTTCTTGAATTTGAAGAGACTTTTCCTGTATCCCAATATGTGGTTTATCTTTTAAAATGTCCCATGTGCACTTGAGAAGAATGTATATTTTGTAGCTTTGGGGTGAAATGTTCTGAAGATGTCTATTAATTCCATCTGATCTAGTGAGTCATTTAGAATTGATGTTCCTTTGCTGGTTTTTTGTTTAGAGGATTTATCCAGTGGTGTCAATGGGGTATTAAAGTCCCGTACTATGACTGTATTTCTGTTGATCTCTCCCTTGATATCTTCCAGTAGTTTTTTTATGTATTTAGGTGCTCCTGTATTTGGTGCATATATGTTTACCAGAGTTATATCCTCTTGTTGAATTTCTCCCTTTAGTATTATGAAGTGGACTTCATTATCTCTAGTTATGGCCTTCACTTTGAGGTTTATTTTGTCAGATATATGTATTGCTACCCCAGCTTTTTTTTTTTTCATTTCCATTCACCTGAAAAATTTTTTCCCATCCCTTTACTACCAGTCTGTGTGAGTCCTTTGTTCTGAGGTGGGTCTCTTATAGGCAGAAGATATATGGGTCATGTTTTCTTATCCATTCAGCTACCCTATGTCTTTTGATTGGAGCATTCAATCCATTCACGTTTAAGGCTATTATTGGTAGGTACTTGTTTGTCAACATTTTTATTTTTTATGCCTGTGTTCCTTCTTCCCTTATTATTTCTTCTTTTTACAACAGTCCCCTTAGTGTTTCTTGCATTTGTGGCTTGTTGGTAATAAACTTCCTATGGCCTTTTTTGTTTATGAAGCTCCTTATTTCACCTTCAATTTTGAATGATATTTTTGCTGGATATAGTATTCTTGGATTCAGTCCCTTGCTTTGCATGACTTTGTATATTTCATTCCATTCCATTCTGGCCTGATGTGTTTCTGTTGAGAAATCAGTTGATAGTCTAATGGGAGATCTCTTATAGGTAACTTTCTGTCTCTCTCTGGCAGCCTTTAAGATTCTTACTTTGTCGTTGGTGTTTGCCAATTTAATTATGATGAGTCTTGGTGTCGGTCTTTTTTGGGTTCATCTTGTTTGAGACTCTGTGTGCTTCTTGAACTATTGTGAGTTTTTTCTTCCCAATATTAGGAAGTTTTCTGTCATTATTTCTTCAAACAGGTTCTCTAGTCCATGCTCCACTTCCTCTCCTTCTGGAACCCCTGTTATGCAGATGTTGTTTCATTTCATGTTGTCCCAAAGCTCCCTTAGGCTCTCCTCCTGTATTTTAAGTTTTTTGTTTTTTGAGTTGCTGCTCTGCTTGGGTGTTTTTTTCCTACCTTGTCTTCTAGCTCACTGATGTGTACCTCAGCTTCTTCTAGTCTACTGTTGATGCTTTGTATTGTGTTCTTTATTGTAGCTATGTCATTCTTCATTTCTCCTTGGTTCTTCATTTCCTCTTGATTCTTACACATATTGTTGAATTTGTCTTCCATCCTTTTCAGCACCCTTATGGCCATTGCTCTGAATTCTTTCTCTGACAAATTGCTTGCCTCTATTTCATTTACTTCCTTTTCTGGTGATCCCTCCTTTTCTTTCATATGGGGGCTGTTTCTTTGTCTTCACATTTTTGCTCCTCTCAGAGTGTCTGGTTATGTGGCTCACTCTCTATCACATTGACCAAAAGGCACAAAATACAACTCAACAAGACATGACACAGAGGGAACAAATCACAAATATATTAACGACACCAATGACCCCAATAAAGATGACCGCCAGAGAAAAGAGAATTAGGGGAGAGAAAAGAGTGCAAAAATGATATTGAGAAAAGGAAAAAAAAGGTAAGATAGAAAAGAAGAAGAGAAAAAAAGAAGGGAAAAATATATATGGGGAGAAAACTCCACAAAACAAACAAATTAACCACAAAATGCAAACAACAAACACCCAGAAAAAAAGGGAGGAACTGAATCTGAAGAGGCAGAGCTTATTTCCAGAAGGTAAGTTAAAGTAATTTAATGAATGGGGGAATGGCCATGGTTCAGTATAGAGGAGGTAGAAAGAGAATGATTGGATAAGAAGAAAAATGAAAAACAAAACCATAAAAAAACTATAAAGTAAAAAATAAATAAATGATGAAAAAAGTTCCCCTTTCTTTAACCTATCTCTCTCTCTCTCTCTCTCTCTCTCTATATATATATAT
>NW_005371082.1:4410615-4413654 GCF_000412655.1 Myotis brandtii | reverse complement strand
TCTATTTTTGGAAAAGGAGAATAGAGGGAAAATAGGCTTGTGTTTGGTGACTGAAACTATTTAAGCAATTAGGAGAAGAAGAGAGCAAGTGAAGAGATGAAAAACAAAAGTGTAAAAAAATTGTCTAGTGAAGAAAGAGAAAAGAGAAGGGTGCATGGACTTGGAGCAGGGGAGAGGAAATTAGATATACAAGTAAGCCAACAGAGACTGCTATAACAGTAACGTGTCAGTAAAGCAGATAAAGAAGTTCAATTTTTAACAATGGGTAAAAAGAAAGGAGAGAGAAAAACTAAAGCAGGAATAGGAGAAGAGAAACAGGATGAAAAACAGAGAAGTAAGGAAGAAAAGGTTGGCAAAAAAGAAAAAAAATGAGATAAAATAAAATAATGATACAAAATAAAAATAGAATGAAGAATACTAATCCCCCAAAAATAAAGGTTAAAAATAAAATTAGCCCTAACCGGTTTGGCTCATTGGATAGAGCGTCAACCTGCGGACTGAAAGGTCCCAGGTTCGATTCCGGTCAAGGGCATGTACCTTGATTGCGGGCACATCCCCAGTAGGAAGTGTGCAGGAGGCAACTGATCAATGTTTCTCTCTCATCGATGTTTCTAACTCTCTATCCCTCTCCCTTCCTCTCTGTAAAAAATCAATAAAATATATTTAAAAAAATAAAATTAAATAAAGAAAAAATTTTTCCCTTTTCTTTAAGTAAAATATAAAAAATTAAAAATTGAAATAGTGAAGTGTCATTCATGTCAACTGAGTTTTAATGTCCCATGGGGGCTGGTTTAAAACCCCTCTCTATTGCTTTGTCTGTAACTTCTCAATTTCCTGTTAGGTGGTCAGCACCGTGTTGAAGTTCCCAGCAATCCACCACTCCTCTGTGTCTGTCTCCACAGCCTTGGTTTCAGGCAGGTGGGACCAATCTGCCCACTTTGTTTGTCTGCCTGCTTTCAGTTGTATTTACCCAAGCATCTATTTCTGACACAGGCTCTAGGTGGGGGTGTTGCTGTATTAGTTTCCAGGACCTAATGGCCCCTCAACCCAGTCCCCGAGGGCTCCTTTGGGGTATTCAGATTCCTTGTTTCCTTGCAGAGCTTGAGTCTGGGTGCAGCTGTTCTGTTGCCCTGTGGGTGCTGCTAGGAGGGGTTAGCTCTTCAGGAGAAAAATGGCTGTTTAGGTTTGGAGGGACCGGAATGTCCCAGAGCTGGAGTCCTGGTTGCCTCTCCCTGCTTTGCTCCCCAGCCTCCACAAAATCACCTCCACCTGCATTGCAGCCTCGGCGAGTGATTGTAATTGAAAGATCCTATCTACTGGTTTAGCAAGTAAAAGCAAGGAAAATATAAAGACATAGCAACTACGCTGCTGTGCATCTCTCTTTCCCCTGGCACTGCATGGCCAGTGCAGAACTTCAGGCTGCCTTTCTGGGCGCAACCTCCCACGGCTGTGGACTTACATCTAGAGTCTCCTGCTGCCAGCAGCCCTGTGGACTCCCTTCCACAGTCGAGTGTTATATGTGTCCCCACGGGATGTGGACTTAGTATAGCGCAGTTTCCTTCTGACCCTCTAGTCCTGGTTGTGTGCGTTTCTCTCTCCAGCCCAGGTCCCCGATCCTACTGTTCTCCAGGCATCCTCTGTCCTTTCCAGCCACGGATTGTCTCACCAGCTGGGTTTAATTCACCAATTGTGGGTGGATGTTATTCAATTTACTTGTTTCTGCATCTCCTTCATGAGAAGGCACAGGACACGTCTGCCTATTTGGCTGCCATTTTGTCTCCCCCCAGACAAACTTTATAGGTGCCCACGGCCAGGGAGGCTGGAGTCTCGGTGTTTATGGGTTTCCACCTGAGGCAGCAGGTCCCTGGCTGGTGTGGCTGTAGGTTCCTGGGTGATGTCCGAGGTCTCCCTGGGTGGAGGTGAGGCTGGGATACCATTCACAGCCACTCTCCCCTTCAAGATGGCACAGTCTCTGTGGCAGAACCAGCCTCCCCAGGAGAGATTGCAGCAGGAGCAAAGGCCACTTGGCTAGTGGAGCCTGGTCCGCCAGCCCCCAAAAGTCCTGTGGAATATAACTGTCCCTCACCCACAGACACATATGCCCACATGTCCACACAATCCCCTTTTGCTCCCTCACTCACACTCTCTACCTCACTGCCGTCCTGTTGTCCGCCATCTTGGATTCCTCATCTAGTGTTTCTATATACAGGGAGACAAACCTATGGTCCTTCTCTATACTGCTTTCTTTTATCTTTTCCTTTCTCCTTTTTTTGAGCTTTTTTCCCCTTAATTTGAGCTTTTGATTTGTGTGAGATAATTTTACTTTTCTTCTTATCTAATTTTTTTCACTTATAGGAAATTATATTCCTGACTTTTACTTGTGCTTTCTTCTACAATAGGTATTCTCCAGGATTCTGCATTTTGTCCTGGGCAATACATTTTCAAACTAGTGAAGTGTTTCCCAACTGATGGTTCTGGAGTCCATGCATGAATTCCAGTAATGACATTTTTAAAATATGTTTTAGAAACTACAGTTATATTACAGTTTTGAAGCACTGTTATTATTTATGTCCCTTATTCAATAAGGCTTAATTATCAATCTACACTAATAAAAGATAAACATGCAAATTGACTGAACCTTCGCTACACCTTAAGCCACACCCATCAGCCAATCAGAGCGACTATATGCAAATTAACACAACCAAGATGGCGGCCGGCAGCCATGGAGCTGGAGCAAGCAGGAGGCTTGGTTGCCCCAGTGATGGAGGAAGCCAAGCTTCCCGCCTGCCGAGGCTGGCTCTGAGCTCCACTCAAGGCAACAAAGTTTCAATTATAGAAGATAAATAAACCCCAGATACCTGCTTTCAGCCGGCCGTGGCCACAGAGCTGGAGCGAGCAGGTGGCTTGGGTTGCCTCTGTTGATGGAGGAAGCCAAGCTTCCCGCCAGCCCTGGCCGGCTCTGAGCTCCACTCAAGGCTACAAAGTTTCAATCATAGAAGGTAAATAAATCTCAGAATTAAAAAAAGAAAAAAAAAAAAG
>NW_005371082.1:4394294-4409975 GCF_000412655.1 Myotis brandtii | reverse complement strand
GTGGACATCCCCCGAGGGCTGCCGGGCTGCCAGAGGGATGTCTGACTGCCAGCTTGGGCCCGATCCCCCAGGGAGCAGGCCTAAGCCAGCAGGTGGACATCCTCCGAGGGGTCCCAGACTGCAAGAGGTCATAGGCCGGGCTGAGGGACCTCCCTGAGTGCACAAATTTTTGTGCACCGGGCCTCTAGTGATGTTAATAATACCTTTCTACCTAAAGCCACTCTTTTTCTTGAATTTTCTTATTTTCAAGATCTCTTTTATTCAGTTCATGCTAATTTTTGTGGCCTGGACTATTGATGAATCTGCATGGAATATTTAGAAGACAGAATTTATAGAATTTAGTATTTGATTGGATGTGGGGAAGGAGACAGAAAACTGAAGAAAATGAAAAGTAAAGAAAAGGCATCTCAGATGAATGAGCATATGCCTAGTGCACTATGTGGAAAGTGGTGATATTAAAAAGTAAACAATATAATATAACAACTGCTAACATGTATTCAGTAATTTTCTTTGTGCTAGGAGCTATGTTAAGCACTTCATATGCACTATAAAATTGTATCCTAACACCAGCCCTATATGGTAAGTTCCATATTTTCTCTTTTACAGATGAGGAAATGTAGAGGGATTATATATGTTCATTATAAATGTAAATAATTCAGAAGCCAGAACTCTTACATATTATTGCTTTCCAGTGGGAAATTGAAGCAGGTTTGGAGTTGTGTATAGTCAACAGGATTCATACTGCTAAATAATTAAACAAAATACAGACTGACTGTAGAGTATTGGAAAGTAGGAAAGATAGTGGGATGGTGAAAGGACATTCTAGACTAAAGGATCAGCATGGAATAGTGACCTTGGGTAAGAAAGCATATGGATTGGTCTAAAATGACAATAGGTATATATGAGAGGGGTAGTGTCCAGGACATAGGAAATAGAAAGATTGAAAAATATGGAAAAGTAGGTGGAAAATGATGCCAGTAGTAGGGGGAATGGATAGATATTGGTGAGAGTGGAAGGGAGGATACACGTTATTAAGACATAGCAATTTTCTTAATGTCAACTTTGACTACTTTATCATAAGAATCATATCACCCTTGAAGTGGTGGCTACTTTCTTTATCTCATATATTGACTCATATATTATATATATATATATTACACACACACACACACATACACACACACACACACACTCCTCTGGGGTACTGTGGTTGAAAGAAATTTTCTAGACTAACTTTATAAACATATAGAGAAGCAAACATGTTTTTTTCTGAAAGTTGGGTTGTCATTTTCTATTTTTATGGCCAAATGTAGATTGAAAGTTGAAGGTCAGGCAGTTGTTACATACTAAGACATTATGTGCCAGTGCACTAGGCACTGAGAATGCAAACCTGAGTAAAGCATACCTCCTGTCCTGAGACACTCATAGTACAGCACAGGAGACAGAAGATTCAACAAATTATTTCAATGCCATGTGCTAAGTACTGTGACAGCAAAACAAAAAGAGGGACTGGCTACTGGTGTGGGGTGGAGTAGAGCCTGGAAAGTAAAGCCAATAAGACCATTATTGAGCTCTGCTGCTGTTTTGCTAAGTTGCTCACCAGAAACCTGAGCATCATTCTGTCATCTTTCTTTTCCCTGCAATGCCCCCTTATCCAGTGACTCCCTCTGTGACTCAACCAATCAGCCTCAGAGTTGCTTTGGGAATCCAGTTCCCCTTCTCTGTGGGTGTGCTCCATATCCTAAACTAGAGCAGACGTTCCTCAGCTGGTCCCTTTGTTTTCTTTCTCTTTGCCCTTAAACTCATCCTCCATGCTGCCTCCAGAGGACTCTAAGACACAGAACTAATTAGGTTACCATCCCTCATTTCATCCCAGAATGGCATATAAAACCCTCCAAGATGTGGACCCTTCTCCCTTTTCATTCTCAATTCTTGCCTTCATTTCCCCTAGGGTGTGCCTAAATCCCAGTTCTTCAATGGCTGTTTCTAACCCCAAGTGTCTTTGTGGCTCTATTCTCTCTGCCTGAAATGCCCGCACCCTCACCCCCAAGCCATCTTCTTGAGGACTCCTCTTCCAAGACTTGATTCCCTGGAGTATTTAGACAACTGCCTTGTAAATAGAGGAACAGGCAGCTCATAGGCCCAACGTCTCACACAGTGAGACTTTTTATCCTGAAAACCTTGAATGTCCAGATCTAAAGACAACTATATTCTTTTTTGTCTTTATCCTTCATCAGACCAATGAATGCTAAATATTTTTCCTTATCATAGCAGTAAACCTACAACTGTATGTCACCCCCTTTTGAAGTAAAGCTTGCCTTATAGTTAGTTCATTGTAGGGTATCTCACAGCTTATTAGGTAAAGTGAATTAAATTTTAAAAATAGTAATAGGTTGTCAACATGATGCTCATCTCCACAAAGCACATAGCACATAGCACATTTAGGGATTGTAGTAATTGAAAACACACAATCTGAGTTATGAACACTTGTTAATTCTCTCAAGTTGACGTCAGTAATGATTAGTCATCAGCAGAGTGAAAAGCTTTGGCTCCCTCATGCAGCCAAGTGGAGATCAAAGTGTCATCCATCTTTACCACTAGCTATTGTCAGAGTCACTCATATTCCAGACAAAACAAGATTTTGTTTTGTATTTGAAATGTTGAAGAGAAAAAAAATCTAATATGGCTAGATGTTATTGGAGGCAAGAGTCAGTGCCTCAGAAACAAAAAAGGAGTTAGAGGCATTAAATTTCCAGAACATCCTGTTGTATGTTTCTTTGTACAGGGAAAAGAAAGAAAAAAGCAGGTGTTTTTGCCAGAGAATTGAGGTAGAAAGAGGAAAGTGATGGGAAACAGGAAACAAACAGGAACATTTGAGAAATGGACAGGCTAGTATCCATTCGATGAGGGCATAGGAAAACACATATACAAATTGACTTGGAACAAGATTTTGTTTCCAAAAGTAATTAGAGTTATGTTAACTGCATAAAGCACACCAGGGAACACCTGTGTTTCTATGTAGCTGAAACATTGGCCCATTTCTCTTGGGTCACCCAACTATTTATAATGTAGAGGTTTTCTGGTCAAGCAGGGACAAGTTTACTTATCTATTCATCAATATATGAGATTACACAGAAAAGGAGTATTTTGAAATAGGCCAGAAATTAGACCTATTGAAGATATTAGAAAAATATATTAAAACCTACTCCTGAATCATATTAATGATTCTGGTAAAATCTATTTTAAACTAATGTCAGACTTTTTAAATTCCAAACTTGCATAAACAAGTAGCACCAATGATGGTAAGTAGATTGATAATGTTTTTTAATACAAAATGCAATTTATTTCTTCTACTGGTTATTGATATTTTATGAATTTTTAAAAAAGTATTCAGCCCTGACCAGTTTGGCTCAGTGGGTAGAGCACTGGCCTGTGGACTGAAGGGTCCTGGGTTCGATTCCAGTCAAGGGCATGTACCTTGGTTGCGGGCACATCTCCAATAGGGGGTGTGTAGGAGGCAGCTGTTTCTCTCATCGATATTTCTAACTCTCTATCCTTCTCCCTTCTTCTCTGTAAAAAATCAATAAAATATATATTTAAAAAAGTATTCATAAAAATGTAGAATCCATGGGGACATTTTGAAATAGAGATTAGAGGTGAGAGGGAATAGAATGTGCTGAGGACATGATTGCCCTAGTAAGCTAGGCTAAGACTAATAAGCATTCTCAAGTTATTATGAGCTAAGATTTAAATGGAAATGTAGTTGTCATGGGGCTTATTAGCAATAGAATAAAGTTTTGGTGTTGTTTTTTATACATTTTTATTGATTTCAGAGAGGAAGGGAGAGGGAGAGAGAGATAAAAACATCAATGATGAGAGAGAATAATTAATCGGCTGCCTCCTGCATGCCCCACAGTAGGAACCGAGCCTGGAACCCCGGCATGTGCCCTTGACTGGAATTGAACCTGGGAACTTCAGTCTGCAGGCTGATGCTCTACCCACTGAGCAAAACCAGCTAAGGTATAGAATAAAATTTTTAGGTTTGTCAAGAGCTACAGATCTTTTTTTCCTGCACTTATGTTAAGGTTCTGCTTCCTCAGAATCTCCAGGTGCCTCTGGGAACTCTTGCCTGTCCCTCAGACTCACCTGGCCAGTTCTCCTCCTCTCAGTTCGTCTTCTGGGACACAGTCTGCCCTGCCTTCTTGCAGGGCACATTTTGCCATCTTACATTTTGCCTTCCAATGCTCATTCTTCTCTAATATGGAAAGGAGTCAGTCCTTTTATTCCCCCCTTCAGGGGGCTGCTCCTAAAATTCGGAGCCAAGTGCCTCAGGCTGTGCGGCAGTGCCCACTCACCTGCCCACAATGGAGCTGTCCTTCATCTGGTATGCTCATTCCTCCCTGGACATAGGCCCGAAACCTCAGACCCTCATCTCTAAGTAAAAGGAAGTTTCCTAAAAGCAAACACTGTCAGCAGAGTTGCGCCCCATCTAAAACACCGTTTAGTTACTGTGCAGGGCAGCTCATACGTTGTAATAATGAATCCCCATTCCTGAGCAGATCATTTGCTTTACTTCTCAATAACCACAGGGTCCTTAAAAAGTGTTTACCACCATATGTCAGTGATCAGTCTGCAAAGGTGAATTTGTGTCTTTAATTCTGAAGAAATGGGAAAACCATGTGTAACTTCACCATTTTCCCACATCACATTACAAATATATATATTGTTCAGACCCAGCCAAAGCATTCTTTCCACATGGCACCCTGGTACTACACAAGGACCACCCTAAAATTTTTGCTGAAAACAAGAACCACAGATTCTGTGTTTTTTGTTCACTGGTCTCTGACCACCTTCACTGTCCTCTCCTGGTTTCCCAGGGGAGCTTTGTCATCATCCCAAATGGAGCTGGGAGAAGGGTGTGTTCTCAGCACTATAGGTGTTTCTGGTATTAAGGATTCAGTTTGTCCTTGCCTACCCCAAACCAAGACCCTCCTATGTTGGAAAAGAGTAAGGAGGAGAGAAGCATCAATGTTGGCCTCCAGAAAGCTTCTCAGTTGGAAAAAGGAATCAATATCATTAGAGAACCTCCTGTGTGCAGCAGTCCATGTGGCCTTGCCTTCCAGTTACATCTTTACATGTCTGTATCTGTCCTTAGGCTCCAAATGTCTTACAGTCAGAGGATGGTCTTTCTTTCCATGTTTCTGTGCCCACCAATGATTGCCTCTAGAAGATGCTCAGAAATTGATTATCAACTGAATGCCTAATACCATCACCAGCTCTGTTAATTACATCATGGGCTAAGGGATCAGAGTTCCTTTACCAGGGCTTATTTTCCTTGTAGGGACATCTTTGCTGAAAGATCAATTCCCTGTTTTGTGACAAATTTAGACAGACATGCACATAGTTCCTATCACTTAGAGTGTCTTAAAAGCTGTCAAGGAAACAATGCATTTCCAGCTTGAAGTGGAAGGCATCAAGGTCATCTTCTGTAGACTTCTCTGGGGACTGATACTTTCTCCTCATGTGCTTTATCCCAGGGGATCCAGGTTGTACAGTTTGGACTCAAGAGGGCTGGTGCAAGTAGTATTTTAAGTCACAGGAACAGCTCCTGACAATAACTTGGTTTGTTGATGAAACTAATTAAATAATGCTAATAACTGGCAAATAGTGATAGCAGATGGCGAAAGTTACCCTGGCTGCGGAGTTGAATGGGAAAGAAGAAAACAGGGGAAGAGGATCTAACTATAGCTGATGAAGGGTGATCATTGTATATCTCATGTGGATAATAATAATTTTAATTAAAAGTGTTGAACCTGAGTGGCATAAGATTTGGTTTGTGATGAGATTTTTCTTTACCTATTTCTTCACAAAATTAATATATTTTATTCCTTGGTAACTATTTGAGGATAAACAATATGCACATGAAATGGTCTATGTTGAGTTCTTGTCTGTCTATTCAAAGTTAGCAAAGCACCAACAAAGTAGGACTCCAAAGAAAGAATGAAGGGACATCTTCAGGAGTTAGTGCCATAGCACTCTTGAGATGCCCATTGTGCTGATCTCACCTGGACCTTTTTGATGCTTCTGTAGCAGCAGCCAGCTTACCATGCTTACTGGCAGATTGTAGCTTTCTTGGTTTACCTCAACTGTAACTTCATTTGGTAACATTTAGGATATTGGTAGTTGCTTCCTCAGTTACAAAGAAGAGTGTGCAATAACTTAGGGGCTTGATGTCTAGTTGACAGTTGGTAGGATAAATTATGGCAAACCTGAGCAGTCATGGGTTGAAGCTTTAAAGTTTATTTTTTGACTTTTATCTCTTTGGGGTCAGTTGTACAGATCTGGCTTCTGACCTTTGTTTACCATTAGTAAGTTTCCCCTTTACTGAAGCATTTCCAGAATATGTGCAGTATGGTTTTTTTCATAGTGAAAAAACTCTTTCTATCCATTATATAAATTATGGAAAAAGGTTTAGAAAACACCACAACAAATTGACAAGAGATGTTACCTCTGAGAAAGAAAATGGGATTGAAGTCTATAAAGGGTTCATTTGCTTTATATAATACTAGAGGCCCAGTGCACAAAAATTTGTGCACTCGAGGGGGTCCCTCAGCCCGGCCTGTGCCCTCTCACAGTCTGGGACCCCTCAGGGGATGGCCAACTGCTGGCTTAGGCCCGATTTCTGGGGAATTGGGCCTAAGCTGGCAGTCAGACATCCCTCTGGCAGCCCGGCAGCCCTCGGAAGATGTCCACTTGCCAGCGGGGAGCAGGCCTAAGCTGCAGTTGGACATCCTTAGTGCTGCTGAGGAGGCGGGAGAGCCTCCCACCACCACCGCTGTACTGGCAGCCATCAGCCTGGGTTGTGGCTGAGCAGAGCTCCCCTGTGGGAGCGCACTGAACACCAGGGGGCAGCTCCTGCATTGAGCATCTGCCCCCTGGTGGTCAGTGTGTGTCATAGCGACCAGTCATTCCTAGTCTTTCTGCTGTTAGGGTCAGTTTGCATATTACCCTTTTATTATATAGGAGTGCCTGGCCAGCCTGGGTGAGTGGCTGATGGCTATTTGCAGGCTGGCCACAGCCCCTTCAGGTGGGGATCCCCGCTGGGGTGCCTGGCCATCCTGGGTGAGGGGCTGAGGGCCGTTTTCAGACTGGCCACACCCCCTTCAGAGTGAGGGTCCCCGCTGGGGTGCCTGGCCAGCCTGGATGAGGGGCTGTTGGCTGTTTGCAGGCTGGCCACAACCCCCAGCCACCCATACTCCCAGTGGAGGCTGGCTGGAAGCAGGTATCTGGGATTTATTTGTCTTCTATAATTGAAACTTTGTTGCCATGAGCGGAGGCCACAGCCAGCTGAGGGCAGGCGGGAAGCTTGGCTTCCTCCATCGCCCAGGCAACCAAGGCTCCTGCTTGCTCCAGCTCTGTGGCTGCCGGCCGCCATCTTGGTTGGGTTAATTTGCATATAGTCACTCTGATTGGCTGATGGGCGTGGCTTAGGGCATAGCAAAGGTATGGTCAATTAGCATCTTTGTCTTTTATTAATGTAGATTCCTTGTTTTTACAATATAAATGTATTTTTAGTGTAAAGGTAAAATGTAAAAGTGTCCAAAGACAACTTTTAGAGCGCATAGGCTTTTGTTTCAAATTTCTCCTACAGGGGAAAAAAAAAGAGTCAGTGTTTTTATTTATATAATTGTGAGATAAAAATCATTATTTAAAAATATTGATAAAAATAATACTTTGGGAGTCCTCAGGCATATTTATAGTATCTAAGTTTATCTCAAAGTGGGAACTTAAAGAAAGCATCAGTTATTACTAATTTATCTTTGACAATTGCTTTTTTCAGCAGATACAAACAAATTTGCAGGGTAGTTTTGTTTTCAATGTTGCAAAATGTAAAGGGCGCCCATTGTAGGGGAGAACATATTTGGCAACTGATACAACTGATAAAGGGTTAATATCCAAGATATTTAAGGAACTCATACAACTTAACAAAAGGAAGACAAACAATCTAATTAAAAAATGGGCAAAGGATCTAAATAGACACTTCTCCAAAGGGGACATATAGATGCCCAAGAGACATATAAAAAAATGCTCAAAATCACTTATCATTAGAGAGATGCAAATTAAAATGACAACAAGGTATCATCTCACACCTGTCAGAATGACTACCATCAACAAATCAACAAATGAGAAGTGCTGGCAAGGATGTGGAGAAAGGGGAATCTTAGTACACTGACAAATTGTTATCAGAGAAAAGTGTGGATTTCTTTCTTCATTGCTAGTGGGAATGGGGTTCTTGGGGTACTTCTGGAATAAGCATTTCCGGAGGCCCACATGGGAGGATGAGATGTGATAGAAAACTTTATGTTTGTGGAATTACATCTCTTGGTTTCTAAAATCCCATTTCTCTTAATCCAGCCCTGGAAATTGTGCAGTTGGGGTTTCAATAGAGCTGGAAGCAAAGCCAGCATCCAAAATTTCTGTTCCATTGTGGAGCTGGGTCCAGTATATCATTAAGCTAGTTGTGGTCCATTAGTCCATTGTGTAGGATCCACATGGCCATGAGCCATGTGGGCATATGCAGGAGCTTGAGAGCCTTGTAGGCCAGGAGTCAACCAAGAGGAACCAGGAGCTCAAGAGAGCAAGAGCACAAGAAGAACAAACTCCTTTGTTTAGGAGATTAAATATCTCAAATCTTCCTGTGCTCTCAGTGGCCATGCCTACTCTGTCCAGGAACCTGTTCCCAGGTGTGACTGACAAACAAGTACCTTCCCTATGTCTCCCAGACTTTACTGGGCATGCATGTATTCTCTCATGTCTAGTCCTTTCCCCCAGCAATCAGTGGGGAATGGGCCTGTGGCTACCTGGAGAATGTCAAACTACAGCTTCCTGACAAAGCTGCACAAAAGGCATGCCTATACTATTTGGCCTTCCTTTTGCTTCTTTCTAGTTATTAATAACTAGATTAATTACAATGGTATCAAAATGACATGTCCAAGTAATTGCCAAAAGAGTAGTGCTGGAGATAAGATTATCTAGAGGAGGCAGATTGCAAGCCTCTCCACCCTCATTAGCTAATGTTTATCCAGTGCATGCTGTTGATAGGATGCTACCAGTTCTCTTCAAATCATTTTGGATTGATAGTATCTTTGTTCTTTGCTCCCATATACTAAAGCAAATGGAATGTTAAGTTTTTCTTCATAGAATCCTATCTAATAATAGACAGACATGGTAATTAACCATACCTCCGCTATGCTTCCCATTGGCTAATCAGGGTGATATGCAAATTAACTGCCAATCAAGATGGCGGCCAGCAGCCACGCAGCTGAAGTGAACATGAGGCTTGGTTGCCCCGGTGATGGAGGAAGCCAAGGTTCCCAGCCTGCTGCCGCCTGGCTCTGAGCCTGAAAGCAACAGCTCTGAAATGCAACTATGTTTCAATTATAGAAGCTAAACAAACCCTAGAAACCTGCTTTCAGCCAGCCGGCCTCAGAGCTGGAGCCACAACAAAGTTTCAATTACAGAAGGTAAATAAATCCCAGAATAAAAAAAGAAAAAAAGAAAAAAAAGAGACTGGGAGCTTCAGTTGCAGGCTTGGCCTGCCTGAAAACAGCCCTCAGCCCCTCATCCAGGCTGGCCAGGCACCCCAGTGGGGACCCCCACCCTGAAAGGGGTGCTGGCAGCCTGAAAACAGCCCTCAGCCCCTCATCCAGGCTGGCCAGGCACCCCAGTGGGGACCCCCACCCTGAAAGGGGTGCTGGCAGCCTGAAAACAGCCCTCAGCCCCTCATCCAGGCTGGCCAGGCACCCCAGTGGGGACCCCCACCCTGAAAGGGGTGCTGGCAGCCTGAAAACAGCCCTCAGCCCCTCATCCAGGCTGGCCAGGCACCCCAGTGGGGACCCCCACCCTGAAAGGGGTGCTGGCAGCCTGAAAACAGCCCTCAGCCCCTCATCCAGGCTGGCCAGGCACCCCAGTGGGGACCCCCACCCTGAAAGGGGTGCTGGCAGCCTGAAAACAGCCCTCAGCCCCTCATCCAGGCTGGCCAGGCACCCCAGTGGGGACCCCCACCCTGAAAGGGGTGCTGGCAGCCTGAAAACAGCCCTCAGCCCCTCATCCAGGCTGGCCAGGCACCCCAGTGGGGACCGGAGCTCTGCTCAGCCACAAGCCAGGCTGATGGCTGCCAGTACAGTGGTGGTGGTGGGAGCCTCTCCTGCCTCCTCAGCAGCGCTAAGGATGTCCGACTGCAGCTTAGGTCTGCTCCCCGCTGGCAAGTGGACATCCCCCGTGGGCTGCCGGGCTGCCAGAGGAATGTCTGATTGCCAGCTTAGGCCCAATCCCCTGGGGAGCAGGCCTCAGCCAGCAGATGGTCATCCCCCGAGGGGTCCCAGACTGTGAGAGGGTACAGGCCGGGCTGAGGGACCCCCCCCTCCGAGTGCACAAATTTTTGGTGTGTGAGGTCCCTCTGGCTTGCTCTCACTGTGCATGGTCTGTGAGCCCACAGGGTGCCATGTGTCTCACTGCGAGAGCACACCCAGGGTCCCTTGTAAGTTATGGCTGGCGAGGGGGTTTGGGGTGGTGTCCAAGGCCAGTCTGGGTGTTGGGGTGGCTGTGCTCCTTGCCCCTACTGCTTGTCCCTTCAAGATAGCATTGTGTCTGTGCCAGAGCTGTGCCCAGCCTGGGAAGTGCCTATGGCAGTAGCACTCCATAGGAAGTGCCTATGGAGAGCGTGACCCACCAGTCCCTGAGACCCCTGTGATCTCTCTCTCTCTCTCTCTCTCTCTCTCTCTCTCACCCCACACATCCACACACTCCCCTCTTATTCCTTTACTCATTCACATTCTCTCCCTCATTGCTGTCCTGTTGGCCACCATGTTGGGATCCTGTAGTATATTTTTTAATTGAGAAATTATTGACTCAAAACATTGTCCTAGTTTTAGGTGTACAGCATAATGATTTGATAAATGTATATATTGCAAAATGATTAACACAGTAAGTTCAGTTAACATTAACACACATAGTTACAATTTTTTTTCTTATGAGAACTTTTATGATCTCTCAGCAACTTTCAAATACATAATACAGTATCATTAACTGTAGTCACCATGCTGTACATTACATCCCCAGGACTTAATTTTATAACTGCAAGTTTTATCTTTTGACTCCCTTCACACCCCTCTCCCCCATTAATGATCTCTTAACTGATTTCTTTTTGTATATCTCTAGCCATTGATGGAGCATCCTTTCAATGCTTGGAAGAATTTGTTTAAAATTGTGGCAGTTTTAAACTAAATATTCCCGATGGTGTTTTTGGTACTGTGTACTCCATTTATGAAAACTTAGATTGTCTTCACAACTTCTTTTCTCTACTTATCCTGCCTGTTAAATTCCTAAGGCTTTCTAGAGCCTCATGAACAGCTTCTTTTCATTTTTATTATCACTATCAGTGAATTTAGTCTTGAGCTGCTGCACAACCTCTATTTGCACATGGCTGTCATACCCTTTCCTCTATCAAGGACCTATTGCTATTATTTATTGGGGTTACTGGCTGGGACCTAGGTTCTTCTCATTGCTGCAAAGATTTTAAGGTCAACGAAATTGAAAGTAAAGCAAAATGAGATTTATTGAAGATACACTCCAGTTGAGAGAGACAATGGCCCTGAACTCCTTGGGTTATATGGTTTAAATGAGAGATTTTCTGGGTGGAGACTTTCATTTGCATTCAGGGCTGATTGACAGAAAAGGCTTATAAAACTATATTTCTTATGCACATGCCCTTACCCATAATGCATACAGAAAAACCCACGGGTGTGTGTGTCAAATCCTATATAATAAAAGACTAATATGCAAATTGACCTAATGGTGGAATGACCAGTCGCTATGATGTGCATTGACCACCAGGGGGCAGACGCTCAATGCAGGAGCTGCCCCCTGGTGGTCAGTGCACTCCTACAGGGGGAGCACTGCTCAGCCAGAAGCCAGGCTCACGGCTGTCGAGCCCAGGGGCAGTGGCGGAAGCCTCTCCCACATCCGCTGCAGGCAGGCGGTAAGGAGCAAGGGGTCCTGGACTGCAAGAGGGCAGGGGCTGGGCTGAGGGACCTTCCTTCCCGCCAGTGCACGAATCTCATGCACTGGGCCTCTAGTTTTATTATTATTAGTACAGGACTGTAATGTTAATGTAAGAAACATTTAAACCTATAAAGAATTTTTGTGAGTTTATTTGAGGTAAACTGTTGACAATTTCTGGGAAGCAGAATCTCAACAAATTAAGATAATGCTCTGGAGAATGGCAGTTTTTTATCTTGTTTTATAAATTACAATCAAAGAAGGAAGCATAAGTGGGTTTTATGAAATTCATTGGTAGTATATTAGGGAGGTGGGAGAAAGCAAATGGGGGAGACCTCTGGGATTGGATAAAAAGTAAAAGGATAGCCCTAGCTGGTTTGGCTCAGTGGATAGAGCGTTGGCCTGCAGACTGAAGGGTTCTGGGTTCAATTCCGGTCAAGGACGCATGCTCTATCCCCAGTACATGCAGGAGGCAACCAATCAGCGATTTTCTCTCATTATTGATGTTTCTATCTCTCTCTCCCTCTCCCTTCCTCTCTGAAAATCAATAAAAATATATTTAAAATAATATATAAAAAATAAAAGGATAGACACTTCTTTTATATAGGTGGGTACAGGATAGTTAACAGTCAACAATTATCACTATAACAATAACAATGAGGGAGTTTGCGGTCTCCACCCTGGTACATTGGTTGTGCCCTGAGGGGTCTGGAAAAAGGGAAGTTACAAGTTACCCTGACATTCCAAAGAGTATGTTATCATGGATGCAAAAAGACAATAGTCGCAGTTATGATAGAAGTTGATCTTTGTCAAGGAAGATAGGGGCCTAGGACATGACTACCCACTATAAACTGTTCTTTAATTTAAAGTTATAATTTCAGACCATCCTTTGTGGTTACTTTTGGTCTCTGAGTATGCAAGGCCACCACACAGGCCTTCCCTGATTTAAGTTAGCATGTGGCTCTTTTTCATCCACACTAATAAGGTCGCTTGAGGTCATGTTGTTTTCCTCTGAGCTTATACCAAGAACTGTCTGGTTCTTGACCTGCCGGCTGGTAGTCTGCTGGCTGCTGGACAATCCATAGAGAGGTGGTCTGAAATTAATGTCAGTCTGACCCCTGTTCAGGACCCCACCCCAACCCCTCATGTTTAACTTCCTACCAAACATTACAACTTCGAGAGTAACATTCTAGGATTTTCCACAACCACCCTCATTTGGCCTCATCTCTAGCCATGTAGCACATAGGCTTTTCTGCTCTAGCAAAACTCACAGGCCCTTTATGTCATGTGTTTTGATGACACGTCCTGTTCCTTTATTTAGTTTCTCTCCCTGATTGAAGTGCCCCTTTTCTCAAAATTAGTGTTCATGATGCCCTGCATTTTCGTCTTCTCCAAACAGCCTTCTCTTGTGGGGTGGGTCTCATTCTATAGGAAAGATCCCTTCTTAAAAACCTAGTCAAAATGCAAAATTCAAGCCTAAATTTTTCCCTAAGAAATGATTCATGTTCTATAACATTACGTAATAATGTGACAACTTTATTAATATTTTATATTACAATATTTTAAGTTCATATACTATAAGGCCATTTTGGAACTTGATCAAAAGTTAATCTGACTTTGCATTTCCATCAACACTTTCTGCAGTTGTGGTGTCTTACCGTTCTCTTGCTCCAGTACACCGATTCTTCATTTATAGATAACTCATCTCTCCAAATACCCTGAAAATTTTTCAGTATCCAACTTGTAGGCCACTGTGATATTGTAATTTCTCATGTATATTTTATTTTAGTCTGTTCACAATTTCTGGGTCATAGCTCCTGAAACCCTTGGAATTTCCTAAGTGATGAAAGCCATAAAGGTATCTTTTGTTATATTAATGAGATGAGTTTTAGAAATCACCTAATAATGGGGGCTGAATGCCAATGAAGCCAATTGAGTGATTATAGGGTTGGAACTTTTAGTCCCACTCCTCTTTCTGGGAGGGGAGAGGGGCTGAAGGTTGAATCAATTGCCACAGCCAATGATTTAGTCCATCATGCCTATGTAAAGATGTCTCAATGAAAATTCCAAAAGACAGGATCCTGATAGCTTCTGGTGGTCAGTGACACAGGGAGACTTGGGAGAGTGGTGTCCCTGGAGAGGTAATTGAGCTTCCCATCTTTTCCCACAAACTTCATAATATGCACCTCTTCCATTTCCCTGTTCCTGAGTTATACACTTTTATAATGAAGTGATGATCTAGTAAGTAAAATGCTTCTCTGAGCTCTGTGAGCCACTCTAGCATGTTAATTTAATATGAGGAGGGGGTCATGGGAACCTCTGATTTGTAGCCAGTCATTCAGAAATATAGGTAACAGCATTATGGTTTCAACTGGTATCTGAAAAATCATGTAGGACTGAACCTTTAATCTGTGGAATCTGATGCTATTACCACCTGGCAGAGAGTGTCAGAATTGGTTTGAATTCTTGGGCACCCTGCTGATGTTTGAGAATTATTTGCTTGTGTGGAGAACCCCCCTCCTCACCCAACCACATATTGGAATTGGGTCCAGGAACCTTATTTAACCACTGTTAATAATAATTTGATAAAATATGGTATTCTTGAGATTGAGACGAAAGACTAGTGGGAGATTTCTACCTGGTTAAAGAGCTCTAGCCAACAGTTCATTACTTGAAGGGCTTCCCCCCAGGCCAAGATCCTGTGAGCATTGTTTAGAGCCACAACTTGGTCTGTGGGTAGTAAGAAGACATAGGTGGTATGCTTTATTGTGTTAGTCAGGTTGGGCTGCTATAACAAAATACTACTAACTAGGTAGCTTAAATAGTGAGTATTTTCTGAAGGCTGGAAAGTCCAAGATCAAGGATCCAAAAGATTTGGTGTCTGGTAAGAGCCCACTTCCCAATTTGCAAGCAGCTGCCTTGGCAGAGAGAGAGAGAGAGAGAGATCGATCTAGTGTTTCTCCTTTAAGGGCACTTGTCTCATCATGGCAAGTCCACCCTCACGACCTCTTCTAAACCCAGTTATTTCTCAACGGCTTCACCTTCAAATATCATCACATTTGGATTAGGGCTTCAACATATGAATTTTGGGGAGACACATTCAGTCCATAGTATTTATCTTACTAATGTACTGGTTAGTGAGAATCAGATGATTATGACACTAAAATGATGTGTCAGAGCTCAAAATTTCATATTAATATTTGTGACATTGCAAGTTCTCCATTTATGTCCCCAATATCCTATCTAATAAAAGAGAAACATGGTAATTAGCCGTACCTCCGCTACCCTTCCGATTGGCTAATCAGGGCGATATGCAAATTAACTACCAATCAAGATGGCGGCCGGCAGCCAGGCAGCTTGAAGCTAACAGGAAGGCTTGCTTGCTCCAGTGACAGAGGAAGCCAAGCTTCCCCGCCTGCCTTGCCAGCCTCTGAGCTGCAACTCTAAGAAACATTGTAACAAATATAGAAGCTAAACCAAACCCCAGAAACCTGCTTTAGTCAGCCAGGCTTCAGCCAGCAGGACCGCAACATTGTTTCAAATACAGAAGGTAAACAAAGGCCAGAAACCTGCTTTCAGCAGCCGAGGCCTCAGAGCTAAAGCTGGCCCAGAATAAAAAAA
>NW_005371082.1:4388069-4393354 GCF_000412655.1 Myotis brandtii | reverse complement strand
AACCCCCTGATGGGCCCTGCTCTGTGCGTGACAGGGGGGAGCTCCCCAATCCCTTGATGGGCCCTGCTCTGTGCGTGACGGGGGGAGCTCCTCAACCCCCTGATCGGCCCTGCTCTGTGCGTGACAGGGGGTGGCGCTGCAACTTCCCTATGGACCCTGCCTTGAGTGTGACAGGGGGTGGTGCCCCAACCCCCCAATCGGCCATACCCTGAGCGTGACTAGGGGTGGCATCGCAACCTTCCCCGCCGCCCTGCTCTGTGCATGACAGGGGGCAGCGCCCCAACTCCCCAATTGGCCCTGCTCTGAGCCCGACCAGGGGCTGCACCGGATTGGGCCTCTCCCAAGGGGTCCCAGACTGAGAGAGGGCACAGGACAGGCTGCGGGACCCCCTCTCCCCCCCGAGTGCACAAATTTTTGTGCACCGGGCCTCTAGTCAGTTATATAAGTATTGGCTAGGGCAGTAGCTTGGCATGATTAATTCATGGAAAAATAACATAAATTTTGTTAAACAAAATGAACCAATGATGTCTTAGGACATGCTAAAGTAAACACAGACCCAGACTGGGGACACATGCAGGTGTATGGCCTCAAGGGGGTGACAGGTTCACTGCTTCCTCCAAGTAATCTGTCTGTGTTTGCATTGTCAACTGAATTTGGCCTTCCTTTTCCTTTTTTCTATTGTACTTTGTTCATGCCTTTAGCATAGCAATTTTCTTTCTATCATTTTTCCCGTATTTACATGTCTTTTGCTTTAATAGACTTTTACCTGCCTGTGGACTGTCATTTCATCTCCATTCTTTCCAATGCCAGGAGAGTGGTTGGTGGATAATTCCTTCTTAGTAGACAGTTTTTGAATTGTCTCAGTGACTCATTTCCAGGAGAACGTTGGCAAGCCAGTGTGCATCCAAAGAGGGGCAAGAAGATTGCTGAGAATTCTTGAATGTAAATTACATTAAAAGTAGTTCATGATCTGGGATTGTTTAAGCTGGAAAATAATTATATTTATATAATATACATTATAATTTGGGGAACAAAGAGCATGAGATAAAGAAAGGAGATAAAGAAAGCATAGTACTTAAGAATTAATAGGAATGTGACCTTGGGCAAGTCTGGGTGTGTCTGTTTGTAAAATGTGGCAGAACAAAGTGAGTTGAGACACAGTTAGCACTTGGAGAGGTGCTGGTACCAAGCATTCAGTAAGTGGTACCACTTTCTCTACTTCTCTTCCCCATTTTCCCCCTTTTCTTCTTTATCTCCACTTCTTCCTTCTCTCCAGTTCTCTGTAGAAGGGTTATTATTACTATTTTATAGACAAGGAAGATAAGGTTAGAGGGGTTAAGTGATTTGTTTGAGGTTTTTTTATTTTATGAAGATGTAAAAGAAGGAACAACAATCTAGATGTTGGTCCATTCTTTCTTGGACAGGATGACCATTTTCAAACATTTGAAAGAGTACCATGTATAAGATGGAGGTATCTTGAAGTATGTTGATTCAAAGGTCAGAGCCAGGACTAACGAGTAGACATTACCCATGTGAGGTACAGAGCACAGGTGCAATCTGAACTTCTGTTCATGCAGAAGCTGGGCAAACAGAATGATAGCCCACAGGGCTGGACAGGGGATTTCCCCACTGGGAGAGAGAATTGTACTAAGTGCCTCTAAGTCCCTTCTAAATTTAAACTTCCATTATTCTTGGGTCTTTCTCCTTTCCTAGCATCTGGAATGGCACTGTGCAGATCACAAGGACTCTACAAATCATTAAATTATATCTAATTTCACTACTGATACAAGAACTGGGGTCTTTTTACATTCTGCCAAGGAGAGCCAGGTTTGAAAAGTTGTCTACTGTTAAAATACTAGTATGCAGAAGAAGAATTCTCAGGACTACATAGTCCAAATGGCACATAATAGCAGAGATGGAAACAACTCAAGTACAATCAGAGCTTTTTCAAGATGTCAACAAATGACTACTTGCTTTAATTCTCATTGTTTTTGACAATTGAACTATTAGCAATTTTCAGGAACTGGTTTTACTCAACAAGGAAGACTAGGGGAAGTAAAGATGGTGTTGAAAAATAGGGTATATGACAGTTGTGAATGTGCCCAAAACTACTACTGTAAATTCTACCTATTCCAAAGAGACAAGAGAAATATGACATCTACTACATTATTAATGTACTGAATTTGTAAACGTATCTCACTCAGCATTTCTTTGCATAAATTGTGAAACATAATTTTCTCTTTGTTAAACATTTTGTTTTTCCATACAACAATTCCTATTCACTCTATTTATTCTTAAGAAAAAGAAACTAGTCATGGATTTTTTTTAAAAAAAAAGTGTGATGAGGATAAGAAATACAAGATATATTGCAAGGATGGGGGTCAATAAAACTACAGTAGCATTTATTAAGTGTCTACATACACTGTGCTATGGCTGTTATTCACGCAATATAATTTAATTTTTATTAATTCTGTACACATTATGGATAAGATTTGAAGTACATTGGTTAGGTAACTCACCCATTGCACTGCAGAAAACAAGTGGTGATCTATCTTAAGAGGCAAACAATAGAAATTTTTCATAGAAATGATTCAGTTACTTGCCTTTATAAAATTATTTGGGAGTTCTAAGTTATAAGATAGTTGGTGGCTTATGAAATGTATTTGATTTCCCAATATAGTCAAAGGAGCTTATATGTAAGAACTATTTTTATTGGTTTCATTGTCATTCATATTTTTCCCTCATTCTCTGCTGCCATCTATTTCCTTCTATATGAGAAAACTTTGTTATTCAGGAAGCCATAGTGATAGTGTATAAGGACTAATGGAAATGAAACTGGAAGGTTTATCTACTTGTTTTACACAGAAATGAAGTCAATTGAATTCTGCTTATAATCTGGAAGCAGAATTTATATTTTGCAGAAGATTCTAAAATGTCCTTCAGCTTCAAGAACAATATATTTAAAAAATTAATTGTTGATGCTATTCCTCATTTGAATCCTAAAAATATATTTGCTACTATTTTTCAGAAAGATGCAGAGGACAGGGGGTGATATGGTATACTTAAAATTAGTTTTTATCTTTAAAAATTTAAAAATAAAATATTTATATAACTTTACTGGCAGGAATTCAGTAGCAATGATGACAACAGAGTTACTTCTGTGTCTAAGATTGCCTTTACAGTTTCTTTGTTTCAGAGTTATATAAATTGGGCTTCCTTGTTTCTTTGGAAACCCAATTGTCAACATTGGTTGCTAAGGAGCAGCCTTTGCTGCACAAAGCATAGGAACTGCGAGTCTGCTACTGAGTGACTTCATTCTTGGCAGTGACAGGCAGTGGGAATCTAAGCCCTTGTTCAAGTGAAGTCTCTATCTTGATTTTGACTGAAGGATTTCGATGGATTTTCCTGACCTTTATTATCTAACTAGTGCCCTGGTGCACGGATTCATGCACACTGAAAGGAAATTAATTAGAAGGTGGCCGGCGGGTGGGACTGGGTGAGACCAGCCAGACATGCCCTGGAGCCAACTTCCCTCAGTCCCTTCCCGGCTGGCTGCACCTGGGGCAGTGCTGCAGCTCGAAGGGTGTCTGTGGAGTGAGCATGGTCCCTCTACCAGGTGGGCTTCCCTGGCCAGGCCTGCAGGGATCGGGCCAAAACAGACTCTCTGACATCCACCGAGGGGTCCTGGATTATGAGAGGGTCGTTCTTGGGTAATGCGCCCCAGAATTGGGCCTCCTCCTCTCTGGTTCTGGGGTGCGTCACCTGAGAACTGCTGCTGCCAAGTCACTGCAGCTTGGTAGCTCCTGCATGAGTATCTGCCCCCTGGTGGTCAGTACACATCATACCTACCGGCTTAGCCTTTTATATATATAGATAGTTACGCTTAGGTATAGGCCCTTATAGGAACTCACAATTTAGTAGTGTTTCAGAGCATCTAAATTCTTATCTCTTATTTCATCAATCACTTGATGTCAATGACTTATTAAACAAAGAGAATCTATCATTGCAATTACAAGATACTAAATAAGCTGTATTATCTTCTTTGTTAAATTTAGCAGTGGACAGTCACAGAAGGATGCAAAAGTGTGGTAGCATGACACTGATGTCAGATTGTGTCTAATCTACATTTGCTAATGTTCCGTTGGAAGTACTAGTGATTATAGCACATGAATTTGTACCATAACTAAATAATCATTAAAAATATAATCCTCAGCCAGCTGGTGCAGTTCAGTGGATTGATAGTTGTCCTGTGCACTAAGAAGTCACCAGTTTGATTCCTGGTTAGGGCACATGCCCGGGTTGTGGACTCGATACCCAGGAGGCAGCCAATCAATGTTTCTCTCACAATGTTTCTTTTTCCCTCTACCTTCCTCTCTCTCTAAAATTCAATGAAAAAAAAAATATGTATATATCCCTTAAACCAGTGGTTCTCAACCTGTGGTTTGTGACACCTTTGGGGGTCGAATGACCCTTTCACAGGGGTTGCCTAAGATCAGGGGTCCTCAAACTACGGCCCACGGGCCACATGCAAATACAAATATTGTATTTGTTCCTGTTTTGTTTTTTTACTTCAAAATAAGATATGTGCAGTGTGCATAGGAATTTGTTCATAGTTTTTTTTTAAACTATAGTCCGGCCCTCCAACGGTCTGAGGGACAGTAAACTGGCCCCCTGTTTAAAAGGTTTAAGGACCCCTGCCTAAGACCATCGGAAAACACATATATAATTACATATTGTTTTTGTGATTAATCACTATGCTTTAATTATGTTCAATTTGTAACAATGAAATTGGGGGTCACCACAACATGAGGAACTGTATTAAAGGGTCGCGGCATTAGGAAGGTTGAGAAACATTGCCTTAAACTGTAACCAACATTTTCTGTATTGACATGCAACAGATATTATATTTCTTATAGAAATACACTAGAGGCCCAGTGCACAAAAATTTGTGCACTCGGGGGGGTCTCTCAGCCTGGCCTGTGCCCTCTCGCAGTCTGGGACCCCTTGGGGGATGACCACCTGCTGGTTTAGGCCTGCTCCCTGGGGAATTGGGCATAAGCTGGTAGTCACACATCACTCTGGCAGCCCGGCAGCCCTCGGGGGATGTCCACTTATCAGCGGGGAACAGGCCTAAGCTGCAGTCGGATATCCTTAGCGCTGCTGAGGAGGCAGGAGAGGCTCCCCCCACCACTGCTGTACTGGCAGCCATCAGCCTGGCTTGTGGCTGAGCAGAGCTCCTCCTGTGGGAGCGCACTGACCACCAGAGGGCAGCTCCTGCATTGAGC
>NW_005371082.1:4354382-4387883 GCF_000412655.1 Myotis brandtii | reverse complement strand
CCTGGCCAGTCTGGGTGAGGGGCTGAGGGCCATTTTCAGGCTGGCCAAGCCCCTGGCGACGGAAGCTCCCAGCCTCTCCTTTTTTTCTTTCTTTTTTTTATTCTGGGATTTTTTTTACCTTCTATAATTGAAACTTTGTTGCCTTCTGTGGATCTCAGAGCTGGCTCCTGCTCACTCCAGCTCCCTGGCCACGGCCGGCTGAAAGCAGGGATCTGGGTTTTATTTATCTTCTATAGTTGAAACTTTATTGCTTTGAGTGGAGCTCAGAGCCAGCCGGGAAGCTTGGCTTCCTCCATCACTGGAGAAACCAAGCCTCCTGCTAGCTTCAGCTCCGTGGCTGCCAGCCGCCATCTTGGTTGGGTTAATTTGCATATAGTCACTCTGATTGGTTGGTGGGCGTGGCTTAAGGTGTAGTGAAGGTTCGGTCAATTTGCATGTTTGTCTTTTATTAGATTAGATTCTTAGTTTAGCTTATACAGATTTTTGACCATTATTTTATAAGCTGTTTGAGGCATAGTAATTCAGGTACAGATCTGTTTATGTGTTCCACATGACTGTATTTCATGTGTGTGTGTTGCACATGTTTGTCAGTGATGAACAATTCTTTGAGCCAGAGGTAGCAAGGTCCTTATTTTCAAAGTAGGTGCTAAGGACAAGTGCAAGTTCCATTTCCATAGCTCAGGAGTGAGCCAACTGGAGTCATTCTCCTCAGCTGTCAGGACTGGGGGGTTAATTTTGGCTATAGAGGGTTGGTGGTTGTAGTGATGGAATTAAATCCTGGCTGAGCACCATTTACCCTTTTTGCTTGGTTTTGGATTATAGCATTTTGTAAAATTATCTTATTATATTAATTACCTAGTGGAGATCTTAAAATACAGACAGTTAATAGTTATAGGTCCAAATAATTGAAACTATTGTTCTTCTTTAAACAGGTTAATTACTCTTTTGAACCTCAGATTCATTATGTATAGAATTGGGTAAATAATATTTCATATGGTTGTTGTAGAACTGAGATAACATATGTGAAATATTAAGTATCTGGGCCGTAATAAAACCTTAAAAATAATGTCTGTTTTCCAAAGACAGCAAATCTACAAAGATATAGTAGATTAGTGGTTGTCTGGGGCTGGAAGTAAAAGCATAGAGTACTTATAAACTGGCATGAGGAATCTTTCTGAGGTGATGAAAGTTTTAAAACTGGATTGTGGTGATATTTGCACATAGTGTGTGTGTGTGTGTGTGTAGTGACTGAAGTCATTGTACATAAAATGGGTGAATTTTATGATTAAAAATCATTGAACTATACATTTAAAATGAGTGAATTTTATGATATGTAAATTATACCTAAATAAAGCTGTTTAAAGAAGTAGTAGTTACAGGTAATAGCAGACATTTCCTTTCCTCATCAAATTATTGTTGCTTAATTTGAAATTATTTTATTATAATTTAAATGGAGATGGCATGTTCATTAATTTCTGAATGAATTTTAATGTGCACATGTAAAAATGAATATGAGTATATTTGTACTTCTCCAAATATGTTAATCCTATAACAAGAATGATGAACACATTTAAGTTGACCTAATACTTATTAAGTTTTAAAGTAAATCACCTTGATAGGGAAAAATACTTTCTGATGTGAATACATTAAGAGGTGTGTGTGAGAATGATATCCTCACAGAGTGGGAAATCTTCACTGTTCCATAATTGAAACATTGTTTCTCATGGGCTGTCTTTGATGTACTAGTAATATTTTAGAGGCTGCTGTTTAAACTAGGCTAATCCCAGAATACATGTAATGATGAGCATGAATTATAATGAAATCTTATTATATGTATATATTATGATACAAGAGAATATAATTACTCTTTGTGAATATCTTATACAATTTCCAATTACATAGAAACCTTGAATTTTAATGACTGTGAGGGTAGAAAAATAATATGTTTTTATAATTAACTTGGACCAAACCCTTTTAAGGAAGTTAGACCTGCAAGTTGTGGAGTATGTCACTGTGATTATGCTTTAGAGACTCATTTTTATCTGACTGGGCTGTATCTATTTATTCAATTCACTCATTTCATTGAGCACCTAGTGTATATGGACAATTTTCTAGATGTGGGGGGTAGAGCCTTGAAGAAGATAGGAGTTCAGTTTTACATGTGCTAAGTTTGAGATCTCTGTTTGTCACACATATGGAGATGTCTAATAGGCAGTTGATTCAAGCCTAGGGTTAGGAGAGATATCTTGGCTGTATATATAAATTAGAAAGATATTACTATATAGATACTATTTAAAGTCATGAAATTGGATGAGCTCACCAAGGAAATTAGTGTCATTAGAGAAGAGAATTCCAAGAATCAACCTTAATTTTAGAGTACTCCTAAATAAAGAGATTAGGGAAAAGGTAAGTCCCTAGAAGGCCCAGGAGTGACTGGCTAGATGGGGAAAGTCAGCCATGTGGGGCATCCTGGAAGGCAGGCCCAGGCAGTGACAACTGGCATGCTGCTCATGGCTAAGGCAAAAAGAGCCCTGAGATCTGACAATTGACGATTGTCCAGCTCAGTGGCGATCTTGATAAGAACAGTTTTGTGGAGCCCTAACTGGTTTGGCTCAGTGGATAGAGCATTGGCCTGTAGACTGAAAGGTCCCAGGTTTGATTCCGGTTGGGGGCATGTATCTTGGTTGTGGGCACATCCCCAGTAGGAGGTGTGCAAGAGGCAGCTAATTGATGTTTCTCTCTCATCGATGTTTCTAACTCTCTATCCTTCTCCCTTCCTCTCTGTAAGAAATCAATAAAATATATATTTTTTAAAAAGAACAAGTTTGTGGAAAGATGGGGTTAAAGCCTGATGTAGATGGTGGCTTCAGGAAAAAATGACAGGAGGTAAATTAGAATAAGCATAGACAACTCTTTAGGGAAGCAATGGGGATAACAAGGATGGCTTTAATCAGATATTTGAATTTATAAATATTGAGCATTTGGTCTGTATGGAATGATTTAAATTTTACTTTGTCATGCCTACCTTGAAAACACATAATCATTAGTGTTTTTTGAGTTTTTAATTGTAGTTCCTACAGTAAAATTTAAGGTATCCTGTTGTATGTGGATTAATTAATGTAAATATTTCCTCACAACCAAAAAACACTATGTCTTGTGCTTCAGACCATGAACTTCATGTCATTTACATTGGAATCTGAGTCTCTGTTCTGCTCCTTCTCAGCTGTGTGAGCTGGGACTAAGGTTTGGTTTCCTCATTTGTAAAATTGAGATGGCAGCAATTCTTACCTTGTAGAGTTATTGTGAGACTTCAATGAAATAACACACTTAAAGTGCTAGGGTAGCACTAACACCTGTATAAACTTCCCAGTAAATCTCAGTTATTATTAGAGTTACTAATTTATATTTTCATACAAAAATTGCATAATGTAGTAAAAATAATATGGGGTTTGAAATTGGCGATAGTTGGGTTTCTAGTCCATTCCATCATTCACTATCGGTGCATGGTACTCATCATTGCTGAATTTATTTCTTTACATCTGAAATAATATTAATAATAATAATACATATTCTTAAATTCTTTTTTTAAAAATATATTTTATTGATTTTTTACAGAGAGGAAGGGAGAGGGATAGAGAGTTAGAAACATCGATGAGAGAGAAATATCGATCAGCCGCCTCCTGCACACTCCCCACTGGGGATGTGCCCACAACCAAAGTACATGCCCTTGACCAGAATCTAACCTGGGACCCTTGAGTCCGCAGGCCAACGCTCTATACACTGAGCCAAACCGGCCAGGGCAATTCTTAAATTCTTTATTGTTTAAAGTATTACATATGTCTCCCCCCCCCATTGACCTCTCCCTGGCAGTTCCCACCCCCCAGCACATGCCCTCATGCCCCTACTGTCTGTGTCCATGGGTTATGCTTATATGCATGTATACAAGTCCTTTGGTTGGTCTCTTCCCCCCTCTTGCCCTGCCTTCCCTCTGAGGTTAGATTGTCTGTTTGATGCTTCTATGTCTCTGGATCTATTCTTGTTCATCACTTTATGTTGTTCATTATATTCCACAAATGAGTGAGATCATGTGATATTTATCTTTCTCCAACTGGCTTATTTCCCTTAGTATAATGCTCTCCAGATCCATCCATGATGTTGCAAATGCTAAGAGTTTCTTCTTTTTTACAGCAGCGTAGTATTCCACTGTGTAGATGTACCACAGCTTTTTAATCCACTCATCTGCTGATGGGCACTTAGGCTGTTTCCAAATCTTAGCTATTACAAATTGTGCTGCTATGAACATAGGGGTGCATATGTACTTTCTGGTTGGTGTTTCTGATTTCTTGGGATATAGTCCTAGAAGTGGGACTACTGGGTCAAATGGGAATTCCATTTTTAATTTTTTGAGGAAACTCCATACTGTTTTCCACAGTGGCTAAACCAGTCTGCAATCCCACCAGCAGTGCATGAGGGTTCCTTTTCCCCTATATCCTCACCAGCACTTGTCGTTTGCCGATTTGTTGATGATAGCCATTCTGACAGGTGTGAGATGGTACCTCATTGTTGTTTTGATTTGCATCTCTCAGATGATCAGTGACTGAGCATGTTTTCATATGACTCTTGGCCTTCTGTATGTCTTCTTTTGAAAAGTGTCTATTTAGGTCCTTTTGCTCATTTTTTGATTGGATTGTTCATCTTCCTTTTGTTAAGTTGTATGAGTTCCCTATAAATGTTGGAGATTAAACCCTTATTGGAAATAACATTAGCAAATATGTTTTCCCATGCAGTGGACTCTCTTACTGATTTGTTGATGGTTTCTTTTGCTGTGCAGAAGCTTTTTATTTTGATGTAGTCCCATTTGTTTATTTTTTCTTTAGTTTCCATTGTCCTAGGAGCTGTATCAGTAAAGATATTGCTATGACATATGTCTGCTCTTTTGCTGTCTATGGATTCTTCTAAGATGGTTTCCCATCTTACATTTAAGTCCTTTATCTATTTTAAGTTTATTTTTGTGTATGGTTTAATTTGGTGTCTAGTTTCATTTTTTTGCATTTATCTGTCTAATTTTCCCAAAACCATTTATTGAAGAAGCTGTCTTGACTCCATTGTATGCTTTTGTCTCCTTTGTCAAATATTAATTGAGCATAATGGCTTGGGTCGATTTTTGGGTTCTCTATTCTGTTCCATTGGTCTATATGTCTATTCTTGTGCCAGTACCAGGCAGTTTTGAGAACAGTGGCTTTGTAATATAGCTTGATATCTGGTATTGTGATCCCTCTAACTTTGTCCTTCTTCCTCAAGATTGCTGTGGCTATTTGGGATCTTTTTTAATTCCATATGAATTTTTGGAGAGTCTGTTCTAGGTTTGTGAAATATGCCATTGGTATTTTAATGGGGATTGCATTGTATCTATAGATTGCTTTGGGTAGCATGGACATTTTAATGATGTTGATTCTACCAGTCCATGAACATGGTATATTCTTCCACTTGTTTATGTCTTCCTCTATGTCTTTTTTTTTTCAACACCCTGTAGTTTTCCGAGTACAGGTCTTTTACCTCCTTTATTTAAGTTTATTCCTTGGTATATTAATTTTTTTTGGTTGTAATGGTAAATGGGATTGTGTTTATAGTTTCTCTTTCTGTGAGTTCATTATTGGCATATAAAAAAGCCATAGATTTCTGGGTGAATTGTTTCTTTTTAGAAATTAGCTGACATTTTAATAGATACTCTCTTGTAGTTAACTTACTGTCTTTTTCCTGTTGCTTTAAGATTTTCTATTTGACTTTAATGTTTGTAATTTTGATTATGATGTGTATTGGACTGGTTATCTTTTGGTTTATCTTGATTGGAATTTTTGTGCTTCCTGAACTTGTGTTACTTTTTCCTTCATAAGCTTAGAGAAGTTTTCTGTCATTATTTCTTTAAACAGTTTTTCTATTCCTTGTTCACTTTCTTCTCCTTCTTTTACTCCAATGATGCAGATTTTGTTACATTTCATGTTGTACCCAAATTCTCTAAAACTATCCTCCTACTTTTTTTTTATTATTTTTTCTTTTTGAAGCTCTACTTTCGTGTTTATGCTACCTTGTCTTCCAACTCACTGATTCGATCTTCTGCCCATTTAGCCTACTTTTGATTCTTTCCAGTGTATTCTTAATGTCAGATATGTTAGTCTTCAGTTCCAACTGATTCTTATTTATGGTTTCTATATCTTGTTTCATGCTGTTGTAATTCCAACTAAGTTTCTTTTAAATTCTCACTGAGTTTCTGGATCATCCTTAAAACCATTACTTTGACTCAGTATCTAATAAATTGCTTGCCTCCCTGTCATTTTGCTTTCTGGAGTTCCCTTCTCTTCTTCCATTTGGGGTTTGTTTCTTTGTTTCCCCCTTTTTTTCTGTCCCTTTGTATTTTTTTCTATGTATCAGATCAAATTCCTATGCCTCCCAGTCTTTGTGAATTGGTCTTATGTAGTAAGTGCTTTGTGGGACCCAGTGGTGCATCCTCTTAGATCTCCTGAACTGGATGTTCTAGGAATGTCCCTACTGTGAGGTATTTGGGCTCTCCTGTTGTAATTGGGTCTTGAATATTGTCCATTTTATGGGAGGAATCTCCTCTCAGTGTGGCTGATTGTGAGACTCTTCATGAACCATGTCATACAAGCTGTTGGGTAGATGCTGACAGAACAAAACAAAACACAATAAAACATAACAAGGACCAAAATCATTTACAATACCCCTACAACAACAACAAAAGTAATCACAAAAGAAGAGAGAATTAGGAAGGAGAAAAGGGAACACTAATAGACAAAAAGAAAAAAAATAGGGAAAAAAGGGGGGAGAAAAATATGAAAAGGCATAGATGAAAGACAGAAAATAAGAACAAAGAACTAGGAAAGAAAAGTATTATAAAATAATAACAAAATAAGTATGAAAAGGAAAATAGAGAACAAAAGCAAATAGACAAAAATAAGAAAAAGAAAAATAAAGAGAATGAAGAAGGAAGAAAATATATGGTAAGAAAAAGGCAGGGAAAATCAGATTTATGAAAGAAAGAAAGAGTTTAAAATAATTACAGATCAATAGAGCAGAAAGATAAAGATGATAAAAATAGAAAGATTTCCAAAATGGAATTGGAGGAAGTAGAAGGAAGCTACACTGACATGTTCCCAGGACCAAACTGGAATTACAACTAAATTTCAGAAAAATAATCCTGAATAATCAACTGAAGACAAGCTGGAGAAACCCTTATAATCAAGGAAGGAATATGGAGACGCAAAGAGACTGCTAGGAAGTGAGGAGGTGTGAAAGGGGGCTAGGAAAATCAGACTTTGGTGCACATCTTTGTCCTTTTCAAAGGCACCCAGCCACAGCGGAAGAAGCCACAAGCTGTGTATTTCTGATAGCTGCAATCAGAGTACTCAGGGCCAGTCACAAACAGCATCTGCATTGTTCCTGCACTAGAGATTGGGAATCATATAAAATCTACCTGATACATAGACACATGCCCCAAAAGGCAGCCAAAATGGGGAGACAAAAAAACAAGCCCCAAATGAAAGAACAAGAGGATTCTCCAGAAGAAGAGCTAACTGAAATGAAGATAATATATCAGATATAGAGTTCAGAATAATGAATGCAAGGATGCTCAACAGCATGAAAAAAGACACAGTAATCATGGAAAAAGACCGATCAGAAATAAAGAATGGCAGAACACTTTTAAAAAACACATTGGAAGGAACACACAGCAGATTAGGGGAAGCAGAAGCTGAGATTAGGGTCAGTGAATTAGAAGACAGGATAGAGAAAAATCACTCAATCAGAAAACCAAAACAAACAAACAAACAAACAAACAATAAGAAAAAACAATAAGAAAAGGACAGCTTAAGGGAGCCGTGGACAAAATGAAATGTATCAACATTTGCATCATAGGAGTACCAGAAGATGATGAAAGTGAGCAAGGGATAGAGAATGTGTTTGAAGAAATAATGGCAGAAAACTTCCCTAACCTGGTGAAGTCACACAAGTTCAGGAGGCACAGAGAGTCCCAGGCAAGAAGAACCCAAACAGGCCCATGCCAAGACACATCATAATTAAAATACCAAAAATTAAAGGCAAAGAGAGAATCTTAAAGGCAGCAAGAGAAAAGCAAACTGTTATTTACAAAGGAGCTCCATAAGGCTGTCAGCTGATTTCTCATAAACTCAACAGGCCAGAAGTTAATGGCATGAATTATTCAAAGTAATGAAAAGCAAGGATCTTAATCCAAGATTACTGAGCAAGGCTATCATTCAAAAATAGATTGGGAAATAAAAGAGTTTTCCAAATAAAAATATAGGTAAAGGAGTTTATCACCACAGAATCAGCACTGCAAAAAATGATAAAAGGGTTGCTATAATGAGAAGAAGAAACAGAGAGAAAGAGAAACATAGGCATAAGGAATTTAAATGACAATAAGTGAGTACCTATCAATAATAACCTTAAATCTAAATGGATGAAATGCTCCAAGCAAAAGACATAGGTTAGTTGAATGGATATGAAAACATGACCCAAATATAGGCTGTCTTTAAGAGACCCACCTCAGAACAAAAGACTCACATAGGATGAGAATGTTTTCCCTTTTCCTGAGCTGTAGTTTGTGGATGGGGCCAGTGCCTCTCAGAAAAAAGATGGCCGTTTTGATTTGGGGGTGTGTGACCAAATGCAGCTCTCCCCTCAATGCTTCCTACCTCAGCCTCTCCTTAAGCACCTCGAGAGTCCCAAGCAAGAAGAACCACATCAACCTCGAGTTCACATCATCCTCTCTCCACTAAATCCTCAGGTGAGTAGCTGCAAATGAAAATCCTGTGTGTTCTGTTTCATTGTTTGTTTAAATATAACAACACAACAACCAGAAACCCCACAAAAAACCCTTGGGGCTTTAATTCCAATCAACTCCAGACTCCCTGGCAGCCAGAAACCCTACAGCTGAATATTATGTGGGCCTCTGTTCTCTGCTCTGGTGCTCCAGGCTGTGGAGCTCAGCCTCATTTCTGAGCCTCATCTTCTCAGTAAAAAGGACCTCCCACAGCCAGGAAATCCCTCCACACTCTTGGCTTGCTGCCCATGGAAGCTGGATCAGCCCCTCCAGTGACCTCGCCCTTCCTACCAGGTGTTGTCTGTCCTTCCTTGGTATAAGTTTCCTCCTCAGCTGGACCTCAGTTGGTAATTCAGTGCGAATGTTCCCCAATTTAGTTTTATTTCCAGTCTGGCCCTGGGAGGAGATGCAAGAAAGTCTGCTTATTCAGCCATCATCTTCTACCTTCTACAAGAGGATTATGTTTTAAAAGAATTAAGATCCCTGAAGCTGTTTTTCTTCATTTCAATACAGTTCAAAATAATATTTTCCAAGCATTATTTTCTGAACTCTACTTTCCAACAAAACTTTGTTCTTGGTTTCTTTCTCCATCAGTGCTCAATTCTGAAAGTACCTCAGCTTCTTCTTCAGACAAATTGGAAATTAATACTAAGTATCTCATGTGATTATTATGAAGATTAAATTGCTATGGTGTAATGTGAAAACTGTGTACACTGAAAGGTACTTTAGTCTGCCTAAAGTGACAGTATCTTGTTAAATGTTAGGCTCTATTACTTTTGTCTGACTGCTATATTTGACTATATTATACTGCCCGAAAGTAATGTTATATTATTAAATGTAAGTCAGATAAAGGTTATACTTTTATCTAATTGCTATACATGGTAATAGAAACATAAAATTTATTATTTTTTCCTTTTGTCTGGCTTATCTTTACAATATTCTGGAGTTTTCTGTGCATCTAAACTAGTTTAGTGGTTTTGAAGGACCATGTACTTCATAGTATTCATCACTCACTCTCTTGGATAGAGGGTTTGAAATGCTCTGTTTTGAAAATAGTGAAATGAATTATGGATTCTCCCCCCCCCCCAAATCTGCATTTTTTAAAAAGCATTCCAGAAAGTTATTGTGGGGAGCACATTTGATTTAAGTTGTGTCTTAGGACCTCTCATAAAAATTTTTTACCTTTCTTTGTTAATTAAGTTAAGTAGTTATTAAATATTGGAGATTTCTGTGTAAAATAATTGTGAAAATTTTTGAAAAAGACTACATCCTACCAAGATTCAGATGCAGAGAAAGATTAAGAACAGAATAAAAAAACAAAACAAAACTAAGCATGTAATTTTTGGCCCACAAAAACTGTATTATACAAGTTTTATGTAGAAGTCATTCCAAGCTGAGTTTAAGATTTATTCAGAGAAGCTTATATTCACTGAATACCAAGCAGTTCTTTTTATTGTGGCTTTGTTGAAAGAGTTTAGGATTGATTTATATGACTCCTTATATATAACCTGAGACCAAGACAGTGTAGCCAGCCAAACTGATGTGTAGTGTCAAAAGCATTTGAACTAGGCACAGAGAAACATCTTTCTCCAGCGTGAAACTAGCCAGATGGGTCATCTACTGCCAAAATGATAGGAACAGTATGTTTTTACAGACCTATTAAATTTAGCTCTGTTTTTGTAACCATAAATCTTTTTAAAAAAATATATTTTTAATTCATTTTTGCGAGGAAATGGAGCTCTGTTTTTGTAACCATAAATCTTTTTAAAAAAAATATATTTTTAATTCATTTTTGCAGAGAGGAAATGGAGAGGGATAGAGAGCTAGAAACATCGATGAGAGAGAAACATCTATCAGCCGCCTCCTGCACACCCCCCACTGGGGATGTGACCACAACCAAGGTACATGCCCCCGACCGGAATTGAACCTGGGACCCTTCAGTTGGCAGGCCGACGCTCTATCCACTGAGCCAAACCGGTTAGGGCTATAACCATAAATCTTAAAGAATGACAATATAAAATGCTGGAATTCAAAGATAGTATTGTGGATTTTATATTTTTAAATTTTTTTATTTTCACCATTGCCATTTGTTTTTGTTATTTCTTAGCTTTGAAACACATTCTTTATGATATGCTTGGTTTCTTAGTTCAGCAATCTCCTCCCCACAGACAGTTTGTTTATTTTTTATTGAATTTATCAGGGAGACATTGGTTCACAAAACCATATAGAATTCAAGTGTACACTTCAATAAAACATAATCTGCACACTGTGTCGGGTGCCCATCACCCCAAGCAAAGTCTCTTTTCATCCCCATTTCCTGCCCTTTGCCTACCTCCACCTACCCCTAACCCCTTTCCCTCTGGCTACCATCACACTGTTGTCCTTGTCTATGTGCTATTTATATTTGTTATGTGGCTAATCCCTTTACCTTCTTTCATCCAGTCCCCACATACCCCTCCCCTCTGACAGCTGTCAATCTGTTTCATATCTCCATGCTTTTGTTTCTATTGTTTGTCAGTTTATTTTGTTCATTAAATTCACCATCTAAGTGAGATAATATGGTATTTGTCTTTCTCTGACTGGCTTATTTCACTTAGTATAATAATCTCCAGGTCCATCAATGTAGTTGCAAAAGGTAAAATCTTTTTTTTTTTTTAATAGCTGCATGATATTCCATGGTGTAAATGTATGGCAGATTTTTTATCCACTCATCTACTGATGGGCACTTGGGCTGCTTCCAAATCTTGGCTATTGTAAATAATGCTGCAAAGAATATAGGGGTGCATATATTCTTTTGGATTAGTGTTTGGCATTTCTTTAGATGTATTCCCAGAATTGGTTGGAATCAATTCCAACCAGCAGTGCACAAGGGTTCCTTTTTCTCCACATCCTAACCAGCTCTTGATGTTTGTTGATTTATTGATGGTAGCCATTCTGGCAGGTGTAAGGTAGTACCTTATTTTAGTTTTAATTTGCATCTTTCTGATAATTAGTGGCATTGAACATCCTTTTATAGGTCTATTGGCTATTTGTAGGTACTCTTGGAGGTCATTTTTAAAAAAATATGTGTTTATTATTAATTACAGAGAGAGGAAGGGAGAGGGAGAGAGATAGAAACACTGATGAGAAATAAACATCCATCGGCTGCCTCCTACTGGGGATCAAGCCTGCAAACTGGGCATGTGCCCAGACCAGGAACTGAACTGGCAACCTCCTGCTGCATGGGATGATGCTCAACCAAGTGAGCCACACTAGCCGAGCCCTTTGCCCATTTTTAATTGGATTGTTTGTCTTCTGGTGTTGAGTTGTATAAGTACTTTATATATTTGGAAATTAACTCATCAGATGTATTATTGGCAAATATATTTTCCCATACAGTGGGTTCCCTTTTTATTTTGATGCTGGTTTCTTTTGCTGTGCAGAAGCTTTTTAGTTTGATGTAGTCCCATTTATTTACCTTTTCCTTGGTTTCTCTTGCCCTAGGCAATGTATCAGTGAAAATTCTGCTGTGTGAGATGTCTGAGATTTTGCTGTATATGTATTCTTCTAGGATTTTTATGGTTTCACAACTTTTAAGTCTTTTATCCATTTTGAGTTTATTCTTGCGTATGGTGTATACTTTGGTGGTCAAGTTTCATTTTTTTTGCATATACTTGTCCAATTTTCTCAACACTATTTATTGAAAAGACTGTCTTTACATCAATGTATGTCCTTGCCTCCTTTGTCAAATATTAATTGACCACAAATTTGGGTTTATTTCTGGGCTCTCTATTCTGTTCCATTGATTGATATGCCTGTTCTTATGCCAATACCATGCTGTTTTGATTACTATAGACTTATAGTATAATTTGATATCAGTAAGTGTGGTACCTCCAACTTTGTTCTTCTTTCTGAAAATTGCTGAGGTTTTTTAGGGTCTTCTGTGGTTCCATATACATTTTTGGAATATATGTTCTACATCTATGAGATATAGTATTGGTAGTTCAATAAGAATTGCGTTGAATCTGTAGATTTCTTTGGATAATATGAATATGATATATGTTTCTATTTATTTGTATCTTTCTCAGTTTCTTTCTTCAGTATCTTATAAATTTTTGAGTACAGGTATTTCACCTCCTTGGTTAAATTTATTCATAGGGATTTTGTTTTTTTTTCTGTTGCAATAGTAAATGGGATTGTTTTCTTAATTCCTCTTTCTGAAAGTTCATTATTGGTGTATAATATACCACCAATTTTTGAATATTAATTTTGTATCCTGCTACTTTGCAGAATTCATTTATTAGATTTAGTAGATTTTTGATGGAGTCTTTAGGGTTTCCTGTGTACAATATCATGTCATCTGCAAATAATGACAATTTTGCTTCCTCCTTTCCAATTTGTACGCCTTTTACTTTTTCTTCTTTATCTGATTATTGTGGCTAGTATTTTCTGTGCTATGTTGAATAAGTGTGCTGAAAGCAGATATCCTGTCTTATTCCTGATCTTAAAGGGGGGGAAAAAAAAACTTCTCGATTTTGTCAATTGAGTGTGATGTTGACTGTGGGTTTGTTATATATGACCTTTATTATATTGAGGGTGCTGATTTTTCTGCGTCTATTGATATGATCATGTGATTTTGTCCTTTATTTTGTTTATACGATATATCACGTTTATTGATTTATGAATATTGTACCAGCCATGCATCCCCTGAATAAATCACAGTGGATCATGGTGTATGGCCTTTGTAATATGTTGCTGGATCTCACTGGCTAATACTTTGTTGAGGATTTTAGCATCTATGTTTATCAGGGATATTGTCTTATAATTTTCTTTCTTTGTGGTTTCTTTGTCTGGTTTTGGAATTAGGATAATGTTGGCTTTAGGGCTTGGAAGTCTTCCCTTCTCTTGAATTATTTGGAATAGTTTGAGTAGGATAGGTGTTAGTTCTTTGAATGTTTGGTTAAATTTACTGTGGAGAGGGGCTACAGCCTTTGGAGAGGTTCAAGCCTCGGACTGATGAGAGGGCACGGTCCTTTTTTGGCAAAGCTCCATGCAAGTCTCTGCTTTGAGGGCAAAGCCCTCCCAACACAATTATAGCCAATTGTATGTAAGCTTGACCTATGGTCCGACCTTGTAGTCCTAGGTAGCTGAGGGATGTGAGCTGCAGGAGGTGCAGCAAGTGCTGCCAAAACAAAGCTTGATAGAGTTCAGAGAATTGCAACAACAGGAAAGAAGTAGATTTGAAACTTGCAAGAACATTGTAAACATCTTGACCACTCCCTTGTTTTGCTTTGTGTGATCTGACTATAAAATAAAGATTCAGCTTGCAGGCTGTGTCACTGTGTCCTCATCCAGGCTCAGTGATCCACCTGGCCCCAACTATATTCTCTTGTTTGTTTTCTCTAATCCTTCACTGCCCCTCCTCAGGTTCACCACTGGCCATGCTGGACGCTGTTGAATTTACCTCTGTAGCCATCCAGTCCAGGTCTGTTGTTTGCTGGGAATTTTTTGCTTAATGCTTCAATTTCATTAATTGTAGTCAGTCTATTCAGGTTTTCTGAATCTTCCTGGTAGAGTTTTGGAAGATTTTATGTTCCTAGGAATTTGTCCACTTCCCCCAGGTTGTCCAAGTATTGTATTTTCTTACAACCCTTTGTATTTCTGTGGTGTAAGAAATTACTTCACCTCTTTCATTTATTATGTTATTTATTTGGTTCCTCTATCTTTGTTTCTTAATGAGTCTAGCAAGCGGTTCATCAATCTTATTTATCTTTTCAAAGAACTAGCTCTTGGTTTCATTGACATTTTTATTGTTTTTAGTCTCTATGTCATTTATTTCTATTATGACCATTATTTCCTTCCTTCTGCTTACTCTGGGCTTTGTTTGTTGTTCTTTTTCTAGTTCTTTTAGATGCAGAGTTAGATTGTTTGAGTTTTTCTTACTTTTTGAGGTAGGCCTGTAATGCTATGAACTTTCTTCTCAGGACTGGGTTTGCTGTGACCCATAGATCCTGGGTTATTATGTGTTCATTTTCATTTCTCTCCAGGTAATTTTTTATTTCTTCTTTGATCGCATTGTTAACCCAATCATTATTTCATAACATGCTAATTAGCCTCCATGTGTTTGAATGTTTTTGAGTGTTTTTATTGTAATCAACTTCTAGTTTCATGCCATTGTGATCCAAGATGATGCTTGATATGATTTCAATCCTCTTGAACTTGTAGAGATGTATTTTGTGTCCTAACATGTGGTCTATCTTTGAGAATATCCCATGCACACTTGAGAAAAATGTTTATTCTGAAGCTTTGGCGTAAAATCTTCTGTAAGTGTTAATTCAGTCCATCTGATCTAGTGTGTATTTAAGGTCTCTGTTCCTTTGTTGAATTTTTGTCTTGAAGATCTATCCAGTGATGTCAGTGGGATGGTAAAGTCCCAAACTATGACTATATTGCTGTCATTCTCTCTCTTAACGTCCTCCAAGAGCTTTTTTAAAAATATATTTAGGTGCTCCTATATTGGGTGCATATAACTTTACCAGGGTTATATCCTTTTGTTTTATTGGTCCTTTAGTATTATGAAGTGGACATTTTTGTATTTTGTTTTAGCTTTTGCTTTGAAGTCTCTTTTGTGAGCTGTAAGTATTGCTACCCCTGCTTTTTTTTTTTTCATTTCCACTTGCATGGATTATTTATTCCATACCTCCACTTTCATCCTGTGTAAGTTTTTCATTCTGAGGTGGGTCTCTTGAAAACAGCATATATAATGGTTATGTTTTTTTCCCATTCAATTACCCTATATCTTTTTATTGGAGCATTTGATCCATTTATATTTGTTATTATTGATAGGTACTTATTTACTGCCATTTTTATTCTTTATGCCTATGTTTCTTCTCTATATAATTCATATTATAACAGCAGTCCCTTTAACATTACTTGCAGTGCTGGTTTTGTGGTAATATACCCCTTTAGCCTTTTTTTTTTTTTTTGTCTGGGAAGCTCTTTAATTTACCATCTATTTTGAATGATATCCTTGCTACATAGAGCAGTGTTGCCTTCAGATCCTTGCTTTTCATTACTTTCGCCATTCTTTTCTGGCCTGTAGTGTTTCTGCTGAGAAATCAGCTGACAGCCTTAGGGGAGCTCCCTTGAAGTTCACTGACCATCTCTCTCTTTCAGTTCTTCAGATTCTCTTTGTCCCTTATGGAAGCTACTTGTAAAGTAACTAATTGCTTTCCTATTGCTGCTTATAAGATTTTCTCCTTATCTTTAAGGTTTGTCATTTTAATTATGATGTGTCTTGATGTGGGTCTTTTGGGGTTCATTTTGATTGGGACTCTGTTCTTACTGAACTCATGTGACTTTTGCCTTAAACAGGCTAGATTATATTTTAGCCATTATATTTTTAAACATGTTCCCTCTCTCTCTTTCTCTCTTTCTTAACCTCCTGGTACCTCTATGATGCAGAAGTTGTTATGTTTGATGTTGTCCACAGATCCCTTAGACTTTCCTCATTTTTAAAAGTCTCTTTTCTTCTCAAGTGGTCAGAGTGACTCAGTTGTTTGAGCATCATTCTGTGCACCAAAAGGTTGCCAGTTCAATTCCAGGTCAGGGCACATACTGAAGGCAAATCATTACTGTTTCTCTTTGAAATAAGTCTCTCTCTCTCTCTCTCTCTCTCTCTCTCTCTGCATGTCCTTTGGTGATAAATAAATAAATAAATAAGTAAATAAATAAATAAATTCTCTTTTCTTTTTGATGCTCTGTTTGTGCGCTTACTGTTTTCTTGTCCTCTAAATTGCTGTTTCGATCCCCTGGCTAACCTGCTATTGATTCCTCCTAGTCTATTTTTCATTTCAGATATTGTATTCTTCATTTCTGAATAGGTTTTTTTATGCAATTTTTAAAAATATTCTTTTAATGCTTGCTATGTCTTTGTTTAAGTTGTCACTGAGATCACCTATTCTTCCCCTAAGGCCCTTGTAAATTCTTATAATCATTGTTTTAAACTCTGCATCTTATATTTTAATTGCTTCCAGTTTATGTAATTCTTTTCCTGGGGATTTCTCTTGTTCTTTCATTTAGGGTATATTTTCTTTGTCTCCCCATTTTCTCTCTCTGTGTATTAGATAGTTCTGCTATGATTTCTAAACTTGTTATGATGGCTTTTTAATGAAAGTGTCTTCTTGAGCTTAATGGCACAATCTTCCAGATACCTGAGCTCCATGTTCCCAGAATGTTTCTTGTTGGTTAGGTGCATCCTCCAGTTGTAGTTGAGTCTTGAATGATGTTGGACCTTTTGTGGGTGTAATTAACCCATAAGACTGGTTGAGTATAAGGGTAAGCCTTGATCACTGTGTATGAGGGGCTGTGCAGGGGCTGCCTGCCAAGGTGGAATTGTTCCCAGCAGAGTCTGGTGCTTGCTGGAATCCCCTTTTGGGTGTGCTGCTTGTGTGGCTAGTGGGTTTGAGCCCTGGTGTGGTCTGAAGCCCACCATCAGTTGTGTTGGTTCTGGGTTTACTAAACCAGGGTTCATGTATAGGGTGATGTGAAATGTTGTGTGTAACTGGCCTTGGGCTACCTGTCTGCAGCTACCACACTGCTCATGGTGGCTGTGTCTACTGGGTCTGGGTATGTATCGGGGGGGGGGCACCTGTATATAAGGGTCAATTTCCTCCAGTTTAGAGCTGGGGGGCATATCTGTAAAAGGAATGAGGCTCCCTGAGGTCCACTTCTACCTGTCAGCTACTCCACCTCCCACTGAGGTTGCTTGGTCTTCCTCCAGAGCCTTCCAAAGAAAGACTGTAAAATGGGCCTAAAGCTGGCTATGAACCACAGCTCCTTCCACAGGTTGTGAGCTTGGCAGAGTCAGACAACCAGGGTCATGAGGACAGGGCTAGTGGGTCCTCTACTAGGGGAACTTGTGGTCAGCCACTCCCTGAGGGGAACATGTCCCCTATTCCAGAACCAAACCACTCAGTCTCTGCCAGTATCTTCAATTCTAGTTCTCCCAGGAATGGTACACAGCAGGTTCAGGTTGGGTGCAGCCAACCATCCCCTCTTCGGGAGCAAGCTCAGCCACCCCAGGCACAGGGGGAGCAGATGAAAAAGTCTCCTAGCCCTGGCCAGGTTGCTCAGTTGGTTGGAATGCTCTCCTGAACACCAAAAATATTGTGGGTTCGATTCCAAGTCAGGACACATACCTAGGTAGTGTGTTTGATCTCCATTCAGGGCGTGTACAGGAAGCAACCGATTGATGTTTCTTTCTCACATCAATATTTCTCTCTCTCCCTTCCTCTCTCTCCAAAGTCAATAAAAACATAACCTCATGTGAGGATTAAAAATAAAAGAGTCTCCCATTGGGTATGATGTCAGCCCAGCCTGCAGGAGGAGGCTAAGAACTTTTTCCCAGTCTCAGACAATAGCCAACAATTAAATAACTATTTAAATTATATTATAAAATGGAAAATATTAACAGTAATAGTAAAGGTCTGAGGTGTTTTATTATTTCCTCTTTGTACCAAATGCTGTATTTATATAAGAAAAAACACAATAAAAAATGTACGTCCCAGATATCACAATAACAACTACATCACTTCTAATTTGAACAGCATTTTATAATTTGCCAAGAGTTACCATATATACTGTGTCAGCTACACCTCAAATAACCTCATGAAGTGTGTTAAACACTTACACTTCTGTAAGACCAGGCACCTTCTGAAGGTTAGAAAGGTTGGGTCATTTCTACAGTAATGCAAGTGAGTAGGAGAGAGGTCTGAGGTCAACCTAGGGCTTTCCCACCCAGGTTATAGTTCTTCCCATGAGGGCCTTCTGGTCCAGACTGCACCTGAAATATGAGAGTCCATGGCTATAGCTGCCTTGTTAGTCACTGGGAAAAAAACCCCACTACTTTCCCAGGCTGTAAAATGAGTCTAAAGAACACCACTCAACATGGCCCAAATTTTAAAAGGATGTATGAAATTATCCAGATGAATCTTTGCCTAATTGTCTTAAGTGTTACAGATAGGTTCTTAGAAACTGAAGGGTCTTGAGTCTCTACATCAGTCACTGAAAAGTTTGTCTTCCCAAATCATTCTTTTTTCCTGTTTTCCTTTTACCCTTATATAGGAAGAACAATACAAATTCCACATCATAGGAATGCTAACCAACTTTGCTGAATGCTTAACACATAATACCTGTTTAATCATCACAGCAACCCTAAGATATGTGGTGCTACAATAGGTGTTGTCACATATTATAGATGAATAAACATAGAGGTTAAGAAACATAGTAAGTGAATGGTGAAGCTGGGCTCTAAACATAGGCCATTTCTATGGGAAGTCTTAGGCATTACATGATACAAGTTGCTGAGAAATATTTCATTAACCTGTCATCATCTGTGTATTGTGTTTGGCTATTACATACTTACAATTTATCTAAAGTCAACATTTCCAGAGAAAGAAATGAGTGTTTGGAGAACATTTCAGGTGTTGTTAAGGCAGCTGGATGAATCATTAGTACCACTGCCTAATAAGGTTAGGAAATTAAAGAGAAGGTAATGAACTCAAAGTAATGGCATTGCAATCTGTTTTTACCTGAGAATATACTTCTGATGACAGGAGATAGGCAGCATTATTATGGAATAAATAGGAAGATTTAACAGAATTTTCATGTTTCATTACTTTCATTGTTGTCTTTTTTATATTTTATTGATTTTTTTACAGAGAGGAAGGGAGAGGGATAGAGAATTAGAAACATCGATGAGAGAGAAACATCGATCAGCTGCCTCCTGTACACTCCCTACTGGATATGTGCCCGTAACCAAGGTACATGCCCTTGACCAGAATAGAACCTGGGACCCTTGAGTCTGCAGGCCAAGGCTCTATCCACTGAGCCAAACCGGTTAGGGCTGTTGTTGTTTTTTTAAATATGTCTTTATTTATTTTAGAGAGTGAGGGAGAGGGATAGAGAGAGAGAAACATTTATCTGCTGCCTCCTGCATGACCCTCAACGGGGATCTAGCCTGCAATCGGGCATGTGCCTTGACCAGGAATCGAACTGGTGATCTGGTTCACGGGTCTATGCTCAACCACTGAGCCACACTGGCTAGGCACTTTCATTATTTTTGTGCAATAGACTCTATTATTCCTTGTAAAGAGAAAAGATGAAGTTACCCTTTTTTTCATTGTTTCCTACCTTCTTATAAACTAAAGTTTAGAGGACCTTTGTCTTATCTGCAACTAAGTGGCATTAGTGTTGAGCAAGTTTACAATTAACAATTTGCTGTACATACTCCTTTCTGGCCATTTGTTCTACTGCAATATACTTAATGGTGCTTAAAGCTTTGTAGGTTTTTTAATTACTGGGCACCTCAATTTACTTTATTTGTGAAATCCAGTGAATGCCTGTATCAGTCTTGTTCATAGCAGGAAAACAGTTCATGGATAGTATTCATCAAATCCTGTAGGACTCTTCCCAATGTCCTCTGACCTTTTCTGTGAGAGCTGTTTTGCATACCTTTATTGCTTTTCATTTTACGTGATTATACAGATTAAATATAGCTGTCAACATGTCAAAACCTACCCTGTAAGTCATGCTTTAAAGTGTAATAATCTGTTTCATAGATGTAGGAAACTATTTGTAGAGATTTCTTGTAACAACACCAACTCATCATTTCATTTATTCATGCATTAATTTATTGCCTGTGGTTTTTTTAAAATTATTTTATTGTTTAAAGTATGACAAATAATAGTACATATGTCTCCTTTTTTCCCCACTGACCTCCCCCTGGCCTTTCTTACACCCTGGCACATGCCGTGCCCCCTCCCCCCAGGGTCTTGTGTCCATTGGTTATGTTTATTATTGCCTGTGTTTTATGTGCCAAGGTGAGCATCAGCAACTGAGCATTTGTTAATGAATAAACCTATAATTTGAAAGTTTAAAAAAATGGTTGAATTCTGCCCTGACCGGTTTGGCTCAGTGGATAGAGCATCAGCCTGCGGACTCAAGGGTCCCAGGTTCTATTCCGGTCAAGGGCATGTACCTTGGTTGCGGGCACATCCCCAGTGGGGAGTGTGCAGGAGGCAGCTGATCGATGTTTCTCTCTCATCGATGTTTCTAACTCTCTATCCCTCTCCCTTCCTCTCTGTACAAAATCAATAAAATATGTATATTTTTTTAAAAAAATGGTTGAATTCCTAACTAGATTCTCTGAAATATACACAGATATTATTGTCCAATATGTAAACAGTTCTATTCAGCTCTTTTCATGTTTTTTTCCCCAAAAGGGATACCAACTGCCCTCCCTCTTAAGGTGAAAAGGAACAAATTCCCTTATACTGACTTTTCCCCTAATTTCCATCTATCAAAGGGTGGGCACTCTGAAATTTTGGACACACCTGTACTATTCTTAGGCCTTCTTACCCCTTTCCCCAGTGTCTGATGTCAAACCTTCTTCAAAAACAAGAGTTTCAGGGCATTAAAGTTGCTGGGAAACAGAGTAACTGAGCATATTTTTCTTTCATATAGTTTGAAATAGAGTCTAACTGAAGCCATGATTCAGTGATATGACTAAAGTTATTTGAACTTCATTCAAAGAAGATACGAATCCTCTCTGGTTTTTCCTTCCTTTACTCCTTGTAACATCCCTAGGATGTCTGGGTTCATTGAACTTGAGAAGGTGTCATGAACCTTCCAAGATATCTAGGAGTCAAATCCAAAGGCACTTTGCATTATCCTGATGACATTGGAGGACCTTTCTATTAAAAGTTAATAATTTTTATCATTAGCTTAGGTGATGATAATCATGATCATTATCAAAATCACTTTGTTGCCACATGCACGTGGTGCTGTATTGGCTAGAAGAAAATCAAATTAAACAAACACAGGTCCTGTTCTCATGAGGTCACTGGCAACATTGTTAAAAACAGGCAACCAAAGGACATCAGATGTAGACATCAGAAAACAAGTCCATGGAGACCTTGCATGACCTATGGTCATCTGAGGAAATATACTCATTAAATTTTCAGATAACAGTTGGGTGAGTGTTATTGATCTTTTGACATTAAGAGATGTTGTAGTTATCTGAACATATTATGAAATTGGAATATCACATTTGAATGGTGGTTTGTATCTTCAACATTTATTTAAGGTAGATCAAGTCTAGTCCCAAAGAAGTTTCCACATTGACTCCTGTCTGTGGTCAGTTCTTTTCTCTGTTGCTTTCTAATCTGCACCATCAGAGTTTGCATTTGCCATTAATTGTTATCCACAACCTCATCCTCATAGTTATTATTTGGGTGTCTTTGGGTGTCAGGAAGGCACTTTACATAATTATCTCTAATGCTCACAGAAGCTTTGGTGCAAGTTGTTATTTCCATTTTAAGAATCAACCAACAGGTTTGACTTTGAAAGGGGTATATTAAGTAATAGTTGAGATTCACCTCTCTGGACCCAGCACCCATGTCACTCTCACTCCAGCACAGATTGGACTTCCTCATACTCCCCTGTATTGTTCTCCACTTGTTTTGTGTTTGGTTGTGAACCTTGGTTGTTCCATTGGGAGTTTAAAGATGATCTATTTATTCAGTCATTTAGCAGCAATTTATTGGGCACTGTTTTCAGGATTGTCAACACAGCAATGACCAAAACAGAAAGTCCCTTGCCCCATAGTGGTTGTGCACATTCCAGTGGATACCAGTGAACATGCAGTTAGCCATAGGAAGGCTTGGGCAAGGGCACATGATTAAGGGTTGTCTAAATCTTTTTATATACATCATTGATGAATGAAGTTCAAAAACATTTCTATAGTCTCTGAGCCTCCCAGAATTAAGTTCAGTGTTTCTTAAACATAAAATCACTATATAAATACATGTGGGTGGAAGAACTGGAGTGTTCACTGACAAGAATGACATTTTAAAATGATAGGGAACTCAACTGAAGTGTGATTCACAATCTCGACTGGAACAAAATTGTACCTGACAGAAGCATTCCAAATTTAGATGGAGTTCTCAGAAGGCTGCTTAATAGATGAAAAGTCTGAAAAATAGGACATTTGGGTTGCCAAGGCATTGTGGGGACTTAAATGGTATTTTATGGAAGATGACACATTGGTGGTGAATACTGAAATTTACTATGATTTAGTGCCAGAAAATCTCTGGCTGCTAGAGGTAGATTTTGAGTAGATGCTAGGTTACTGTATTAAATATTTGCTCATTTGGAATATTTAATTGTTGGACTCTTTGTAAAGCACTAAACTGAGCCAAATTACATTCATACATTGTCCCTTCACTTAAAAGAGTGTTATAGTATTTAAATTAGAAACCATTTCTGCCAGTTTTTCCAGATATAATATTATTTTTATTAATCCTACAGATTAGTATACCCTACTAGAATTATTTGTGGGTTGTTCTTTAGGTGAAAGGATAGACAGAAGTGAGAGAGGAAAAAAAAGAATCTAAGTAGAAATTTGCAGAGTCAGGACTTGAAAATGTTTTGGTTATAGTTTTAGTGCTCTCCCAGTCATCAGAAGTGAGTCCATGCGTATGGTGTAAACAACTACTATCTAATTTCAGAAAATAGAGTAAGCATTTGTCTTTAGGTGGCTCTTTACTTATAATAAAAAATGTGTAACAGGGTACATATTTTTTAATGTGTAGGGACTTATTTCAAGGATGGATAATGTATCTGGCTATTGATGAAAAGAAATTTCAGTACTCAGTTTAAGAAATTAAGGAAAGGACTAGTTAGTTTTTCATTGCTTTGAATTTGCTGTTGTTGTGAGCTGATGACCTCAGTTTTAATAATTTTATCCAGCCTCATTGCTTTACTCCCCTCCATCAAAACCATAGCCATTACCAGCCCCACACACTTTTTCAAGGTCTTCTGAAAGATTTCTTATCTGAGATCTTAGTTGTGTTATGATTAATCCCATATGCTTCCACTCCCGTGTGGCCTTGTACAGTTTTCCACTTGTCATTCCTAAGCAAGTGTTGCATTCACCACAATTGACGTAATTATTGCCTCCTGCTCTAGACTATGGACCATTTCTGCCAGTTCCTACAGTCACTGCATCTTGGTGTTTGGGGGACCTAGAATACATGCTGTATGTATCTTCCTACCTGCATTCTTGGTTGTCTGAGTTTAGGCTACAGCTACTTAGTTCTTGGTTGACATCTTATTTTTATCAGTTTACTAGAGACCTGGTGAACGAAATTTGTGCACTTGTGGTGAGGGAGGTCCCTCAGCCCAGCCTGTGCCCTCTCGCAGTTTGGGAGCCCTCGGGGGATGTCCAACTGCTGGCTTAGGCCCACTCCTCACTGTGGGGAGTGGGCCTAAGCCGGCAGTCGGACATCCTTTGCGCTGGCGCGGAGGTGAGAGAGGCTCCCGCCAACGCTGCTGCATTTGCCAGCTGTGAGCGTAGCTCAGGGCTTCTGGCTGAGTGTCACTCCCCCTGTGGGAGTGCACTGACCACCAGGGGGCAGCTCCTGTGTTGAGCTTCTGCCCCCTGGTGGTCAGTGCACATCATTGTGACTGGTTGTTCCGCTGTTTGGTCAATTTGCATATTAGCCTTTTATTATATAGGATGTTACTAATTTTTTTTGGGGGGGAATGTTTGTTGCAATCTAGTTTTTAAACATATCTTTTAAATTATATCATTATTAACCGTTTGTTATTTTGTTTCATGCACTGAGTGCAAACTTAAGTATAAGTTTGAAGGATTTTTAGAAATCTGTGTCAATCAACTTTCTCTGTCCCCACCCTTTACACACACACTATAGTAGCATATAATTAAAAATTAATGATTACATATTTATCAGCCAAAATATGGAGTATTCATGTTTGATGAACATTGTAACATCGTGATGTCTGTATTTGCATAGTCAAGGAGGGCTCAATGGTGAATTGTTCTGATCATGAGATTGATAGAACAGGAAAAGTGTACTTTCTGGTCATTATACCACTGAAAGTAGGAAGATGGTATTTAAAAGGCAAACAATCAACTATGGGCAATGACAGATAAACCTGGCACAGAGTGAATAATAAATGGCTGAATGAATTGCTGATTAATCACCAGAAACACATGTATATATACTGCATGTGAATTGAATATTGATATTCTACCTCTAGAGATAATTTTTAAATTTTTAAGTCCTCTTAATTATGGAAAACATTATGTACTATTTGTGGAGTACTTCTTCAGGTCATTCCATGTTCTGAAAATCAGAAGGTCTAGAACAGTAGAAGCAAGATAGTTTCCCCCATATTCCAACTACATGCAGTCCATCTATTTAACCACTAGCAATAGTGAGTGGAGTTAAGGATTTTATTGGTAAACCTGTCAGAACTCCCTTTCATTTCTTCTCCCTCTTCTGTTGTCTAAGCTCTCTATATTCTAGAGTAAATCCCTCAAATAAAGATGAGTGGGGATCTTTTGTATTTAGATTTGTTGTCCCTGCAGCTGACAGTTGTCAGCTGGCCACTGGGGTCTAGTGGAGAAAACAGTTTGCTGGAGGGATGAAGACCTTGATTTTATTTCCCAGCCCACTGTGATGACTTGTGGACTGCTTTTGGCTTCTTGGGAGAAAGGTATTATTTAATGCCAATTTCTAACATTAAGCTTTCTCTGTGCAATGATAAAGTGTATGCTTCTGTTGCCATGTGTAGGGGAAACAGATGAAAGAGTGAAGCAGTGCTATAAGGAATAGGAAGAAGAGAGGGGTCCCAGTTTTCAATCTTCATCTGACTTAAAGGATATTTCTATACACATAACCCCAAGCATACAATGGCATCATCCTGGGGTATAGCCCCTACTTATATGGTATTTGGTTGATCATTAGCAAGAAGCAGTATGGCCATACCACCATGACGGATGGAGTCTTATGATGGGTTTTGCAAAATGTGATTTTCCATCTAATTTGGATTGATTGTTCCAATACTTCTAAATCCAAAGGGTTATCTTCCTATGAAGCAGAATTCTGGGTGTGGAAAATTTTTTAGAAAAGTAATGGAATCAGTCAAATATTTCCTTAATTGTAATGGTTGCTAATTAAGAAATCTAATAGATTTCCTAATCATTAATAACCTATTCCTGAGAAAAATAAGGGACATTGGACCTCATTCCTGAACTGCTCAGGGAATTCCAGCCCTATATCTTTGATTGACCAAATTAAATTTTGGCCTGGAAGTCTCATTCAACATAAGCAAAATTAAGTGCTCAATCAAGTTCTCTCAGTGGCCTTCCCTATCAATGAAGTCTTTATACTTCTAATCCTCGAGTCCTTGAAATGATTCTTCTTTTGCTCCAAATTTCCACACAAGTATCAAACTCTTGATCTAATTTTATATTTTCCTTAAGTCTTTCCTGAAAGTCATAATGCCATTTTAAGCATTTCTCATACTTGTAGCCCTCTAATATCCTCACCTTATTCACAGCCTGTGTCTAGAATTGCTTCACCCTTCCTCAATTAATGCTTCACTCCAGATAAATTTTAGATGTTAACTTCACTTTGCTTAATTTGCCTTCTGATTGTATCACCCTCTCCACCATGAGTTTTGATACTGCCTTTGGCATTGATCTCTGGTCATCTTCTACTAAAATTCATTTTTCTACTTTTTTCTACTTCTTTTGTTAGTCCTCACCCTAGGGTATTTTTTCCATTGCCTTTTAGAGAGAGAAGGAGGGAGGATGGGAGGGAGGGAAAGAGGGAGGGAGGGAGTGGGAGAGAGAGAGAGAGAGAGAGAGAGAGAGAGAGAGAGAGAAATGTGAGAGAGACACGTTGATTGGTTGCCTGATGCATGTGCCCCGACTGGGGCCAGCGATCAAACCTGCATCGTGCCCTTGACTGGAATAGAACCTGTGACTTTTAGGTGCATGGGCCGAGGCTGTAACCACTGAGAACACTGTCCAGGGCTAAAATTTATTCTTGCTTCTCACACAATTCTGCCCTTGATTACTCTGGGGAAAATTTCCTCTCTCAGTCTTCCAGGCTGAACTTGTCCTGTCTTAGACATTTGTGGTCAGTGTTACAAGGAGTTTGGCCCTGTTCACTGAATGGGAACTGGACTCTCTTCCTTTCCACAGAGATACCTCTACCCCATGTGAGTTTGTCTGTTTTCCACTCTTCTTCAAAAGCCTGTTTTAAATTTCATCTACTCCATTTAATTTCTCAGTACCACCAGCCCACAAATTTCTTCTCTCCCTGAATGCTTTCTAGAGCACTTACGAACTGTCCTATTCTCTTGATATTTACTGCTATTGTTTTGAATATGTCTAGGCACAAGAATAAAATAAAGTGATTATTTATATATAGCTTGTCTTATCTCCCCCTACCCCAAATCTGTATTTGGATGGCAGGAGCCATATTATGCATCTTCACATTCTATACTGCCTTTATCATAGGACTGTACATTTAACAGGCAGATATTTATGACTGGCTAACTCTCTGAACCCTTCTCAAAGCTAAGTGGTCATAGGAAGAAAGATAAGCTCAGCCTGAATGCAGAGCCTTGAAATCCCACTTCCTCTTATTCTTTATTCTGCGAACTACAAGCCCATGCTAGCTTTAGTCCATTCCATGAATTTAATATCCTTAATCTAGTCCTCATCTGAATGCTGCATGGGCTAAAAGTACAAATAATTTTGCACAGGTGCCTTGGAGTGAAGATTTAAATCTCTTTAAAGCAGAAAATATCTCAGCTCATGTTCCCTATCCCAGGGGCTTTACAATGGAATTTGTATTCCTTACTTACCAGTCTTATTGAATAATTGGTGTCTGCCTTAAATATTGTTTATTCCCAATGTGTATTATATACATACATTTAAGTATGTAATTGCTAATATTGTCAGGATTTAGAGCTCTTCATCTGGTGGGCAATGGAGAGATCACATTCTACTCTGGAGCTCCTTTAATCTTACCTATGTCTGCAGTTCTTTTAAAAATCAGTTTTATTGATTTTTTTTTTTTTTAGAGAGAGAGAGAGGAAGGAAGAGTGAGAGATAGAAACCTTGACCGGTAGCCTCCTGTACACACCCCAACCAGGGATCAAACCTGCAACCTGGGTGTGTGCCCTTGTTGGGAATCGAACTGGCAACCTCTTGGTGCACGGGAGGATGCTCAATCAACTAACCACACTGGCCAGAGCTGTCTGTAAGTTTTTAGAAAAGGAAAGTAGAGATTGTGGTGAAATTACTCATTTGAAAAAATAAGTCCCTTTAAAGGATAGGAAAAGGGGTGGGAAGAGTCGTGTTGCTCTCCGTGTTTCTGATTTATGATACTACAAGACAAGTTAGATTTATTTGGTAAACACATCACTGATTGTAGTTTACAGAGTGATAATTATGATGATGATCGTGATGATGATGTTAATGATGATGATGATGATAAAAGATAACAAGAAAGAACTACTTTAAAACAATATTAAAATTTTAAATATTGACCATATTTCATCTGTGTATATTTGTCTGTGTGTGTGTGTGTGTGTGTGTGTGTGTGTGTGTGTGTATGCCTTCCTAGGAGTGAGTACATAGAAGTCGGTCTACAGTAGTATATTTTGATCCTCAAGGTTTGAATGATATGCTGCCGTTTAGGTAAAAAGGAGAAAATATACACACTTATGCATACATACATATATATACGTATATATATAAACATATAAGATGTTATGAGTTTATTACCTGTTTAACATTTAATTTTAAAAAGTTTATATCTTCTTATATTTTTAATATTTCTTATTTAAAAAATTTTTGCAATAATTAGAACTGTTTTAAAATAGAAATAACAGATCTCTTACCTGACCATAATCCTAGTGTGCTTTGGCAAACTATAAAGAGGTTAGAATACCGTTAGGTATTATACAGTTGACACTAAGGGATAAAATATGACATGGATTTATGACAGTGTGGTGTCTGAATTTGTTATAGCTAATATAAGTAGGAAAATAAATCTAGCACCCAGTATATTGATGTTCTTTAGGAACTCATGAAAAGAACCACTGGGAAAATTATGAGTTGCCCCCCCCCCTTATTATTCAGTTCCAATGGGATAGAAAAATGTAAAATTTATTGAGAAGAATTAGACACTGAGTTCACACCTCACTTCATTGAAAGAAAGGGAGTCAGCTGATTAGAAACAACCAGCATGGGACACGTAATTTTTTCCTGCTGGTTTCTAATTGGGTCCAGTGGCTGGGACACAACTAAAATTTAAAGATCACAAACCTAGCAGTGGAGGGTAGAGAAGCAAAGTCCATGATATCTCAATTCTGAAATAAAGTTTCAAAGCCTCCTTGGCTAATGCATCAATCTTAGTACTGTATGTCAGAACCCAAATTATTATTTCTCCATTTACCCAGCCTATCCTCCTTGAATCCATTTCTGGTAATAACTATTCTCCTGGCCATACTAGCTCAAAGGCTTCCATTCTTCTCCTTTTCTGTGCCTTTCAAGTGAATCTAGTGGCCAGTTTTGTGAAATCTGTCTCATCATATTTCATATCTGTATTTCTCATAACCCCTCCCGTATTCCCATGGTTCTGGCCCTTGTTACTCCTTACAGAGATGAGGAGCCTCTCACTTGGTCCCCACACATGATATACAGGGAGTATAGTGTGGCAGTAAGAATGCTGGGGCTACAATCAGATTTCTGGGTTTATATTCCCACTCCACTACTTGTTAGTAAGGATGAAACCTCAATAAAACAATTTCTCTTAGTTTTAGTGTCTTCAGCTCTTAAATATACATAAAAGTAGAAGTTACCTTATTCTTATTCAGGTCTTGGCTCATATTTACCTCTTTAGGGAGGTTTCCACTGACTACCCTATGTAAAATAGCATCCCCACCATGCTGTCACTTTGCTTTGTTTTTCTAAATGACCACCTAACATTTTATCAACTCTTTGGTTGGTTGGGTGTCTCTCTGTATTCCTATCTAGAATGTGAGTTGCACACAGGAATCTTGCTTGTGATTTTGTTCATGGTTGCATCTCAATGACTGAAGATAGTAGGTACTCAATAATTACATATTCAATGAATGAACAAATAAACTAGTACAGTTTATTGTGAGCATTAAGTGATACTATCTATCAAAGTGCCTGCCCAGAAAGTATATGTTTTCAATCCCCCATTACCATTTTCTTCTCTAATTGATCTCAAGTCACCCCAGATAATTTAATTTTACGAAACATTGCTTTGCTTAAAACAAATCACTGACTTCCTATTGCCCTTTCCCAAGCTGAATGAAAGTTCTCAGCTCCGTGTTTGGCTCTCAATAAAATAAAAATCCAGCTATGCTGTGAAGGTTGAGATTTTATCCTACTTACAACCTAACATGTTTGCCTGCTGGCTGAAGACACAAGTCTTCCAGGTCAGAGGCAGGGACGTTATTTCTCCCAGCACACTGGAAAGGTAGAATTGCCACCCCAACTCTACTTTTCTGTATTTATGTCCCATGAATCTTATACTTATCCCATATCCCACCAGCAGGCAACACATGTAATTTTTCTTTATATCATGTGGTTTCCTTGGTCTGTGCCTCAGTGTATGTTTTTCCTTCTAAGCTCTTCTAGTCTCATCTTTAAGATCCATCTTTTCCCCTAGATATTTGCAGAGCCTACCCATTTCCTTCATTAAGGTCTGATCAGTGCTAAGACCCGTATCAGTTAGGCCTTTCTCTTACCTAAGATAGAAGCTTGTCCCACCCCACAACACTACCCTCTTTATCATTATCACTCATTATCACTCTGTGACATGTATTTACGTTTATGGTCTACCTTCCACTTCTAGAATCTAAGCTCCTTGAAGGAAAGATTTTTGAATGTTTGATAGTCTTCTCTAACCTCAGAACCCCAATTAAGACCTGGCACATAGTAGGTGATAAATAATTATTGGTGATTCTGTGAGTTACTTTGTATTTCACTTTTTTCATGACTCCTTCCAGGTTTCCTAAGTAGAATGTGATCTCTCTATCTGCTAAACCTTAATTCTACTTTACTTGTTCTTCTCCATTAGACTGATTTTGTTGAGAACAAAGCCTTTCTCTTATTGTCATAGCTTCTTAGGACCTTCCACAGTCTCTTTAATATCGTATAAACTCCATAAATGTACCTCATATTTTCACTATAAGGATAGAGACCAAGTAGGCTGAAATACAGTAATCCTTAGGATGCTGGTTTACTCAGCTATGCATCTTGGATAATTGCAATTCACTTTACCAGAATTTAAAGGAAAAAACTGATGCCATTTGGTAGAAGCTAAGGGGAAAGAGGTTTCAACTAAATAAAATGGAAAACCAGTAGAATTTTCCAAAGGTAGGGACTGCCTCAAAGGTGGTAAGAACCCCATCCTCAAAGAGCTCAATCACAGAACTCAAGCCAGGGTAACCTACTTAGCAGAAGGTTTGCAGCAGATTCAAATACAGAACTAAGTTGGGGAGTGTGGTTGTGGTTCAAAGAGGTTCCTTCTACAACTTAGAACCTATGACTACTCTATGAATATATACCCTGATTTATACCACCATCACATAAACATATGGAGCAGCACATTCTGAACCTGGAGGTACAGCTTTCTTTCCATCCATTAGGCTGGGCCTTTGATTCTTTTCTCTTTCAAATCACACAATATTTTTCATATATCTCTTATACTTCTCTCCTTTTATTTTCATACTAGAGGCCCAATGCACGAAGATTCGTGTAAGAATAGGCCTTCCTTCCCCCAGCTGCCGGCACCGGCTTCCCTCCGGCACCCAGGACTTGGGCTGCTTCGCTCCTGCCGCTGCCAGGCACCCGGGACCCAGGCTGGTTTGCTCTGGCCCCCGCCAGGCACCTGGGACCAGGGCTGCTTTGCTCCAGCCTCTGCTGCCACCCACTGGACTGGGCTGGTTGTTTGGTCGTTTTGATCGTGATGCCTCTTGGCCTTTTATTTTGATGATTTGTTTATATGTTTGACTTTTTAGAAACTGTGTGCTGCTTAAGGGTAAAAACCATGTCTTATTTAACTTCCTGTTCCCAGTGTCTTGCCTAGAGTCTCAGTTGGAGGTTATTGGATTTTCATAGAATAAATGAACACATAATCTGAGGTTGGCCTTTTCTACATCATTGACACTCAGATTTTGTTTTTTAATCTGGACTTGCCGAGCAACTCAGAAATATTGCTTTTATTTCCCAAATGATATCCCCACTTGTTCTAAAACAAATTCATCCTTGCATCTCCATAGGATTCTGAGGATGTTTTGTTGCTGCTTATAGCAATGCATTTTGAAGAGGACAGTCCTATTGTTAAAGCAAGCAAGGAAGTTAAAAAAATAAAGGAAGCATCTGAAAAGACTATGAATGACTGTGGAATATTTAAAAAAAACTAAGTAGAAGATCCACTGGCTATCTTTAAAGTGATAAGAATGAGCAAGTGGAATTGAATTCCAAATCACCTATCAGGCTCAGGCTTCTGAGAATGTCAACCTTTAATTCTAAGGAGATAATGGAACTTCACTAAAGGTCTTTTATCTCTTACATAGGATAGGGACTCTTTTTGAACCTTTTGAGGTTCTTCTTTTTTCTTTACACTACCCGCCTGTCCCTGCCTTCCTTTTGAAGTTTGACAGTCTGTTCGATGCTTCTCTATCTCTGGATCTATTTTTGTTCATCAGTTCATGTTGTTCATTATGTTCCACAAATGAGTGAGATCATGTGATATTTGTCTTCCTCTGACTGGCTTATTTCACTTAGCATAATGCTCTCCAGTTACATCCATGCTGTTGTGAATGGTAAGAGTTCTTTCTTTTTTACAGCAACGTAATATTCCATTGTGTAGATGTGCCACAGATTTTTAATCCATTCATCTCCTGATGGGCACTTAGGTTGTTTCCAAATCTTCACTATTGTAAATTGTGCTGCTATGAACATAGGGGTGCATATATCCTTTCTGATTGGTGTTTCTGATTTCTTGGGATATAGTCCTAGAAGTGGGATTGCTGGGTCAAATGGAAGCTACATTTTTAATTTTTTGAGGAAACGTCATACTATTTTCCACAGTGGCTGCACCAGTCTGTATTCCCACCAGCAGTGCACAAGAGTTCCTTTTCTCTACATCGTCGCCAACACTTGTCATGTGTTGATTTGTTGATGATAGCTATTCTGACAGGTGTGAGATGGTATCTCATTGTCGTTTTGATTTGCATCTCTCGGATGATTAGTGACTTTGAGCATGTTTTCATATGCCTTTTGGCCTTCTGTACATCCACTTTCAAAAAGTGTCTATTTAGGTCCTTTGCCTATTTTGTGATTGGATTGTTTACCTTCTTTTTGTTAAGTTGTATGAGTTCCCTATAAATTTTGGAGATTAGGCCCTTATCAGATATGACGTTGGCAAATATGTTTTCCCACGCAGTGGGTTTTCTTGTTGTTTTGTTGATGGTTTCTTTTGCTGTGCAGAAGCTTTTTATTTTGATACAGTCCCATTTGTTTATTTTCTCCTTAGTTTCCATTGCCCTGGGAGCTGTATCAGTAAAGATATTGCTATGACATAAGTCTGATATTTTGGTGCCTATGCATTCTTCTAAGATTAAATGGTTTCCCCTTTTACGTTTAAGTCCTTTATCCATTTTGAGTTTATTTTTGTGTACGGTGTAAGTTGTTGGTCTAGTTTCATTTTTTGGCATGTATCTGTCCAATTTTCCCAACA
>NW_005371082.1:4346554-4354240 GCF_000412655.1 Myotis brandtii | reverse complement strand
TTCAGGTTACATTTGTTCCTTTTTTTTTCCCCCCCCTAACTCCCCTCCTCCCAGTTCCCGCCCCACCCTCCGCCCTCACTCCCCACCCACTGTCCTCATCCATAGGTGCACGATTTTTGTCCAGTTTCTTCCCGCATCTCCCATTCCCCTTTCCCCGCCAAGAATAGTCAGTCCATTCCCTTTCTATGTCCCTGATTCATTATAATCACCAGTTCATTCTGTACATCAGATTATTTATTCACTTGGTTCTTAGATTCACTTGTTGATAGATGCATGTTTGTTGTTCACAATTTGTATCTTTACCTTTTTCTTCTTCCTCTTCTTAAAGGATACCTTTCAGCATTTCGTATAATACTGGTTTAGTGGTGATGAACTCCTTTAGCTTTTCCTTATCTGTGAAGCTCTTTATCTGACCTTCAATTCTGAATGATAGCTTTGCTGGATAAAGTATTCTTGGTTGTAGGTTCTTGGTATTCAGCACTTTGAATATTTCTTGCCATTCCCTTCTGGCCTGCCAAGTTTCTGTTGAGAAATCAGCTGACAGTCGTATGGGTATTCCCTTGTAGGTAATTGAGTCTCTTTCTCTTGCTGCTTTTAAGATTCTCTCTTTGTCTTTTGCTCTTGGCATTTTAATTATGATGTGTCTTGGTGTGGTCCTCTTTGGATTCCTTTTGTTTGGGGTTCTCTGCGCTTCTTGGACCTGTAAGTCCATTTCTTTCACCAGGTGGGGGAAGTTTTCTGCCATTATTTCTTCAAATAGGTTTTCAATATCTTGCTGTCTCTCATCTTCTGGCACCCCTATTATTCTGATGTTTGTACGCTTGAAGCTGTCCCAGAGGCTCCTTACACTATCTTCGTATTTTCGGATTCTTTTTTCATTTTGCTTTTCCGGTTGGGTGTTTTTTGCTTCTTCGCATTTCAAATCTTTGGCTTGATTCTTGGGCTCCTCTGGTCTGCTATTGGGTGTAATATTCTTTATTTCCGACCGTGTATGCTTAATTTCTAGTTGTTTCTTTATCATAGCATCGAGGGTCTCATTAGTTTTCGTGAGGCTCTCCAGAAGTTTATTGCAAGCCCTCAAAATTGCGTTTTTTAGCTCTATATCCTCCATTTCTGTCATGTTTTTTTGTCTCCGCATTTTTTATGCTTTCTTGGTGCACCCCCTTGTGGTCTTGGTGCGCAGTCTTGTTCTAGTTAAGCCTTGATTGTTGTAGTTAATAGTAGAGGGATTTGACCACCAGGCCGACTGGCTGTGAGAATCGGTTCTTTTTTTATTAATCAGTAAACACAGACTTCTTAATGGCTATCATTATAATAAGGATAGTATTGAAATTCAGAAAGTCACTATTGAGGAAAAATAGGGGCATTGTACTTTTCTAGTCTAAGAAGGTGAAGGTGAACAGTGCCCTAGTGTTCATTCTCAATATTACTTTGGTTTTTCACTACTATAAAGCAAGCTAGCTTGCTTCTGTTTAAATTTGGGTAATTTCAGAGGAAAATTCAGTACCATATACTAGATGAGATTCAATGAATGAGTGAACAGAATGAAACGAAGAGATAATTTCAAAAAATTGTCAAGATTATTAACAAATTGGTAGTGCACATGAGATTGAGGATGAAGATAAGTAGACTATGACCTAAACTGGAAAGAATCAAGTGAGACAAATGTACATATATGCGATTAAAGAAAAAAACTTCCTTGTTCACACAGGTATAATTCTTTGCTACCTGAAGATGTAATTATGGTTGAGTAGTGAGGTGATATGAGTTAGTTATTCAAGTGGGATTCTTGTTGAGGTTTGACAGTTGAGGAATCATTGGTGCTCTCATTCTGATGTGTTGATGTACCGTAGATTCTCTGGAGACCTTGATGACCAGACAGACAAAAATGAATCCTTAAAGATTATACTAATGTGAGCTGGAAGGATTAGTGTCTAAGGATAGGATACTATCTTTGCCCAGTTTTCTAAATTTCTTAAATATGTATCTATTTTATAGTAAACTAGAGGCCCGGTGCATGAAATTCATGCACTGAGGGGGTGTCCCTCAGCCCAGCCTGCACCCTCTTCAATCTGGGACCCCGTGGGGGATGTCTGGCTGCCGGTTTAGGCCCGATCACTGTGAGATCGGCCTAAACTGGCAGTCAGACATCCCTCTCACAATCCAGGACTGCTGGCTCCCAACCCCTTTCCTGCCTGTCTGCCTGATTGCCCCTAACTGCTTCTGCCTGCCAGCCTGATCACCCCCTAACCACTCCCCTGACAGCCTGATCAATACCTAACTGCTCCCCTGCTGACCCAATTGCCCCAACCTGCCCCCCCCTGCCAGCCTGGTCCCCCCCAACTGTCCTCCCCTGCAGGCTTGGTCGCCCCCCAACTGCCTTTCCCTGCTGGCCTGGTCATCCCTAACTGCCCTTCCCTGCTGGCCAGATCACCCAAAACTGCCCTCCCGGGCCAACCATCTTGTGGTGGCCATCTTTTGACCACATGGAGGTGGCCATCTTTGCCCTCATGGGGGCGGCCATCTTGTGCGAGAGCCTGATGGTCAATTTGCATATTATCTCTTTATTACATAGGACTAGAAGCCTGTTGCATGAAATTTGTGCACGGGTGGTCCCTAGGCATGTCTGGCGAACAGGGCTGGCCAAGGCCTTCATTCCATTGGCTGCTGACTGCCAGCCGGGTCTTTTCTTCCCCTGGTTGCTGGCCGGCGCCTTCCTTCATTCCACGCTGCCCCCTGGTGGTCAGCACACATTTTAGCAAGTGGTCGAACTCCCAGTCGGTCGAACTCCCAAGGGGACAATTTGCGTATTAGCCTTTCATTATATAGGATAATATGAGAGGAAACAGGTTGTACTTTCCATTAAACAAATTTAGTGTTTTGGGGGAGTTAGATATGTTTCTGCCTTTGTAGCATCATCCCATGCTGACCGAAGTATTCTTGTTTGATGACCTGTGAAAAGTCATGGAGCTCACAGAGGCCAAGTCTGGAGGTTTAACTTTTTATATGTTTTTTGTTTTTTTTTTATATGATCCCACTGGCACTCCTCACTTTGACTAACTCTTGCCTGGTTCACAGGTTATCTGTCTTCCAGCATCATTGAATCTTCAGGGCTTGACCTGGCTCCTGACAGGCAAGAGACACTCAGTAAATGTAGAATTGAACTGAATTGGATTAATCACAAGGGACAGTGGTCAAGATGGTGAGCACCAGTGCAAATCATATCATGTGAAGGAAAACTAAAACCTCATGGATAATGGAGGAAGGGATTAATTTAATCCTTGGATACAGAGGGAAAGCATATTTAAAAAACAAATGAAATAATGTGGTCTACCCCTCACATGTCAAGACTGCCTGAATGGGTAGATTTTATAGCAGATAAAAGAAATGGCATTGGGATTCTTTAAGGTTTCAAACCAAATTATGATTTTGTTATCTTCTGAGTTTTGTTAGAAGCAATGTTAAAATTAAAATCAATTTTTCCTGATTCTCACTGTTGCTTTTAATTTCTGCTACATTATTGTTGCTGTTCAAGTTCACTAAGAATTTAATATCAGCAAACATCAGATTTGTATGCTATGCCAATGTTGAGACTTCTATTTACTGATGTGCTTATTTAACTAATGTCTGCTTGATGTGCTTATTTAACTAATGTCTGCTCTCAAATAGCTTTTCAGTATTTCAAGATATTTGAGGTTGACTAAGAAATCCTAATTTTCTCTCCTGAATAGATTTAATTATTTAAAAGTTATTATTAAAGAGTCGTATACTAATGAGCCAAAAGATTCTAATGATAACACCAGATATGTGGTAAATTTTTAATCCTATATAATAGAAGCCCAGTGACCTAACGGTGGAACAAGCAGAACGACCAGGCGACCAGTTGCTATGACACGCACTGACCACCAGGGGGTAGAAGCTCAACACAGGAGCTGCCCCCTGGTGGTCAGTGTGCTCCCACAGTGGGAGTGCTGCTCAGCTGACTGGGATGAGCTGTGGTCCCACAGTGGGAGCAGCCACTCAGAGGGGAGGTCCACAGCCACTTGGCTAACCAGGATGAGCAGCGGTGCTCCCACAGTGGAGCAGCTGCTCAGCTGACTGGGATGAGCGGTGCTCCCAGAGTGGGCCGATCCCCGCAGGACACAACCCCCACCAGTGCACGAATCCCATGCACCGGGCCTCTAGTTAATTATAAAGTGAAAGTTTAACAGTGCTGTAAACACAGTACTCAGCAATTATGTGTTGGAGTTAGCTTATACCAAGCAGCTTGCTAGAGCTGATTATTAAAATTTCAAGAAATTTCTGCGGCAGTTGTTAAACAGCAGCTTTGAAATTGGCCATAGATTTCATAAGGGGAATATTTACACCATGAAAATAAGCAGTGGCTACAAATCAACTCCCCAGACTCTATCCTTGTACCCCCACCCAGAAAGCCAGTTGAAAAATGTTTATCAACTCTCCACTGGTAGTAGGTCCTATTTTTATTAAATTATTTTTAAATTGAGCATAATATGTTAGAGCATTTATTTTTTATGTTATGAAAGTTCTACCATTATTGCCACTTTTGCTATCTTTCCATAACCAATTTATTTTTTATTTAATTTTTTAATTTATTGATTAAGGTATTACATATGTGTTCTTATCCCCCCCATTCCCCCCCCCACTCATGCCCTCACCCTCTCGTGTCTGTGTCCATTGGTTAGGCTTATATGCATGCATACAAGTTCTTTGGGTGACCTCTACTCCTTACCCCCACTCTCCCCTATCTTCCCCCTGAGATTTGATGGTCTGATCGATGCTTCTCTGTCTTTGGATCTGTTTTTGTTCATCAGTTTATGTTGTTCATTATATTCCATAAATGAGTGAGATCATGCGATATTTAACTTTCTCTGACTAGCTTATTTTGCTTAGCATACCAATTTCTAACCAATTTCTTAAGGTTAATGATTATACATTAAAAATACTTTTTATCAACCACAAATATGATTTTAGAGAAAATTAAATAAATTATAAAACTGAATAATTTATCAGATTTTTGGGGTGTCAGCTTTAACTTAAGATAACATTGTAAAGAGATGAAATCGGATACACAAAAAAGAATATAAAAGGCTAATAGATCATTAAGGTAAGAGAGCATGAATTTTCATTTAAGTTTTCAATGTAATTGGCAAAGAATTCTGTGACATCACATGGGACAGCCTGACAACTGGCTGGGTTAGAGAAGTTCGAGCATGAGAAAGTAGAATGATCAGAGAATTGGGAAGTTTATTTTAGAAAATAATACTTTAATGGAATAGACCTAGCAACAACCAGATTCTCAGAGTGCATTAAATGTCTCCTGAAAGTTTGCTAGATGCTTTCAGATATTCACCTGCTCTTTCAGGTCATTAGGGTTTGGCAGATCTTAGAATGTAATCAGAATATGCTCATGTTTCTTAAGCAACAACACTTGCCTGAAATGGTCAGGCACAATACAAAACAATCTAAAATACTACAGTCTCTTCAACCCAGCATCTTACAATCAGTCCAGACAACAATGGCTTTTTTTTTTCTCTGCAGTGTTTTGTTACATTTTCTTGGGCTTACCGTTGTCTTTGGAAAGTGGTGTGCAGGAGGATAAGACAGAAAGTGCATAGAAGTTATGAGATAGAGTTTAAAGGAAGAGGGAGGAAGAGGGTAGGTACAGAATGGGGTAAGAGGAAGAGATAGAGTAAATAACTATGAGTAGAAAATTATACATGAAACCTCTCCTGGCCCCCTTCCACTTTCATCCCCACAACCCAACTGAATAGATTTACAAAGCCAGGGCTGTTTCCAGAGCCAACGGAGGCAGGGAATCAAGTCCTAAGAACTCCGAAGTGATTGTCTGTAAGTGCTGTGATCCCTGGCTTACAAATGCTGAAAAGTAAGTCATAAACTTGAACACCATGAGTGCTCTTGAGCATTATAGACAAGGAAAGAAAGAAGTTGACTTTCTTGAGAGCTCACAACACAGCTCATTACTAATAAAGCTGAGATTAAAGTATCTTATTTTCGAATTTAGTGCTGTTTTTAGTATCTTATGCTTGTACATCACTGCATTTAATTTACAGTCTCATTTTTTTTCTATAAATACCCTGGAAATTATTATTAAACTGGAATCCTGGTGTACGAATTTGTGCACAGATGGGGTCCCTTGGCCTGGCTGGCGATCGGGTCCAATCTGGGCCGTCTTGCCCAGTCCTGATCAGAGCCTATCAGGGCGGCCGGGTGGGGGAAGAGACTGTGGTAGGTTGGCCAGTTGGTAGAGGGACCCGTGGGAGGTTGGTCGGTTGGCTGTGGGGAAGGACTGCAAAGGGATGGCCAACCAGGGGGAGGGAACTCAGGAGGTTGGCCAGCCACGGGAGGTTGGCTGTGAGAGTGCACTGACCACCAGGGGGCAGCTCCTATGGTGAGCGTCTGCCCCCTGGTGGTCAGTGCGCGTTATAGCGACCTGTCGTTTGGTCATTTGGTTGCTTAGCCTTTTATATATATAGATTGAGTGAGACATTGTTTTGGGGTAAGAACCTCACTACTGTGAGAAAAACACAAGACTGAAATATACAGTCTAGTACCACAGGGGAATATTCTGAGATCAGAAAGTCAAAATTTAATCTATATTCCAAATATATGCAAAGGAAAATATAAACATAAGTACTCCATGTAAAGTAAAATAATACTTTATTCAAGTATTATTAAGATATATAATAATTGCTGATTCCCTAAGCAATATATAAAAATGCTAGAGGCCCAGTGCATGAAAATTCATGCACTGAAGGGGGGGGGGTCCCTCAGCCCGGCCTGCCCCCTCTCACAGTCTGGGAGCCCTCAGGGGCTGGAGGTGACCCAGCGATCAGGGAAAGGCAATGGCCCCATCACACCTCTGCTGCTGCTACTGCTGGCAGTGCAAGCCTTGGCTGACCCTGCCTGCGTCTCAGGCTGGCCCTGGGCGGCTGGGGGGCTGAGGGGACTGGGAGACTCTGGAGGCAGGTGTGCAGAGCGGCCCGGCCTGCCACATGCCTGCCGCCCCGATGGGGCTGAGGGGACTGGGCGTCACCATCTTGTGGCTGTGGGCACCACCATCTTTGAGGGCGTGACAGTCAATTAGCATATTCCCTCCTTATTGGCTGTGGGCGCTGCCATCTTTGAGGGTGGGGCAATCAATTAGCATATTCCTTCCTTATTGGCTGTGAGTTCTGCCATCGTTGAGGGAGGGGCAGTCAATTAGCATATTCCCTCTTTATTACATAGGATACTATTTTTAGTTGTTTATTTATTGTGCTAACATGTAAAATATTCTCAAGAATTTTACCAATAAAAGCATTTCCCTGGTTAAAAGTTTCCGGTTTTAGCCCATATCCAGTGCTAAATCTATAGGATGGCTCCTCCTAGGCTACCATGGAACATTTAGCCAGAGAAAGGCATGAGCTTAGCAATGGGGCATGGAGTTGAGTTGCTCATTCAAAAATATCCATGGATCTGGCAGCCTCTCCATGGGTGGATGCCCTGTCTTCTCATTTGACAGCTAATTTCCATGCATGTGAACCTGGATCTTGTTTTAATCACTATACAGCCACTACTGGATTTTTTGTCAACTTTCGAATGGTGTCTATATATAAATTTTTAAGATTAGGCCCTTATATCTCTCTCTATCTCTCTCTCTCTAGA
>NW_005371082.1:4344832-4346477 GCF_000412655.1 Myotis brandtii | reverse complement strand
GAGCCACTGTTCGTAACATCCAAAATGACCAAAGGCTCAACTGAATGCCAGGCTGCATGCGCAGCAGGCTCTGGTGGTTGGGGACTGGTGAGCAGGCTGAACTGCTGTCCTGGGTTCTGGCCACCTGTGGTGGAAGTCCATCCTGGGTCCTGGAACAGTGGTGAGGCGAGGGCAATTTTGCTGAGCTTGGCGGGGTAGGAGGAGCCTCTCGGAGCAGTGGCAGGGCAGGGGGAATTACACGGAGCATGGCAGGACAGGAGGAGCCTCTAGGAGCAGTGGAGTGGCAGGGGGAGCCTCACAGGCAGTCGAGGGGCCACGAGCATCACAGAGCATCCCGGGATGGGGAGCTTCACGTAGTATTGCAGGGTGGCAGAGGCCATGTGACAGAGGCCAGGTTAGGCCTAGGGACCCTACCCTCGCATGATTTTGGGCATGCTGGGCCCTCTAGTTGGATATAACATTGGCAAATATGTTCTCCCATGGAGTGGGCTTTCTAGTTGTTTTGTTGATGGTTTCTTTTGCTGTGCAGAAGCTTTTTATTTTGATACAGTCCCATTTGTTTATTTTCTCCTTAGTTTCCATTGCCCTAGGAGCTGTATCAGTAAAGATATTGCTATGACATATGTCTGATATTTTGCTGCCTATGCATTCTTCTAAGACTAAATGGTTCCCCCTTTTACGTTTAAGTCTTTTGTACATTTTGAGTTTATTTTTGTGTATGGTGTAAGTTGGTGTTCTAGTTTCATTTTTTTTTTTTTGCAGGTATCTGTCCAATTTTCTCAACACCATTTATTGAAGAGACTGTCTGGATTTCATTGTATGCTCTTGCCTCCTTTGTCAAATATTAATTGAGCATAATGGCTTGAGTCAATTTCTGGGTTCTCTGTTCTGTTCCTTTAGTCTATATGTCTGTTCTTGTGCCAGTACCAGGCACTTTTGAGATCAGTGGCTTTGTAATATAGCTTGATATCTGGTATTGTGATCCCTCCAACTTTGTTCTTCTTTCTCAGGATTGCTGTGGATATTCGGTGTCTTATTTTATTCCAGATGAATTTTTGTAGAGTTTGTTTTAGGTCTGTGAAATATGCCATTGGTGTCTTAATGGGAATTGTATTAAGTAGTATGGACATTTTAATAATGTTGATTAACCAGTCCATGACCATGGTATGTTCTTCAATTTGTTTATGTCTTCCTTTATCTCTTTTTTCAATGTCCTGTAGCTTTCTGAGTACAGGTATTTTACCTCCTTTATTTAAGTTTATTCCTAGGTATCATAATTTTTTTTTGGTACAATGATTTTTTAATTTTTATTTTTGGTTCTCTTTCTGTGAGTTCATTATTGCTGTATACGAAAGCCATAGATTTCTGGGTGTTAATTTTGTATCCTGGTACATTGCTGAATTCATTTATTAAGTCTGGTAGTTTTTTGGTGGAGACTTTAGGGTTTTCTGTGTACAATATCCTGTCATCTGTGAATAATTACAGTTTTACTTCTTTTTCAATTTGGATGCCTTTTATATCTTCTTCTTCTCTGATTGCTGTGGTTAGGACTTCCAGTACTATATTGAATAGGAATAGTGGAAAGCGGACATCCCTGTCTTGTCCCTGTTGTTAGGGGAAATGGTTTTAGTTTTTGCCCATTGAG
>NW_005371082.1:4304626-4343931 GCF_000412655.1 Myotis brandtii | reverse complement strand
TTTTTTGGAGTTTAAAATTTTTTTTTTTTTTTTTTTTTTTTTTTTTTTTTTTTTTTTTTTTTTTTTTTTTTTAGTAGACCTGTACTGCTATGAACTTCCCTCTCAGGATTGCTTTCACTGTGTCCCATAGAGTTGTGATTGTTGTGTTTTCATTGTCATTTGTTTCCAGTATATTTTTTATTTCTTCTTTGATCTCTTTGGTAACCCAACAATCATTGTTTAATAGCGTGCTATTTAGCCTCCAAGTGTTTGAATTTTTGTGATTGTTTTTATTGTAGTTTATTTTTAATATTATGCCATTGTGACCTGAGAAGATACTTGATATGATTTGTCTTCTTGAATTTGGTGGGACTTTGCCAGTGTCCCTATATGTGGTATGTCTTTGAAAATTTCTCATGTGCACTTGAGAAGAATGTATATTCTGTAATTTTGGGGTCAAATATTATGAAGATGTCAATAAGTCTATCTTATCCAGTGAGTCGTTTAGGCTTGTTGTTTCTTTGCTGATTTTTTGTCTAGATGATTTATCCTGTGATGTAAATGGGGTATTCAAGTCCCCTACTATGATTGTATTGCTGTTGATTTCTCCCTTGATATCTTCTGGAAGTTGTTTTTTGTTTTGTTTTGTTTTGTTTTTCTGTGTGTGTGTGTGTGGTTTTTTTTTTGGGTGCTCCTGCAATGGGTGCATATATATTTAACAGAGTTATATCCTCTTGTGCTATGGATCCCTTTAGTATTATGAAGTGGCCTTCCTTGTCTCTTGTATGTCCTTCCCTTTGAGGTCCATTTTATCAGATATAAGTATTGCTACCCCAGCTTTATTATAAATTTCCATTTGCCTGAAAAATATTTTTCCATCCCTTCACTTTCTGTCTGTGTGAGTCCCTTGTTCTGAGGTGAGTCTCTTGTAGACAGCATATATATGGGTCATGTTTTCTTATCCATTCAACCACTCTATGTCTTTTGATTGGAGCATTTAATGCATGTATGTTTAAAGTTATTATTGATAGGTACTTGTTTGTAGCCATTTGCATTATTTATGCCTGTGTTCCTTCTTCCCTTTCTATTTTTTCTTTTTACAACAGTCCCTTTAGCATTTCTCGCATTGCTGGCTTGGAAGTGATAAATTCCCTTAGCCCTTTTTTGTCTCCAAAGCTCCTGATTTCTCCTTCAATTTTGAATGATAGCCTTGCTGGGTATAGTATTCTTAGATTAAGTCCCTTGCTTTGTATCACTTTGTATACTTCATTCCATTCCCTTCTGGCCTGATGTGTTTCTGTTGAGAATTTATTTGATAGTCTAATGGGAGATAATTTGTAGGTAACTCTTTGTCTCTCTCTTGCAGCCTGTAAGATTCTCTCTTTGTTATTAACGTTTGCCATTGTAGTTACGACATGCCCGTGGCGAGGATGGCTGGAGTCTTAGTGTCTGTGGGTCTGCAGCTGTGGTAGCAGGTCTTTGGCCAGAGTGGCTGTAGGGTAACGGTTTGCATCTGAGGCCAGTCTGGGTTATGGTGAGGCTGGGCTCCAAGTGACAGTAGCTCTGCCCTTTAAGATGGCATAGTTTCTGTGCCATCACTGGCAACCTGGGTGTGTTTGCAGTGGTAGTGCGGGCTTACTGTCTAAGAGAGCCCGGTATGCCAGCTCCCAAAAATCCTGCAGGATCTTACTGTCCCTCACTCACACACACACAAACCACACACATCCATATACTCTCCCTTTTCTCCCCCACCCTCTCACACTCTCCCTCACTGCTGTCCTTCTGGCCGCCATCTTGCTCCCTCCTTGACCTCATATATTGTTTTGTGAAAATTTTCATTTACTGAAAAATTTTCTTAAAAATTTAATTAACTTGAAAGGAATGGGGAAATCCAGTTCTGAGGCTTGGATTTCTCTGTAACAGATTTGATGCAGCCGCTTCAAAATTAAGTAGGATATCCCACTTAAATTTCTTTGTTATTTCCTGTCTTTCATGTGCTGTATACTGACAGCCATCAGAATTTTTGAGCAAAGGGTTAATAAAATTTTATACTACTGATTTACTTGTTGTCTTTTGTAAGGGTGTGATTTATGGATCTGGGCATTGTCACAAAGTCATGGAAGTATTTTAAGGAATATGCTAGATTTAGCACTGTCTGTTAAACTACAGGCATAAAATTATCGCTGTTCAGGCACTCTTTGGCTGAGCATGTTATAAATTTGCATTAATTTAGATACTTTTTGAATGATTAAATAACCATAAAAAGATCCCATTAAAATTTGTCAGCAGTGTGCATTGTGACATTCAAGTTTGTCACATGTTTCTAACATGTTTCTAAATATTAGGCCAGAAAAATAAGTTTGGTACTGCAAGCTTCTTAGGCAAAGTGGGAAATCCCTATTAATTTGATTGATATTTTATTTCTTTAAAAATTTTTCTAAAACATTTATATATGTATATGTTGAAGTATTTAGGGGGAAGTGTATACTGATGCCTGAAATTCACTTTGAAATGCATAAAAAAGAAGATGTATTTTTGATGGATAGAGCAATGGGTAGATGGATAGGTATTCATGAGACCAGTAAATATCAGTGGCAGAATCTGGGTGTTGACTATACAGCTCTTCACTATAAAAATTCTTTCAACTTTACTCAGAGTGTTTGAAAATTTTCACAATACAATTTTGGAAAAAAATTATTAATACACCTACTCAATTTCAGAAATATATTGTTCCTTCCTGAAGCCGGTATAATTTTACTATAAGGAATATATTAATTCTTATTTGTAACAAAGTGACAAATATATGTACTTAGAAATCAAATAGTTCTAAAAGATTGATTATAAAAGAGAGGATTTGCTGTCCCACTTTTCCATGCAAGTTATGTTCCCCAGACTTTGATTTTCTTAAAAACTATTTTGTGTGTTTACCTCCATATTTCTTTAAAAATATGCTATTCTTCTATTTCTTGATTTATCATTTTGATATTATTTTCAACTTTTTTGATATGTGAGGATTTATTTTTCTTATATTTTCCTTAGTTTATCTTCTCACACTGAGTCATTCATATCACAAATGTTAAGTAAATGGGTAGCATTTACATTTTATTGCTGAGTCAGGTAGTATATTGTTGTTGTTTCATTTGTTACACAATTGACTGTTTTTGCTTTGACTTTTAAATTCTTTTTTATTATTTGCTTAATTTTCTGTGTACCTATCAAAATGTTTCTGAGATATGTTAAAAAGTAATCAAATGATTTTTCATATGCTTAGATGAATCGGAGTATCTTATAATTACGCTGGAGGCCCAGGGCACGAAGTTGTGCATGGGTAGGGTCCTTAGGCCTAGCCTGTGATCAGGGCCATCTTCCGCCCACTCACCAGTCCCCAGTCCCACCCCGTCACAACCCACCCTGGTTCCCTGTGGTTCCCCGTTTGCCATCCAATGATCAGAGCCTGTGGCCCAGAGGGAGAGACCAAGAGATCTGCTTCTGCCCACTCGCCAGTCCCCAGTCCCACTCCGCTGCCACCCACCCCGGTTCCCCATGGTTCCCTGTTTGCCATGATCGGAGTCTGCGGTCCGGGGAGAGGTCTGCCTTCTGCCTGCTGGCCAGTCCTCAGTCCTGCCCTGCCGCCACCCACCCTGGTTCCCCGTGATTCCCCATTGGCCATCCAGGGATCAGAGCCTGTGGTCTGGGGAGGGACCGAGAGGTCATCAATGCACCTCATAGCGACTGGTCGATAGGTCGTTATGGTCACTACACTGTCATGGTCGCTGGCCTTTTATTATATAGGACTAGAGGCCCAGCGTGCAAAATCACATGAGACCCAGAGTCCCACCACCACTGCAGGACCCAGAGTCTCTCCCACTGCCACCATGGGACCCATCAATGCACATTCTGGTGACTGGTCATTTGATTGTTACGGCATTATAGCGTTACAGCCACTGGCTTTTTGTAATATAGATTCTTTTGGAAACCTTTCTTGGAAACTCCTATTTTATTATTCAATAGATGGTGTTGAAATATTGGCCTTTTAAACGACCATTATTTGCTTTATCATTTTCTTGTGACCCTCCCCTTGACATTTAAAAAAATTATTTATTTATTGTTGACAGCATTAAAGCTGTCCTCCATTTTCACCTCATTGGACCCCACCACCCAGACCCCGCCCCACCCGAGGTCTCTAACACATGATTGATTGCCTGGGTCCATGGGTTATGCATTTATGCATATATGTTCTTTGGTTAATCTCTTCCTGTCTCCTCCATCTGCCATCTCTCTGAGATCATTCTGTTCCATACATCCATGTTTCTGGACCTACGATGTTCATCAGTTTATTTTATTTATTGATTTCAAATATTAGTGAGATCATGACATATTTGTCTTTCTATACATGGCTTATTTTGTTTGGCATAATAATCTCCAGGTCCATGCATGCTGTTGCAAAGGGTAACAGTTCCTTCTTTTTTACAGATTCATAGTATTCCATGGTGTATTCCACTGGGTCAAATGGCAGTTCCATATTTAATTTTTTAAGGAAACTCCATACTTTTTTTCATAATGGCTGCACCAGTCTGCATTTCTACCAGCAATGTATTGGGTTTCCATGTTCTCCACATCCTCGCCAGCACTTGTCATTTGTTGATTTGTTAATGGTAGCCATTCTGACAGGTGTGAGGTGATACCTCATTGTCATTTTAATTCACATCATCTGATGATCAATGACATTGAGCATTTTTTCATGTCTCTTGGTCATCTTGGCACTTTGTTTCTTTATTTTTTTTATTTCAAGAAAAACTATTTAAAATATAATAATGTTACATGCAATAAACATTAATACTTCAAGAAAAATGATTTTAAATATGATAATGTTACATGCAATAAGGACCAATTATTCAAGAAAAATGATCTTGCATATATTACATGCAATAAACATTAATATTTCAAGAGTAAAAGGACTTTAAGTGTGATAATAATACCAAAACTGTACTAACATAGTATGGTATCACAAAAGTTGTAGGAAATATTAAAAATCTGCAAGTAACAGTATTAATTCTATTATATTCTAGTATATTTTTCCCCCTATGGCCCTATTTTTTATCATCAGTTTATGTTGTTCATTATATTCCACAAATGAGTGAGATCATATGATATTTATCTTTCTCTGACTGGCTTATTTCGCTTAGCATTCTGCTCTCCAGTTCCATCCATGCTGTTGCAAATGGTAAGAGTTCCTTCTTTTTTATAGCAGCATAGTATTCCATTGTGTAGATGTACCACAGTTTTCTAATCTACTCATCTGCTGATGAGCACTTAGGCTGTTTCCAAGTCTTAGTTATTGTAAAGTGTGCTGCTATGAACATAGGGGCGCATATATCCTTTCTGATGGGTGTTTCTGATTTCTTGAGATATAATCCTAGAAGTGGGATTGTTGGGTCAAATGGGAGGTCTGGGTACTCACTCCCTTCCCCTGGCTGCCTGCTGCCACCAGCCGCTAGGGACCCTACCAGTGCACGAACTTCGTGCACTGGGCCTCTAGTGTTCTATAAATGTCTATTAAATCCATCGGATCCAGTGTGTCCTTTAGAGTATCTGTTTCCTTGTTACGTTTTTGTCTGGAAGATCTGTTCAGGGAAATCAGAGGGATGGTAAAGTCCTGTACTATAACTGTATTGTTGTCAATCTCTCTGTTAAAGTCCTCTAGAAGTTTTTTTTAATATATTTAGCTGCACCTATATTGGATGCATAAATGTTTACCAGGGTTATATCCTCTTGGTGGATCGATCCCTTTAGTCTTATGTAATGACTTGTTTTCTCTTGTGATGGTCTTAATTTTAAAGTCTCTTTTGTTGGATATGAGTATTGTTTCTCCAGCATTTTTTTTCTTTTCTATTTGCATGAAAAATTTTTTCCATCCCTTCACTGTCATTCTGTGTGTTTCTTTTGATATAAGGTGGGTCTCTTGTAGATAGCATATAGTTGGGTCATGTTTTTGTATCCATTCAGCTACCATACATGCCTTTTGATTGGAGCATTTAATCCATTTACATTTAGAGTTATTACTGAGAGGTACTTATTTATAGCCACTTTAATTCTGTGTGGCTAGGTTTCTCTCTCTGTTTCTTCTTCTCAGCAATCCCTTACAGTAATCCCTTTAACATTTCTTGTAATGCTGGCTTGGTGGTGATGAACTCCTTTAGCCTTTTTTTTTTTTTTTTTTTTTTTTTTGTCCGGGAAGCTCATTATTTGACCATCTATTTTGAATGATAGCCTTGTGGATATAGTAATCTTGATCTGAGATCCTTTCTTTCCATTACTTTGAATAGTTTATGCCATTGCCTTCTGGCCTGTAGAGTTTCTGATGAGAAATCTGGTGTCAGCCTTATGGGAACTCCTTTGCAAGTAACAGTTTTCTTTTCTCTTGCTGCCTTTAAGATTCTTTATCTTTAATTTTTGGCATTTAATTATGATGTATCTGGGTGTGGGTCTGTTTGGTTTCTTCTTGTTTGGGGTTCTCTGTGCCTCCTGAACTTGTGTGAATTTTCCCTTTACCAAGTAAAGGAAGTTTTCTACCATTATTTCTTCAAACACCTTCTCTATTCCTTTCTCCCTTTCTGCCTCTTCTGGCACACTTACTATTCTAATATTGTTACCTTTCACATTGTCCCACAGCTCCCTTAAGCTGTCCTGTTTTTTTATTTGTTTTTTCTTTTTGGTTCTCTAACTGAGTGATTTTTTTCTCAACCTTGTCTTCTAATTTACTGATTAGATCCTCAGCTTCCCCTAATCTGCTGTGTATTCCTTCCAATGTGTTCTTTATTTGTATTATGTCAATCTGTATCTCAGACTGTTCTTTTTTCATAGTTACTATATCTTTTTTCATACTGTTGAGCATTTTTACCATCATTACTCTGAACTCTATTTCAGATAAATTTTTTATTTCTGCTTCATTTATCTCTTCTTCTGGAGAATTCTCTAGTTCTTTCATTTGGAGGTTGTTTCTTTTTTTTCTCATTTTGGTTGTGTTTGGGTTTGTTACTATGTATTAGGTCACGCCTCTCAATCTCTAGTGCAGAAGAATGGTAAAGGCTGTTTCTGACCAGTTGGATGAGGCAAAATCTCAAAGCCTCTAGAGACTGCCTCTGTCTACAGATTAAGGATTCCGACTTTAATTGCCCCCAGGCAACCATCCTCAGGTGTGGTGAGAGTTTTTTTCAACAGGGTGGGGCAGTTGCTTCTGCCTGGAAGCTAATTGTTACTTCTAATTTATTAAGTGGCCTCAGGGAAAGGTGTTTTCCAATAGGGTGTGTCAACTGTCTTCCCCCACATCCTTCCCCAGCAAGGCAGATGTCTATGTGGGAAAGATATCCTCTGTTGTGTGAGGGAATGACTCAGCTCAGGAAACTTGGGGTGTCTGCCTTCTGAGCTCTATCCCCCAAGTTCCCGGTTCTGGGTTCTGCTCTCACAGCTCCAGTCCACTTTACCCTCCCTCTGACAGAGCACAAGGTTGGTGGCTCCACAGGGAATTTTTGTGTGTTGGCCATTCAAGAGTGTGCCCGAATTTCACTCCCTGGCAGACAGCACCCCACTGTTTTTCACAGCTAGATGTTATGTGGGTACCCTCCTCAGTTTTGGTGCTCTCTGCTGGGAAGCCCAGATTAGGGATTAGATCCCAGAGTTCTCAGTGCTCCCCACACCCCGCCCCCACAGCTGAGATATCTCTCTGGGACTTCAGTTGCTGTCTGTGGGTGCCCAGCCTGCCCTTTCATGCCTCTGCCCCTCCTACCAGTCTCTATGTGGTCTTCACCTTCATTTCTTGGGTATCAGGGTTCTCTCCTGTGAGTTTTCTGTTGATTATTTAGGAAGCCTTCCCATATGTCAGTTGTAATTCCAGCTTGTTCCTGGGAGCATGTCTATGCAGCATCCTCCTACTCTGCCGAGATTTTTAATCCTGTGTATGCACTTTGGACAATTGTCTATTTAGGTCCTTTGCACATTTTTTAATTAAATTGTTTGTCTTCCTTTTGTTAAGTTCTATGAGTTCCTTATATACTTTGGATATTAACCCCTTTTCAGATTTATCATTGCAAAATATGTTCTCCCATTCAGTGGGCCCTCTTTTCATTTTATTGATGGATTATTTGCTCTGCAGAAGCTTTTTATTTTGATGTAGTCCTATTTGTTTATTTTCTCCTTAGTTTCCATCATCAATGTAAGTTTTGAAACCATAAGGATCCTAGAAGAAACCATGGGCAGTAAAATCTCAGACATCTCTCGTAGCAATATATTTACCAATACATCCCCTAGGACAGTGGTCAGCAAAGCGCGGCTCGCGAGCCACATGTGGCTTTTTGGCCCCTTGAGTGTGGCTCTTCCACAAAATACCATGTGCAGGCGTGCACGTACAGTGCAATTGAAACTTCGTGGCCCATGCGCAGAAGTCGGTATTTTGTGGAAGAGCTGGTATTTTGTGGAAGAGCCACACTCAAGGGGCCAAAAAGCCACATGTGGCTCGCGAGCCGCGCTTTGCTGACCACTGTCCTAGGGGATGTATTGGTAAATATATTGCTACGAGAGATGTCTGAGATTTTACTGCCCATGGTTTCTTCTAGGATCCTTATGGTTTCAAAACTTACATTTAAGTCTATCCATTTTGAGCTTATTCTTGTGTATCATATAAGTTGGTGGTCTAGTTTCCTTTTTTGCATGTATCTGTCCAATTTTCCCAAGACCATTTATTGAAGATACTGCCTTGAATCCATTGTATGTTCTTGACTCTTTTGTCAAATATTAATTGACCATAATGGCTTGGATAGATTTCTGGGATTTCTGTTCTGTTCCATTGACCACTATACCTATTCTTGTGCCAGTACCAGGCTGTTTTGATTACATTGGCTTTGTAGTATAACTTGATATCCAGTATTGTGATACTCCAACTTTGTTCTTCTTTCTCAAGATGGATGTGGTTATTCGGGGCCTTTTTTGGTTCCATATAAATTTTTTGAATATTTGTTCTAGATCTGTGAAATATGCTGTTGGTATTTTAATAGGGATTGCATTGAATCTGTGGATTTCTTTGTTTAGTATGGACATTTTAATTATGTTAATTCTACCAATCCATGAACACAGTATATTCTTCCATTTGTTTATATCTTTCTCTATTTATTTTTGCAACATCCTGTAGTTTTTCGAGTTAAGTCTTTTACCTCCTTGGTTAAGTTTATTCCTAGTATCTTGATTGTTTTGTTGCAATGGTAAATGAGAATGTTTGTTTAGTTCCTCTTTCTGAGACTTTATTAGTGGTGTATAAAAATGACATGGATTTCTGGGTATTAATTTGTATCCTTCTGTAATGCTGAATTCATTTATTAAAGTTAATCATTTTTTGAGCTGTTGGAGTCTTTAGGGGTTTTTATGCATAATATCATGTCATCTGAAAATAATAAGAGTTTTACTTCCTCCTTTTCAGTTTGGATGACTTTTGTTTTTTCTTCTTTTCTGATCATTGTGGCTATGACTTCCAGTACTATGTTGTATGAGAGTGGTGAAAGGTACCTCCCTGTCTTGTTCCTATTTTTTTTTTATTTAAAATATATTTTTATTGATTTTTCACAGAGAGGAAGGGAGAGGGATAGAGAGTTAGAAACAGCGATGAGGAAACATCGAAGAGAAACATCGATCAGCTGCCTCCTGCACACTCCCCACTGGGTATGTGCCCGCAACCAAGGTACATGCTCTTGGCCGGAATCGAACCCGGGACCCCTAAGTCCGCAGGCTGGCGCTCTATCCACTGAGCCAAACCGGTCAGGGCTTGTTCCTATTTGTAAGAGAAATGGTTTTAGTTTTTGCCCATTGAATATGATGTTGGCTGTAGGTTTGTCAGACATGGACTTTATTATGTTGAGATATGATCCCTCTATTCTCACTTTGAGAGTTTTTATCAAAATTATGTCAAAAACTATTTCTATCTATTTGATAATGTGACTTTTGTATTTCAATTTGTTTATGTGATGTATAATGTTTATTGATTTGCTAATATTGTACCAGGAAATAATAAAGATCAGAATGGAAATAAATGACTTAGAGACTAAAAAATAATACCAAAGATCAATGAACCAGACTTGCATCCCTGGAATAAATCCCACTTGGTCATGGTGTATGATCTTTTTAATATATTGCTGGACCCGATTTGCTAATATTTTGTTGAAGATTTTAGCATCTATGTTCATCAAGGATATTGGCCTGTAATTCTCCTTCTTTGTAGTGTCTTTATCTGGTTTTGCAATTAGAATAATGCTGACTTCATAGAAAGAGCTTGGAAGTGTTTACTCCTCTTGGATTTTTTGTAGTATTTTGAGGAGGATAGGTGTTCTTTGAAAGTTTGGTAAAACTCCCCTGTGAAGCTACCCGGATCAGGGCTTTTGTTTGCTGGGGATTTTTTAAATTATTATTACTGCTTCAATTTCATCAGTTGTTATTGGTCTATGCAGGTTTTCTGATTCTTCCTGATTGAGTTTTGGAAGATTGTATTTTTTAGGCATTTATCCATTTCATCCACTTTGGCCAGCTTGTTGGCATATAGTTGTTCATAGTATTTTCTTTTACAATTCTCTGTATTTCCATTATGTCAGCTGTTATTTTTCCTTTTTCATTTAGGAGTTTGTTTATCTGGGTCCTCTCTATTTCTTGATGAGTATGGCTAAATGATCATCAATCTTGTTTATCATTTCAAAGAAATTGCTCTTGGTTTCATTGATCTTTCGTATTATTTTTTAGTCTCTAAGTCATTTATTTCCACTCTGATCTTTATTATTTCCTTCCTTATACTTACTCTGGGCTTTTCTTATTGTTCTCTTTCTAATTTTTTAGTTGTAGGAATAGACTGTTTATTTGAACTTTTTCTTGGTTATTGAGGTTGGCCTATAGAGCTATGAAGTTTCCTCTCAGGACTGCATTCACTGTATCCCATACATTTGGGTTTGTTGTATGTTCATTTACATTATTTCCAGGAAGTTTTTGATTTCTTCCTTGACCTTGTTTTTAACCCATTTATTGTTTAATCACATACTAATTAGCCTTCATGTGTTTGAAATTTTTTATTTGTTTTATTGTAGTTGATTTCTGGTTTCATGTTGTTGTAACCTACATAGACGTTTAGTAAGATTTCAGTCTTTCTGAATATGTTTAGACTTATATTGTGTCCTAACATATGGTCTATCTTTGAGAATGGTTCATGACCAAAGAGAATTTGAGAAGAATGTAAATTTTGCTGTTTTGCGATGAAATTTTCTGTAAATATCAATTAAATCCCTCTGATCTACTGTGTCATTTAAGTCACTGTTCCCTTGATTTTTTGTCTAGAACAGTGGTTCTCAACCTTCCTAATTCCGCGACCCTTTAATACAGTTCGTCATATTGTGGTGACCCCCAACCATAAAATTATTTTTGTTGCTACTTCATAACTGTAATTTTTCTACTGTTATGAATCGTAATGTAAATATCTGATATGCAGGATGTATTTTCATTATGTTCACAAATTGAACATAATTAAAGCATAGTGATTAATCGCAAAAACAATATGTAATTATATATGTGTTTTCTGATGGTCTTAGGCGACCCCTCTGAAAGGGTCGTTCGACCCCCAAAGGGATCGCGACCCACAGGTTGAGAACCGCTGGTCTAGAAGATCCATCCAGTGTTGTCAGTGGTTTCTTGAAGTCCATTATTATGACTTTATTGCTGCAATCTTCCCCTTAATGTCCACCAAGAGTTTTTTTTATATATATTTAGATGCTCTAAAACTGGGTTATTATATGCTTACAAGGGTTACATTTTCTTGTTGGATCATTCCCTTTAGTATTATGTATTGATATTCTTTGTGTCTTTTATGGCCTTTTTTGAAGAGTATTTTTTCAGATATGAGTATTGCTCCTCCAGCTTTTTGTTTGTTTGTTTGTTTCCTTTTGCATGAAACATTTTTTCCGTACCTTCACTTTCAATATGTGTGAATGTTTTGTTCTGAGATGGTTCTCTTCTGGGAAGCATATATATGGATCATATTTTCTTATCTATTCAGCTACCCTACCTATTTTGATTGGAGCATTTAATCTACTTACACTTAAGGTTATTAGTTAGAGGTACTTATATATTGCCATTTTTTCTTTATACCTATATTGTTCTCTTCCTCAATTTCTTCTTTACTTTAAACCAGTCCCCTTGTAATTTCTTGCAATGCTGGTTTGATGGTAATGAACTCCTCTAAGCCTTCCTTGTCTGAGAAGCTCTTTATTTCCCCTTCAAATTTTAAATGATAGCCTTGCTGTATAAAGTAGTCTTGGATTCACATCCTGGTTTTTCATGATTTTCAATGCTTCATTCCAGTCCCTTGGCCTGTAATGTTTCTGTTGTGGAATCAGCTGACAATCTTATGAGAAATGCTTTGTAAGTAACAGTCTGTCTACCTCTTTCTTCCTTAAGATTCTTTGTCTTTAATGTTTTTTATTTTAATTATGATATGTCTTGCAGTGGGGTCTCTGTGATTGCAACTCTCTGTGTTTCCTGAACTTGTATGACCTTTCCTTCACCAGGTTGGGATGTTTTCTGTCATTATTTCTTTAAACAAGTTTTCTATTCCTTGCTATCTTTCTTCTCCTTCTGGTATCCCTATATTGTGGATGTTGTTACATTTCATGTTGTTCCAAAGTTCCCTTAAACTATCCTCTTGCTTTTTAATTATTTTTCATTCTGCTGCTCTAATTGGGTGTTTCTTTTCTATCTTGTCTTTCAAATCACTGAATTCATCCTGTTCTCCATTCAATCTACTGTTCATTCTTTGATATCAGATATAGTATTCTTCATTTTCAACTGGTTCTTGTTCATAGTTTCTATTTTCCTTTTCATGCTGTTGTATTTCCCACTACGTTCCTTGTAAATTTCACTGATATCCTGGAGCATCCTATAACCATTACTTTTATATATATCTGATAAATTGCTTGCCTTCATTTCACTTAACTCTTGGAGCTTCCTCGTTTTTTCATTTGGGGATTGTTTCTTTGTCTCCCCATTTTTGTTGTCCCTTCATGTTTGCTTTGGTGTATTAGATAGAACTGCTATTCATCCCTGTCTTCTTGGAAGGACCCTATAAAGTAGGTGTCCGGTGGACCCAATGGTGGAGTCTCTTAGATTTCTTGAGCAGGATGCTCTAGGAATGTCTCTTGTATGGGTTAATTGGGCTCTTCTACTGTAGTTGGGCCTTGATAGCTGTTGTTCTGTTTGACTCCTTTGACTGACTGACTGTGAGACTCAATCCCAACCATGTCATGTGAACTGTTGTGCAGGTGCTGACAGGACAAAAGTAAATAAGAGACCAAACAGAAACATACAAAACAACCATACAACAATAACAAAACAAAGCACAAAAGAGAATTAGGAAAGAGAAAAGAGAATAAGAATTATAAAAAAAGGAAAAGAATGGAAGGGAAAATATGATATAAAAGGGAGGAGAAAAGAATATGAAAGGAATGAAGGGAGAGAACAAAATAATAATAATAAAGAATAGGAAATGGAAGGTGGTATAAAAGAAAAGAGGAAGGAAAGAATTATGAATAGGTGAAAAGAGAAGAAAGAAAGACAAAAAAATAAAAGAAGGAAAAAAGAAGAGAGAGGAGAAAGAAAAAATAGAGTTAGAAAAGGAAAGAGAAAAATATGAGATATGAAAGAAAAAAGGGAGAAAATATAATAACAAAACTCCCTTTGGATCCTGCTTTTATATTAACTGAGGCTGACTTTTTTTTTTTTTTAGAAGCTGACTTTTATATGCCATTTCTGGGCCTCTTGGGAGGTAGTTTAGTGCTAGCCACTATCAGAAGGTGTCCACATTTGGCTCTAGCAACTGGTTTGAAGCTTCAAGCAATCTATAATTTGTGGCTGCCTCCACAAACTTGGCTGCATGGGAGGGTCCAAGGTACACTGTTGGACTAGCTTATTAAGCAGCACAGGGCCCATGGGTGGGTCAGCAAATGTCCCAGGCACCTCAGGGTCCTGCTCCACCTGCCTCCTCCTGCCGGCCAGCTGCCTGATTTAGTCACTGAAAAGGCTGTTTCTGAAATTGCTTTTGTCCAAATCAGGAGGATGAGACCTCTGGGTATCCAGTGAGGAGGAAGTGCTATTCAGATTTCAGGGAAGATGGTGGGTGTTGGGTGTGTTCCCCCATTCCAGAGCATGCCTCTAAGTCTGTCCCAGAATATTTCTCTGACCACTGCAGGGAGGAGCTCCTGTATACAGTCAGGTGGGGTCTGCTGGAGGCTTGGAGATTCTATTAGCTCTCTCGTGAAGGGGAAACACCCTTGAAAGTGGGAAGATTGCCCCACCTCAAATCAAGTCACTGAAGTGGCCCTGAGACTGTACAGACCCACTGATTTGGCTCTGCTGATTCCTCCTCAACAGAGATTAAGATGCAGAGTAGAGTGAGTAGGATTCCTGGGGGGTAGTAAAGGTATATACCTGAGGTTGGGACTTTTGCCTTTCCCCAGGCTGTTGCTGCTATGGGCAGGGAGATAACTGAGCTCAGGTCTCTTGTCTGCCATTCCTCCTAATGCCTTCCACCCCAGATTCTCTGCAGGCGACTTCAGTCTGCAGTACCCTCCCTCCACCCATGCCTAGGGTGAGTGGCTGTAAACAAAAATCCTATACTCTGGGTTTTTATTTGTTTTTGTTTTTAAATTGCTTTATATCTGACAGACTGCCTTTTTCCATGGCAGATATAATAAGCCCTGCTGCCTTACACTGCTGGATATTTTGTGGGTTGCTGTTGTGGGCTCTGGTGATCTGGGCTGGGGAGCTCAGCATGGGGTACCCACCACTCTGCTCTCAGGAAACCCCCCAACCCCAGCTGAAATATCCCTCTTCACCCTTGGCCTGCTGTCAGTGGCTGCTGGGCCTACCCCTCTTGCCACCCCATCTTTCCTACCAGTCTCAAGGTGGTTTCTGCCTTTCCTTGTTAAAAGTGCCCTCTTCAGCTAGTCTTCAGTTGGTAATTGAGAATAAATGTTCCCCAATTTTGTCTTATTTTCTGGGAGGAGGTGCAAGTAGGATCTGCCTACTCTGCTGCCACGTGGGAAAAAAACACACACCCTCCTCTTGAATTTTAACCTATCTATAATGAAATGGATATAAAAGAAACTTAACCACCTAAATATTAAAAGTGGTGATGTTACTCTATCTGACTTTTAAATTGACCAAAGATTTAATTGAGTTAACAAACATATGCTTTTATGGAAGAAAATGAATAAATAAATCAATAATTGAACATTAAAATACATTACATTTTTTGGAAGTTTTCTCTCTAGAACGTGGAGAAAAAGCTAATGAAAATGTAATAGAATGACTAAAAATTTTCTTTTGATTTCATTTAAAATGAATGACTTTGAGTTTCATTATGGTCCTCTTTGTCTCTTCAAGATGCAGAATAAATGAGGCACAACTTATATAAGTGGCCCCATTAGATTCCTACTCGAGTTCTTTAATGATGGAATTCACCAAAAGCTTCTGGCTTGGAAGTGTTGTCCTTAACATTTAGTTGTGTTTTATGTCCTTGTGACTATTTGTGCCCTTTGGTAAGCCCTGAATACAACACTGTTATTTGAACATTCTCTCTGTTCAGTGTTTTAGAGAAGTGCAGAGAGTCACCGAATTGTCAGTTCTTGTCAAAGGTAAGTGGATCCAGAGAAGCAGTGGATAGTCCTTTGGATGGGAGGTAGAGTGTCGTCTCTAAAGGTGGATAATTGTAATTTTCTAAGAGTAGGTGGCGATTAGAAATCTGGGACTAGTTTCTCAGCCAAGTTAATAAGCAATGTCTTACTTAAATGAGGTTATAATGAAAAAGAAAATAAATATTAAAATTGTATAATTTTACCCATACTTTATTTTATCTTAACCCTCACACTCTAGCATGATCACAAGATGGCCGCCAATGGCCATCTTGTGATGACATGTGGGCAGCTATCTTGTGATTTTTCACATCCATGTTTGAAAAATTTGGGGTATTCTTAGATACTAGAGGCCTGGTGCACAAAATTCAAGCACTGGGGAGGGGGTGTCCCTCAGCCCAGCCTGCACGCTTCAATCTGGGACCCCTCGGAGGATGTTCAACTGCCGGTTTAGGTCCGATCCCTAAACCAGCAGTCAGACATCCCTCTCACAATCCAGGACTGCTGGCTCCTAACTACTCGCCTGCCTGCCTGCTGGCCCCTAACTACATCTGCCTGCCAGCCTGATCACCCCCTAACACTCCCCTGCCAGCCTGATTGACACCTAACTGCTCCCCGGCCCAATCGCCCCCAACTGACCTCCCTTGCTAGCCCAATCACCCCCAACTGCCCTCCCCTGCAGGCCTGGTAGCCCCCAACTACCCTCCCCTATTGGCCTTCTTGTGACATCATGGGGGTAGCCATCTTGTGGCAGCCATCTTGTGATGATGTAGGGGCAGCCATCTTGTGATGACGTGGGGGTGGCCATCTTGTGACAATGTGGAGGTGGCCATCTTGTGATGACATGTGGGCAGCTATCTTGTGATGACATTGGCGGCCATCTTGTGATGACGCTAGAGTGTGAGGGTTAAGACAACATGGGGGCGGCCATCTTGTGATGATGCGAGGGCATGAAGGTCAATTTGCATATTACCTCTTTATTATATAGGATGGCTTGTGACACAGTCACATAATAACTATCCTATATAATAAAAGGGTAATATGCAAATTGACCCTAACAGTAGAATGCCTGGGAATGACTGGTCATTATGACACACACTGACCATCAGGAGGCAGACACTCAATGCAGGAGCTGCCCCCTGGTGGTCAGTGTGCTCCCACAGGGGGAGCTCTGCTCAGCCACAAGCCAGGCTGATGGCTGCCAGCACAACAGTGGTGGCGGGAGCCTCTCCTGACTGCTCAGCAGCGCTAAGGATGTCCAACTGCAGCTTAGGCCTGCTCCCTGCTGGCAAGTGGACATCCCCCGAGGACTCCCGGGCTGCGAGAGGGATGTCTGACTGCCAGCTTAGGCCCCATCCCCCGGGGAGCAGGCCTATGCCAGCAGGTGGACATCCCCTGAGGGGTCCCAGACTGCGAGAGGGCACAGGCCGGGCTGAGGGACCCCCCAGAGTGCACAAATTTTTGTGCACTGGGCCTCTAGTGTCCAATAAGTATGTAAAACTGGACAAAATGTCAAATGTGGCATCATTTCTGACCCATGCTTCTGTTGCATATCACCATTCCTTTTGGGAGTGAAGAACAAAGTTACTGAAGCAAAGCTATGACTTACACTTTGTTCATTGTCCCTATCAGTTTGAATTGTTCTAGTCATGGAAAGGGCAGAATAGCCAATACATTGTTTCTCTAATTTTTATTTTTAAAAATGAGGAAAGATGAAGAGATAACATAATTAAAATCTTTATAGATGGAGTCATCTCTGAGAACATTATATTATATTCTTATATTCTTTTTAATACACAATTCTTAAAGATACAGTGTATCTTACTAGAAGCTAGAACAGTGATGGCGAACCTATGACACGCGTGTCAAAGGTGACATGCGAACTCATTTTTTTGGTTGATTTTTCTTTGTTAAATGGCATTTAAATATATAAAATAAATATCAAATATATAAGTCTTTGTTTTACTATGGTTGCAAATATCAAAAAATTTCTATATGTGACACGGCACCAGAGTTAAGTTAGGGTTTTTGAAAGATTGAAAAAGGACTGTACATTAACACTGTCCTGTAGTTGATAAAGTTGTTTCCAGGAGGGGGGTATGGATTAGCAATTCTGATACAGCTATTACATATATACTAGAATTGAACAATTATGTAAACGGATGGCAAATGATGAGAGCCAGGTTTTTCACTGTTGAGGTGGAATTTTATAGATATGCAAGGGAGGAGACTAAATATGGATTAGAGTTGGAGACACCATTATAACTCATGTGGAGCTTAATATAGACACAGGTAGTCACATATAGAAATGTTTATAGATATGTGTATATACATGAATTAGTATATACCTATATATTTCCTTGCTCTAGCATCTGAGAAGGCCTAGAAGCAACAACACCCCAGCAGTAAAGGCTACCATATATCTAGTGCTCAGATCTTGTTTTTAATATCATTCGCCAATAAATGGAACCAAGAATCCTTGGAGAAATGGCTGATTCCAAGAATGGAACAGGAAATAATACAAGATAACTTTAGAGCATCTTATAGTGCCTCAAACACAACAAAAAGCAAAACAAACAAACCCACAATGATGGAGATAAGTCAATGGAACACAAGAGCTGACTGAAAAAGCTCCCAATGGCCATGTTGGAACAATTTGAGCCACACATTAAATAAAGTAGTATATTGGATTATAACCTAAAGTATAAAATAAATATTTATGAGTCCATACTGATATAAATTATTGATTGAATAAATAGGGGAGAAGAGAGAAATCTTCCATGCAAAAGAATGTAAAAAACAATTATGTAGATATTCTGCCCTCAAGGAAATGGAGCATAACTCCCTACTCCTGAAGTGTGGGTTGCTCATAGTGACTTCCTTCTAAAGAGGACAACATGGGAAGGTGAATAAAAGATTAACTTTACTGTTAAGGTATCTGGCAAACACTGCTTCAGCAAGGTGATCAAGGTCAACATCAATAGTGACAAATCATGTTGATCGTATGCACTTGATATAATGTGATAAGAATGATACTTTACCTGTGTGGTCTCCCTCCCCAAAAACCCATAGCCCCAGTTTAATTATGAGAAAAACATCAGACAAATCCCAATTGAGGGAAAGTCTACAAATATCTGTCCAATACACCTCAAAACTGTCAAGGTTATAAAAAACAAGGAAAGTCTAATAAACTACCATTGCCAAGAGAAGCATACAGTAAGGAGATATGACAACTAAATATAATGTGTCATGGGTGAGGTCTTGGGAGACAAAAAGTAGATAAGGTAAAAATGTAGGAAATCGGGAGAGTATTATGCTAAATGAAATAAGCCAGTCAGAGAAGAATAAGTACCATATGATTTCACTCATATGTGGAATTCAATGAACAAACTAAACTAACAAGCAAAATGGAGATAGAGTCATAGAGAGCAAGCAGATAGCTCTGATAGGAGGGGTGCTGGAGGGGGTAGAGGGATTGAGCAAAAAAGAAAAAAAAATACAAAGAACTCATGGACACGGATAACAGTGTGGTGATTGTGGGAAAGAGGGGGGTAGAGATGGTAGAAGGTATAGGGGGGATAAGTGGTGATGGGAAAAATAAAATAAAATAAAGAAAAAAACTAAGGAAATCTGACTAAAGTATATGGACTTTAGTTTAAAATATTGGCTCAATCATTGTAATATTAATGCAAGACATAATACTAATACTAATAGAATATATTAATAATAGGGAACTGGTAGTGAGTTATATAGGAACTGGTAGTGAGTTATATAGTATCTTTAAATTATTTTCTGTATATATAAAACTGTTCTAAAAATGATTTTTTTAAAAGGTAGGTGACTGGACATTAATAGCAAAAATCAAACTAATAAACAACGGATGTATATGCTTAGTTTACATGCTTAGTTTCTTATTTTATCATTTAAAATAAGAAAAAGATGTTAAAGTATATTGGAGAAATATCATCTAGAAAATTCCATAGATTGCAATAGATGGAAATCCCTTGTATATATTAAGTTTTCCTAAGATACTATTGGTACAATAAATGAAGTAATTAGAATATTGTCAATTTGCAATACCAAAGGGGCTAGAGTATTATGAAATTAACTTCAATACCTAATAAGATAAAGTTAAAGAAGAATTACTATGTTATACAAATGTATGCTACTTAGGAGAGACATCTCAATTTTAAATTTAGGGCAAATAATATATGATTTATTAGGTACTGGGTTTAGAGGCATTTTGCAGCAAATGCTTTACTTTATATAGAAATACATTTATGGCTCAGAAAGACCTTTAGGGTTATGTGATAAAATTAGGCCTTTGTTTAGCGGAGTCAAAGATTATTTTTTGGCATGGTAGCTTGTTTTAAAGCTAGAAGGGCAGTACATGTGTATATACATGTGTGTGTACATGCCTACATGCTAACCTTAACTATGCAACACTGCAAACCAAGAAAAATAACTTAAATTTAAATTAAAAAGGAATTTTTAAAACACACTGTTTTAGCTTTAGAAGAAAGCAGTGCTGAAAAAATCATTGATGTTTGCACATTTTGAATTTCATTCACCAATTGCTTTTTATACCAAAAGCCAGCTGCTGCCTTTTGAAAGAGTGAAACTTTTTAACCAGAATTACCTGCTGCTCAGTATAGCTCTAATGGCAGAAGAAATTTTACCATATTATGTCCTTTGATTTTCACAGATTTTGTTCAGAAGAGCTGGCAATGGGTTGGAATTTCACACTTCAGAAATACGTGGCTGGCCAAGAGTTATTTCTGGAGTTTTCTTTTAAAGACTTATCTGTTTTTTAGATTATCTGTGTTCCTAAATCAAATTTCTTAGCCATTCCTTACATGAATTGAGATATTTATATCTTTTTAAACTAAGACACTTTTAAAGTTAAAAGCTTCATTTTTTAGAATATCAAAAGATCAGAGTTAGTTGAATATCTGAAAGGGTTCTCTGTTGGTAGGCTCCTTGACTAATGACTGCTACATCATCTAAGTCACCTTCTTTCTTCATGGAACATGGTGATGTGAATCATAAAATGTTAGACAGGAATTCTGCCCACAGGGGATTCCTTTCTAAAACAGGTGACTGAGGTGCTTGGCTCTGGAGTCAGAAAAACTTCAAGTCAGGAACTGGCCTGACTATGTGAACTTGGGCATGTTCTATTTCAACTGTCTACAGCTCAGTATAGGATGAAAGGAAGAATAGTGTCTAACTCACAGAACTCTTTTTTGTATTGATGAGATAGTTTGTACTGTGCTTTCAGAGCACGTAGTAAAATTAACTAAATGTCAGCTGTTTTCATCAGCATACTGTCATTTATGAAAAACATGCCAGGACCTACCTGAATAGTGTCATCAAGTATAAGGCTTCTAAAAGATCAGTTGGGCCTCATTTACTGAGGAGGCATACTAAAAAAGCCTCTGAGATTATGTGTTTATTAAATAAAAAAGAATGCATTTGCCAAACAATGCCAGTGCTTCTTTGGATCTTCACTTAAGAGAAAGCTTTGTCCCATAGACTCTCAGTATTCTATTTCTTGCTTCTCTTCCCCAACCAGAAAAAGGCTCTAGAGCTCTTGCCACTGTGTTTGGATTTTGAGAATCTATGCTTTATGCCTGGGAGACCCTTATTCCTTTAAGCACTTAGCAAAAATTTTGGAAGACTCAACCATCCCGTGGCCCTGGAACCAGCCTCGGAGGCAGGGGTGGACCCATGGCACACTGCCCACCTCCTTATCACTTGCTCCTTCAGGCATGGAGGCCCCTCTTCATCTCTGGGCCCAGCTGAGCAAGGTGACTATGAGTAAGCCACTAAGGTTTTCTGGCTTCCTTCTCTATAAGATGAGAAAACTGCAAAAGGTGAGGTGGATGGTCACATGCCTCTCCATCATTCTCTCAGATTCAATAAATTGTTAGACATACTAAGTAAAAATGACAGTCAATTGCCCCTAAGAGGCTTGCTTTCTCCATGAAATCTCACTTGCTCTGCCACCTCAGGCTTTAGGTTGCTCTCTCTTAAAACTCTTAATGTATCTATCAGTATGATTATGATACACAATTTTGTAGTTTCAGTGTATATTTCAGTTCTTCAGTCCTTTCATGAGTATAAATCATATTTCCTCAGCAACACTGGAAGCTCTTTAAAGAAGGGATTTTACCTCCCTAAGGAGCCTTACCAAAAATGACATTCAGAATGAGCTTATAATTAGAATACTATCTATACATATAAAAAGCCAGCAACCGTAACGGCCATAACGACTATAATGACCAGTTGCTATGACGTCCACTGTGGCCAGCGAACTGGCCCAGTCAGGGGGTGGGGCTGGCTGGCCAACCTCACGGCCCCTCCCCGCTGCCTGCCCACCCCTGATCAGACTCTCCCACCCTGAACAAGAGTGGGCCTACGGCCAAACGTGCCCTCTCTTCCCCCAGGCCAGCCCCGTCCCTGATCAGTCAGCCCCACCACAATAGGCCCGCAGCCCCTCCCCTCAGCTGGCCCTCCCCTGATCATCCCCCCACCCCAATAGGGGGTGGGGCTGGCTGGCCAACCTCCTGCAGCCCCTCCCTCCAGCTGGCCATGCCCCTGATGGACCCCCACCACCCTGATCAGCCCCTCCCATCAGGCTGGCTTCACCCCTGATCGCTCCCCCACCCCAATAGGGGGAGGGGCTGGCTCACCAACCTCCTGCAGCCCCTCCCTCCACCTGGCCCCACTCCAGATTGGCCCCCCCACCACATCAGGGCCAGGGCCAGCTGGCCAACCACCATGGCCCCTCCCCCAAGCTGCTGGCCCCCTGATTGGCACCCTTACTTCATTCGGGGGTGGGACCAGCTGGCCCACCACCCACAGGCCCTCCCCATGGCTGGCCCAGCCCCCAATTGGCCCCCCTACCCCATCGGGTCCCGATCAGGGCAGGCCAGCTGGCCAACCTCCTACCATCTCTTCCTCCCAACAGGCCCAGCCCCAATTCACCCTGATTGGGGCCAGGCCGGCCGGACCCCACCTGTGCATGAATTTGTGCACTGGGCCTCTAGTAACTTATAATTTATATGTATATAATTTATACTTATAATTATCTCTGTAGAACATAGCATTTAACATATATGAAATCTGATAGATTGACATGTAAATGCAATATGATTCTATACACATACATACACAAACATGCTTTTTTTGTTCTAAAGCACGTAAAAACACAAGGAGTCATTGTTATTAAAATCTACAGCAGATGGTACCCCTGGCTGGTGTTTCTCAGTGGTTAGAGCATCCCCAAAGGGTCCTGGTTCAATTCCTGGTCAAGGGCACATACCTGGTTGCAGGTTCACTCCAGGCTCCGGGTGAAATTTGGGGTGTGTGTAGGAGGCTACCAGTCGATGTGTCTCTCTCACATCGATGTTTCTCTCTCTGTATCTCCCCCCACCCCCCACTCCCTCCCTCCTTTCCAAAAGTGATGGAAAAAATAACCTTAAGTGAGGATTAACAACAACAAAAAATCTGTAGCAGATGGTAGTATGGTGTTATGTAGAAAATCAAGGTATTATTAGGTTTGTCATTCAAATATTTCAAGAAACAACATATCATAGCCATGGAAATACTATGTACTTGGATAATATTATCTTTAATAAGAGTGTCAGCATGTGTCCAAGGAGAATGATGATCCTTGTTCTCACTATACCACTTTTATGTGGTGCTTAACTCAAATTGTCCTAAAATCCATATTGAGTATAATTGAACACGTCTAGGAATGAAAATGATACATTAAAATAGTCAGTGGCATAAATAACAACCTGATTTCCTTTTGCAACAGAATGATAAAAGTACAGACTGAATATTAAACAATTGGATTCAAGCTTTAAATTATTTGGAGCCCCTAATACTACTAGTCATATCAATGAAAAATACTGAGAGACACAAAACAGGATATTTAAAAATAAACTACTTATCAAGTGTTTCATGTGTGGTTACAGTGTGGGTAACACGAGTTAGGCTACTGGGTACACCTTTGGATGCTTGGCAGCAGTGTGCATGTGTTCCTTCCCAGGCTCACTGGCTCAGGGTTTTCAAGATGGTGGCAGAGTAGGTAGCCAGAGCTACCATCTGTTACAGATTTTAATAACATCCTCCCAGAACCAGTCTGGAAATAGAACTAAAATGAGGAACATTCACCCTGAATTAACAACTGAAGACTAGCTGAAGAGGAGACTTTTAACAAGGAAGGGCAGAAACCACCTTAAAACTGGTAGGAAGGGTGGGGTCACAAGAGGGGCTGGCCCGGCTCCCTGGGAAGCAGGCTGAAGATGAGGAGGAATATCTCTGTTGTGAGGGGGGGTTCCCTGAGAAGAACAAGGCCCATACCCCATACTGGACTCCCCAGACTGGAGCACCAAAGTCAATAACAGAAGCCCACATACAATCTTATCTAATAAAGAGGGAATATGCAAATTGACCATCACACCGCAATGGTCAAGATGGCTGCACCCACAGTGGAGGCAGGGATTCCATAACACAAGATGGCTATGCCCACAGCAAAGGCCAAGTTCCCATAACAAGCCTTATCGAGCAATCAGCAGAGACCTGACGGCGAACCTCAGGCCGTGCCCCCCCGCCCAGCCAGAGGACCTGATGCCACTCTCCCCTCCATGCAGGACTTGAAGGGGGACCTCAGGTTGTGCCCTTGCCCGGCAGGGCTTGACGGGGGACCTCAGGCTACACACCACGTCCAGCAGGGGACCTCTGGCCACGCCACCCGCCCTGGCATTGACCAGGGGACCTGAGGGTGCGCTGGGGGACCTTAGGCTGCACCCCCCACCTGGCGTGCGCCAGGGGACCTGAGGCTGTGCCCCCCGCCCGGTGCCAGGCTGGGGGACATGAGGATGCACCCCCTGCCAAGCGGGGCTTGATTGGGGACCTGAGGCTGCGTCCCCAACCCTGCAAGGCTTGACAGGGGCCCTGAGGCTGTGTCCCCCGCCTGGCAGGGCTTGACAAGGGTGGGGTTGGCCGGGTCTGGATCTCGCCCAGTGGGGATGGGGCTAGCTGGTTCTGGGTCTTGCACGATTTTGAGGTGCTGCGGGTGGGCGGGGACTTGACTCTGGGTCCTGCAGTGTGCCCCAGACTCTGACAGGAGAAAAATTTTCATATACATTTTACTAATTTTTTTCATCTCTGACACTTTTATTATAGAGAAAGGGCAAATAGCAATATTAAAATATTTCCTCTAATTAATCCCCTTTTACTGTGCATGAATTTTGTGCACTGGGCCACTAGTCTAGCCATAAAAGGCAATGGGGCTTCTATCCACCAGGGTGAGTAAGAGCCTATTGGAGATAAAGCTAATTAAAAAACAAACAAACAAACAAACAAACAAAAACACAGCACAGAATTTTTTTTTGCAGCTGCTTACCTAAGGCTTCAGTGGAGGGAGTGTGGTGCAGATTGAAGTTGCCTGAGAAGAGGGTGGGGGAGGGAGGCATTGGAGGAAGACATGGAAAAATGGAGGCTTGGAGACCTGTTATCGATCACCCCTTCTCCCCCTAGTATACATTTTAGTATACATTTTAGTATACATTTTAGTATACATTTTAGTATACATTTTCCTTAGAGGCATAAGTCTCTCGCAGCAGCAACTGCCACAGAAAAGGCAAATACCCTACTCTCAGAGATTCAGCTCACCCCACCATCAGGAAATCCACTTCCCCATCCTCAAGAATCCTGCCCACTGCACCCTACATCTCTATCCCTACTGGGGAGGCAGCAGCAGAGGCCAAGCCAGGGTCTGGAGAGTCTCAGGGGGTGTCAGTGACTGGCTTTGGGGTGGGGCCATCACCCCATTATCACAGGAACCTTTGTGGTGCTTCCCCCTCAACAAGAGCTGATAGAAACTCCTGGCCTTCAACAGACCCCACCAAACTGTACATGAGGGGCTCCTCTCTACCAAGGTCAGAGAAATATTCTGGGGCAGACCCAGATATTTTCTCTGGATGGGGGGTTCCACCCAACACTTGTTGGTTGTGTTATACCCAACACTTACAATTTTTCCTGAAATGTGAACAACACCTCCCTCTCATGGGATACCTATAGATCTCATCCTCCTGATTTCAGAGACAGCCTTTTCAGTGACCAAGTAAGGCAGCTGGCTGGTGGGCACAGATAGGTGGAGGAGGACACAGGAGTGCCTTGGGATGTTTGCTGACCCACCCCAGGACCCTATGCTTCAAACAAGCTATTGCTTTGTTATTGTTTTTGTCTCTTTTTTTCTTTCATATCTCTTTTCTTATTCTATTTTTGTCTTTTTTATTCTTAAACTTCTTTTTTCCTTTTCATATTTTTTCTTTTCTATTTTCTTTTATACTGGTTTACTTTTCCAAATATATTTTTAATTAATTTCAGAGAGGAAGGGAGAGGGAGAGAGAGATAGAAACATCAATGATGAGAGAGAATCACAGATCAGCTGCTTATTGCATGACTCATACTGGGGATTGAGCCTACAAATCAGGCAAGTGCCTTGGCCTAGAATTGAACCATGACCTCCTGGTTCATGGGCAGATGCTGAACCATGGAGCCACATTGGCCAGGCTCCTTTCCTATTCTTTATTCTTATTTTTTTCTTCTCTCCCTTCTTTCCTTGCATATTCTTTTTTCTTCCCCCTCTTTTCTTCTTGTATGTTTCTTCTCTTTTATTATTCTTGTTCTCTTCTCTAGTTTTCTTTTATTTTGTGTTTATTATTGTTCAGGAATCTTTTATATGTTTTTGTTCTGTTTCTTATTTTATTTTGTTCTGTCAACACCTCCACCACAATTTGCATGTTGTGGTCAGGATTTAGCCTCAGAGTCAGACAGACTTTGGGGAGATACCAAGCACTAAAAGGGCAACAGAAATCAAGACCCAATTACAGGAGGAGAGCCCCAATAACGTACACAAATGACATTCCTGGAGCATCCAACTCAGGAAATTCAAGAGGCTGCACCACAGGGTCCCACAGGACACTTACTACATAAGACCATCACATGAAGACTGGCAAGCATAACAGTTTTATCTAATACATAGGAACAAACACAAAGGGAAAGCAAAAATGAGAAGATAAACAACCCCAAAATGAAAGAAAAGGATAACGCTACAAAAAAGGAGCCAAGTGAAATGGAGGCAAGCAATTTATCAAATATAGTGTTCAAAGTAATGGTTAAACGCATGCTCTTAGTGAGAACTTTAAGAAACTTAGTGGAGATTACAATATAATGAAAACAGGAAAAAGAAACCATGAACAAGAACCAGTCAGAAATGAAGAATACTATATCTCATATCAAGGATAAACTGGAAGGAATGAATAGTAAATGGAATGAAGCAAATGATTGAATCAGTGATTTGGAAAACAAGGCAGAAAAGAAACATCTAATTAGAGCAGCAAAAATAATTAAAAAGCAGGAGAATACTTTAAGGGACCTTTGGGACAATATGAAGCATAACAACATTTGCATCATAGGGGAATGAAAAGGAGAAGAAAGTGAGTGATATATATAGAATATGTTTGGAGATAATAGAAAATGTTCTGAACAGTGTGAAGGAAAAAGTTACACAAATTCAGGAAGCACGGAGAGTCCCAATCAAGATGAACCCAAAGAAACCCACATCAAGAAACATCATAATTAAAATGTTAAAGACAAAGAAAGAATCTTAAAAGCAGCAAGAGAGAGATAGACAGTCACCTACAAGTGAGTTCCCATTAGACTGTCAGCTTATTTCTCAACGGAAGCACTACAGACCAGAAGCGATTGGCATGAAGTATTCAAAGTAATGAAAAGCAAGTATCTGGATCCAAGAGTACTCTATCCAGCAAGGCTATCATTTAAAATTGAAGGTGAAATAAAGAGCTTCCCAGACAGAAAAAGCCTAAAGGTGTACACTACCACCAAACTAGCATTGCAAGAAATGTTAAAGGGACTGCTGTAAGAAGAATAAATTGAGAGAGAAGAGAACATAGGTATAAAGAAAAAATGCTAACAAATAAGTACCTCTCGACAATAACCTTAAATATAAATGTACTAAATGCTTCAATCAAAATACATAGGGTAGCTAAATGGATAAGAAAACATAATCCACAGATATGCTGTCTAGAAGAGACCCACCTCAGAACATATGATTTATACAGGATGACAGTGAAGAGATGAAAAAAATATTCCATGTAAATGGAAACAAAAAATGCTGGGGCAGCAATACTTTTATCTGACAAAAAAGACTTCAAAACAAAGGCTATATAAGAGACAAAAAAAGTCATGACAGAATACTGAAGAAAATGATTCACCAAGAAAATATAACCATTGTAAACATATACACACCCAACATAGTATCACCTATATATATTTAAAAATCTCTTAGTGGACTTTAAGGGAGATCTCAATAGCAATACAGTCATAGTAGGGCACTTTAACACCCCACTGACATCACTGGGTAGATCTTCCAGAAAATAAATTAATAAGAACACAGTGACCTTAAAGAACACACTAGCTCAGATGAATTTAATTGATATTACAGACCATTTAATCTCACAGCAGCAGAATATGCATTCTTTTCACATGCACAAGGAACATTCTCAAAGATAGAACACATGTTAAGATGCAAAATTAGTCTTAAGGAATTAAAGAAGATTGAAATCATATCAAATATCTTGGATCACAATGGCCTGAAACTAGAAATCAACTATAATAAAAAACTTAAAAACATTCAAATATGTGGAGGCTAATTAGTATGTTATTAAACAATGAATGGGTTGCCAACAAGATCAAGGAAGAAATCAAAACATCCTATAAACAAACGTAAATGAACACACCACAACTCCAAATCTATGGGATACAGTGAAAGCAGTCCTAAGAGGAAAGTTCATAGCACTGTAGGCCTACTTCAAGAAATAAGAAAAAAAATCTCTAATAAGGTATCTAACCCTACAACTAAAAGCATTAAAAAATGAAAAACAAGAAAAGCCTAGAGTAAGTAGAAGGAAGGAAATAATAAAGATCAGAACAGAAATAAATTACATAGAGACTATAAAAACAATGCAAAAGGTCAATGAAACCACATGCTGGTTCTTTGCAAGATAAACAAGATTGATGAATCCTTAGCCAGATTTATCAAGAAACAAGGAGAAAAAACACACACATATGAATAAAATCAGAAATGAAAGAGGCAAAGTAACAACTGACATTACAGAAATTTAAAAAAGAATTGTATGAAATTATGAACAAATAAATATATGCCACCAAACCAGGCAAGGTGGGCAAAATGGACAAAGGCCTAGAAACATACAATCTTCCAAAACTCAATCAAGAAGAACCAGAAAACCTGAATAAGCAGATAATAACTAATGAAATTGAAGCAATAACAACAGCAACAAACCAATGTGCTGGACCACATTGACTTAACAGGTGAGTTCTACCAAACATTCAAAGAAGAAATAACACTTATCCTCCGCAAACTATTCTAAAAAATGCAAGAGGAGGGGAGACTTCCAAACCCTTTGTACAAGGCCTGTATTACCTTAATTCCAAAACCACATAAAGACACTACAAAGAAAGAGAATTATAGGCCAATATCTCTGATGAATTTAGATGCTAAAATCCTCAACACAATATTAGCAAATTGGATACAGCAATACATTAAAAATAGTTGGATTTATTCCAGGGATGCAAGGCTGGTACCATATTTGCAAATCAATAAATGTGATAAATTACATTGACAAAATGAAGGATGAAATCACACTATCATATCAATAGATGCAGAAAAAGCATTCGATAAAATCCAGCACCCATTTATGGTAAAAACTAAGCAAAATGGAAATAGAGGGAAAACACCATAACATAAAAAGGGGGTGTATGTGACAAACCTATAGCCAATATCATGCTCAGTGGGCAAAACTGAAAGCATTTCCATTAAGATCAGGAACAAGACAGGGATGTCCTCTTTCACCACTCTTATTCAACATAGTACTGGAAGTTCTAGCCACAGCAATAAGACAAGAAGAAAAAATAAAAGGCATATATCCCTAGCCGGTTTGGCTCAATGGATAGAGTGTCAACCTGCGGACTCCTGGGTTCAATTCTAGTCAAGGGCACATGCTTGGGTTGTGGGCTCGATCCCCAGTGTGGGGTGTGCAGGAGGCAGCTGATCAATAATTCTCTCTCATCATTGATGTTTCTACCTCTATCTCCCTTCCTCTCTGAAATCAAAAATATATATATGTATATTATTACATATTAATTATTTATTAAGAGAGTTGCAAATTAAAACTATTATGAGGTGTCACCTCATACTGCCTGAATGGCTATCATCAGTAATCAACAAACAACAAGTGCTGGTGAGCATATGGAGAAAAGGGAACCCTAGTATACTGCTGGTGGGAATGTAGAGTTGTGCAGCCACTGTGGAAACAAGTATTGAATTTCCTTAAAAAAATTAAAAATGGAACTGCTATTTGACCCAGTTATCCTACTTCTGGGTATATATCCTAAGAATCCTGAAATACCAATCAGAAAAAATATATGCACCCCTGTGTTCATCGCAGTGTTATTTACAATAGCTATGACCTGGAAACAGCCCAAGTGCCCATCAGTAGATGAATGGATAAAAAATATGTGGTACATTTATACAGTGGAATACTATGTATAATAATAAAAGCATAATATGCTAATTAGACTGGACAGCGAACGACCTTCCTAACGTCATTCCGGACGTCCTTCTGGATGAAGCTGCGGTGGTGGGGGCCAAGGCAGAGGCGGTTAGGGGTGATCAGGAAGGCAGGCAAGCAGTTAGGGGTGATGAGGCAGGCAGGCAGAGTGCTTAGGGGCGATGAGGCAGGCAGGCAGAGTGGTTAGGGGCAATGAGGCAGGCAGGCAGAGTGCTTAGTGGTGATCAGGTAGGCAGGCAGGTGAGTGGTTAGGAGCCAGCAGTCCCGGATTGCAAGAGAGATCCTGGATTATGAGAGGGTGCAGGCCGGGCTGAGGGATGCCCCCCCACACAATGCACAAATTTTGTGCACTGGGCCTCTAGTCCTATCTAGTAAAAAAGTAATATGCAAATTAACCATCACTCTGTGACAAAGATGGCGGTGCCCATAGCCACAAGATGGCGGTGCCCAGTCCTCTCAGCCCCACTGGAGTCCCTCAGTCCCTGGGAGGGCAGCCGCTAAGAGCGGGCAGTGTGAGCAGCCTGGCAGAATGCTGCCCAGAGGCCCTCCTGACCCTTTATAAAAAACAAAAACAAATTCACTCCCCACAGAGTGATTCCCCCCCCACACAGACACCTGCAGCCTCAGGGTCTTAGCCTTGGAAGTGCCTTCACCCCCATGGAGTGATCCCCTCCCAGCGGCAGCCTCAGGATCTCAGCCTTGGAAGCGCACATGCCCCCATGGAGCAATCCCCACCCAGCGGCAGCCTTGGGGTCTCAGCCTCCCTTGCACATCCTCATGGAGTGATCCCCCCCACACACACACACACCTATAGCCTCAGGGTCTCAGCCTCAGAAGCGCCCATGACTGGGGTGAGTGATCCTGCCCCACTGGCGACCTCAGGGAGTCCACCTCGGAACTTCCCTTGCCCCCAGCCCAGTGATTGGAGGGAGCGGGGGCGGGTGGGGTATCTGGGCTGCGCTGCCCAGCAAACCTCTCCCATTGGGTGGAAACTTCTGAAATGGGTTTTGTTTCAAATCTTTACAAACCGCAAAGGAAATGTCTGAGGTAGGGTTTCACATCGGAAGTAACTTACAACTAATTTCTGAAGGCAAACTGCGACATTACAGTTACATTGCTGCAGAGTACCCTGTGGTCCGGAGGTTGGGCTCTGCAGCGGCAGTGGCGGGCGCTCCCCGCCTGGTTCCTAAGCACCTCGGGCGGGCTTGAGCCCACCAGGAAGGCTTTTTCCCCTACAGTGTTCACCGAGGCAGGGAGGTTTTGTAGACATGAATAAGAAGTGCCCATGCACAAGTCCTGAAGATGCTGGGCTGGCAGAAATGACAAACCGGGAAAAGAGCAAAACCAGAAACACCACCGATCCCAACATAGATCATCTTTTTCTTCGGATGACGGTGTGTTTCCGTCTTCTTCGTCTTCTGGAAGCGAGACAGATTCAAGTACTGACGATTCTACCAACGGAAAAGTTAAGAGAAAGAGAGGACAGAAAAGGAATAAAAGGAAAAAAGAAAGAAAGGACAAAAGATGAAACATCAAGAAAAAGAAAGAGAAAGAAAAAAGGAGGAAACAACCACATGATATCACCTTTTCAAGATCTCATGAAATTCCTGTTTAAGGAGTTTATTTTATGACACTTTTAGTTTGGGTTTACATTTTTACTGGTTTGTCAAGACCATGGCAGGGACACTGTCCTATATGTTTTTTTTAAAAAAATATATTTTATTGATTTTTTACAGAGAGGAAGGGAGAGGGATAGAGAGCTAGAAACATCAATCAGCTGCCTCCTGCACACTCTCCACTGGGTATGTGCCTGCAACCAAGATACATGCCCTTGACCGGAATCAAACCTGGGACCCTTGAGTCCACAGGCCGATGCTCCATCCACTGAGCCAAACTGGTTAGGGCTGTCCAATATGTTAAAGAAAAAACCCTATCTAATAAAGAGAGAATATGCAGGGGAGAGCAGGTGGGGGCGACCAGGCTGGCAGGGGAGCAGTTAGGTGTCAATCAAGCTGGCAGGGGGAGTGGTTAGGGGTGATCAGGCTGGCAGGCAGAAGCTGTTAGGGGCAATCAGGCAGGCAGGCAGGTGAACAGTTGGGAGCCAGCAGTCCTGGATTGTGAGAGGGATGTCCGACTGCTGGTTTAGGCCCGATCCCATTGGGCCTATAAAAAAGAAGGAGACAGCATGGGTGGACCTGAGTAAAATAAGCCAGTTAGAGAAAGACCAATATCACATTATCTCACTTATATGTGGAATTTAATGAACAAAATAAACTGATGAATAAAATATGTCCAGAGGCATGTATTCATGGAACCAAAAGACAGAACTCGGAATAGGTGGTGGAGGAGACTGGAAGGGATTAACCAAAGAACATGTATGCATACATGCATAACCCTTTGACACAGAAAATAGGGTGGGGAAGGATTAGGGTGGGGTGGGGCTGGGTAGAGGGGGGTAAAGGGTTGAAAATGGGGGACAGGTACAATACTGTCAACAATAAATAAATAAAGTGAAGAGAAAGTTAGACTTCTGCTTGAAGTTCTTTTCAGGTCTGTCTTGAATAGCCAAGACAGACTTGAAAAGATGACTCACAATATGACTATAAACATTGTCAAATACATGTTTTAGAAAAGTGAGGGGGGCTGAGATATGGGGATATGTGGGTAGAAAGAGAGAGAGAGAAAGGTAGAGAAGGACAGAAAACAAGGGAGAAGGAGAGGGAAAGGAGCAAAGACAGACAGATGTATGGGGAAAGAGCAAAAAGAGACAGTAATGGACAGAGGCAAAGATGGGGCAGCTTGCTTTGTTGGGCAGAATGGTTGAAGATGGCAGGGTCTTGCTCTGCCCCTTGAATTTTGGTTAATATTTCTGTGGTCAAAAAGAGGGGCTTTCAGCAAAAGATGAAAATGCAATGATTTTATGCCCAGCATAATAATAATAATAATAATAATAATAAATATATATATATACTGCAGGTGAGATGTTTCTCACATATCTGGGCTTTTTGCTTTTATAACTGGCTCATTCTCTGTCTCCCTCTTCATAACCTTGCAGGTTACTATCTAAAACCTTTTATATCAAAAAGTAAGTGGCAGTAGTGTGTTGGAACTCATTCTCCTGGCTTGTGGTAAATATATAGAGATTTTTTTTTGAGGTGGTTGTTAACTGTTGGTAGCTTGAAATCAGCCATGGTGAGAGTATTTACACTTTGGTCATTGACAAAGGAGAGCTTCCTCTACCAAGCCAGTTTACCAACATACCAATGAGATAGGATTTGGCTGGATAAAATTGCATGAAACTAATTTTGTTTTCTTGCTCATTCTTATGTGTGATTGATGTCCTGACTTACATCTTTGACAATGAAGGACATAGAATTGATCATTGGGCCAATTTTACAATTTAAAACAACATGCAAATCCAAGGTCCAAACTTACCTGCATTTAGTATTAAAATTAAATCCCTACTTCCAAGAGATCTTCTCAAGGAAAACAAGATAAATTGAGGAGAACTGACTTCTTTTATTTTAGAAATAAAAACAGAGGTACAGGAAAAGTATATTGTACAAGGATTATTAATATTTATTTGGTGTAGTACCTTGGTTGTAGTAATGGTATCACAGGTGTATGCATGTCCACATTCACCAAGATGTATACATTAAAATTGTGCAACTTTTTATATATCAATCATACCTCAATAAAGCTAAGAAGAGACCTTTTCAAACTAATTCAAACTCCAAATTTTAATAGGCAGTAACTTAAACATTCTGATTTAATTATTGTTGATTCTATTTTGGGTGAAAACAATCAAGACATTTCTGTTATCTTTGTTTCCAGTTGTTTCTTTTCAGTGTTACAATTGCATTAATATACATGGTACTTCTTTTTATTCTAGAGTTTAATTTGTTTTAAATTTTTTATATTCATGACTTCAGTGACAAAATTTTGAATTGGATTTAAACTAAGTCTCTTGTTCACTGGTGGTCATTCCTGGACCAAAACCATCACCTTCTGATTCTGCTTTTTCCATGATGTCTCACATAGATTTAAAAGATCATCAGTTGCACATTTATTTATTAAGCTTATATTATCTTCAGGAGATGTTCAAATTACCTTACATTTTGAACACTAATAGTTATTGGGTGCCAACTCTAACAGGCTCTGGCTGGCACTCTATGTACTTGGTTTTTCTAAAACTTCATGGCAGTGCCATTAGAGTAGACCTTATTACTTCTACTGTCACCTCACCTCCACCAAAAACTTACTTGCTCAGAGTCACACCAATAATATGTGGCTTACTAAGTGGTCTAAAGTGTTTTATTCCAAAGATTAAAGTATTTACATTATACCAGGTTAGCCCCCATTTTAATCTTCTTATTACCGTGTGAAGAATGCAGAGTAGGTAGTATCATTGCTTTGCAGATTTTTTTTTTTGAAAGGCTTAGAGGCGGTAGGTTAACATCAGATGGTTAGAAAGGTCTTCTGACCTTTCTTCTAGAGCTCCTCCTCAGATGGACAAAATTATGAGAGCAATAACAAAATTAAAATGAGGTTATTATATCTAACTTTATGTGAAACTTTAGTAAGACATTATTTCAATCTCATAAAATCTTCTTCTGGATTAAATACACACTGTGTACAAATGTCTTAAGTGGCTCACATTTCAAAAGTGAGAGCAAAGGCTGAAAAAGAACCCTTCCATTGCTGTTTGTGCCTGCTTCCATCCAGAATATGCTTGGCGCAGTGTGTTGTATCCATCCACCTTGCTGTTTATGTGAAATCCCCAGTTCTCACCATCCATGCTCTGCTGTTACTGGGCCCCAACTACTGCCCTAGGAAAAAGTTGCTGCTTCATTTTTGTTTCTTGGGGTTCTTTTGTTACAAGGAATTCTTCCTAGCAACTTGAAAATAATTTTCTGTCACCCAAGGAACCTTTAGTCACTCAGGTTTACACCTTGTTTTTGCAATCAAGGATAAGTAAGAAAGTGGAGAAAAGATAAAATGAAAAAGACATCAAAAGAGTGTTTGCTGAGAGTGTATGACCCAGAGGGGCAGAACTGAGAGAGGCCCACCCCTCTCTCCTTTCTGGTGTGCTTCAGGGGATCACTGGAAAAAGGGTCTGTCCCTCCCTTGGAGGGTGACTAGGCCAAGTTGAAGTCCATTTGGCTTGTATCCTTCCAAACTGCCCAGCCAATAGAGGGTTTTGGTGAGAAAAGCAGTTATGAGAGCCACACTGTATGTCATAGTATGTACTTCAAATTTACTTCTTTCTGATTATAAAAGCAGTAGTAGATGTTTAGACTTAAAAGAACTGGTATTTAGAATCATAGTACCTAATTTCCATTTGACAACCACTATGGAATTCGAAACCTCCAGAGCAGATTAATTAGTGGTTTTAGTGGTTTCAAAGAGGGCTGCCCCTACAGGCCTGCCCCTTTCTTTTGTTCTCTACCACTATTGCCTATTATTTCTGGCTGTTCATGCAACCCAATCCTCAGCTTTCGATCCCTCAGATCTAACAGGTGGGCCCAGCAGGGAGCAAAGGGGCTGTTCTGACTGCGCAGAAGACATGTGCAAAGCTGTTCCTCACACCAGGCAAGATGAAAGCCACAAATTTTAGCAACAACAAGATTGCAGGGGAAACCCAAAGACCATGCTATGTGGTTTCACACTATCCAGTTGACAGCACCTGCCATTAAATGATCATCTACTTACGTCACCATAAACAACACAATTTCATATTATTTTTATTTGAGATACAGGCAGTATCCCAATTATCTCAAAGAACCTGATTTTAAGACACAACCATAGCAAAAGGGGAAGCATAGAAGAGTCAGATTGAGAAAGAGCTATTAGGAAGCACTCCTCTATTTGGGGCCACTATATTTTGGTTATAAGTTCATCTTCATTGTATATTGGAAACCAAGAGAGGGGGAAAAGAGTTGCTAAATAAAATTTGCATTTCAAATAATGTTTTTAGGCATTCATGTGTTTAGTGATAGCTGTGCTTAATTTCCTTATTGGGGAAATACTGCTTGAGCTCCTCCTTCATGCCAGGCATTGTCATGTGTTTACACAAATTGTTAACATTCCTGTTATCCCCACATAACCTGGGGGACAAAAATAATTAGCCTAGTTTTATAGATGTGGTTCAGAAAGGATAAGCAACTTGCCCAAGATAACACACCTAGCACTCCATTAAACTAAGGCATTGGCCCAGATCTATAAATATAGAGGCAGGAATGTTTTCATTGAGTTATAGGTGCTTGGAAATGAAATACATGCAGATGAGGGTTCCCTATTCAAAATCTTACTAATGTTGACTGAAGCAGAGTGTGAATCAATTGCCAGATTTTTCATAATTTAGCATCTCATCCAGATTAAAAGAATATATTTGTCTGAACCATACTGTCACACTATACGAGTTCCAATTCAAATATTTAAAAGGTATTAGGTAACCATAAGTCTTTTTCCTGTTTCTTTCAAACAAACTGAATTAAGTTAGTACTTAATCATCAGGGAACTGGTATCTTACTTTGTTTGCATTTAGGAGAGGTACCTGTCTAGAAGTAAATATTCAACTCCAATGCTATCCTTTTCATCAGAAAAAAGCTTCCCTTTTTACCACTCCAAAGCTTTTTCATTCCTCTGCCTTTGAGTTTCTGCTGAAACACAAGTGACAATGGCTGACTTCCTTTCTCTAACAAATCCAGAATAAATCGTCTTTCTTTTCTCATTTGATTGATTTTCATTTAGTTCCACACCAGACTCTGCAGCCATTGTTTGGGGAAAACAGACATCATTGAATAGCACACAAATAAATGCATTACTGTTATTGTAACTGGTGTTATGAAGAAAACATTCCTGAGCCAAGGAAACAGCATGTGTATAGGCTGAAAACCTCAAGGCAAACAGAAGGAGTAGTGATCACTGTGGGTAAAGCTGGGTGAGCAGGCAGCTGCACAGGTAGCTGGAGAAGTCACAAAGGTCTGGCAGTAGGGGCCCTGTGAAGGAGCAAAGGGAAACCATTGAGCATTTAAGCCCAGAGTGATGGGGTTAAAGCAGCATTTCAGAAGATCAACCTGGAGTCTCCAGGAGGACTTTCTGGAGAATCATAACCAAGTCCCTGTTTTAAACTTAACAACATTTCATCATTCAGTGTGATTTTAGAAATGTCAAATCTGAATTCATTAGAAATAGCTACTAAGCTTTTTTTCAATAGTCAGTAGGTAAGTTCACAAGAAAATCAAATTATATCATAATAATTTAAGAAAACTTGGAAAATTGAAAAGTCTTTAAAAAGCATCAACTTAACTAACTTAAAAATCAAATAAGAACACAGATCACCACAACCATCAATAGAAAATAGGTAGTTAATTGCCCCAGCCAATGAATTAGGTAAAGAGATATATATGTCACATATAGAAATTTGTGACACTTTAAATACTTAACTCACCTGCTCTATGTGGACCCCAGAGCAACAGTCATTATCTTGGGGGGTTAGCAGTTGACACATTCATCACAATAGGCACTTGTTGAAGCAATAACATTTATTTACTTATCCAAAGCTCCATAATATTTCCCATGTCATGTTTAGCAATATATGTCCAATTTCATTGAATTTAATGTTATCACACAAAAGAATGCTGCGGTGAAAATCTCACTATGTGAAAATAATTAGATACCTCAGATATTAGCCACATTATTTTAGCTAGTATTTGAAATTGGAAAAGCAATAAAAACAATTCTTTTTAAAGTTTTAAAATTTGATTTTGCAGTCCCAAGAATAGGTAGGTCTCTATATAGATATACCTTATTTGTGGTCAATGAAGGAAGCTAAAATATTTTCTAATATTATGTTAATACTAGTGACCTGATGCACGGATTTGTACACATTGAAAGGAAATTAATTAGAAGAAATATTTTAATATCGCTATTCGCCCTTTCTCTATAATAGAAGTGTCAACCAAATTCACAATTGACAATGACAGATCAAAACACATGCACATGATTGGCGCCAGCGAGAACTTTGTATGTGTTGCACATGTGCGAGTCAACTTAGCGTTTTATATATATAAAATAAACTTGCTTAATTAGACCTGCTCTCTGATTTAGCTAAACTTTTTCCAGCCCAGTGAAGCACCTCAGGTACTTGTTAGCAACACAACAGTAAATATCAACACGAAGCAGATTATTATTATAGATCACGCAGGGAGAACAAAGGGTGAAATATTTAACTGTAGCAGTGTTTGACTATATTCTGTGCAGTGAGAAAACCTGAAGTCATTTTCAAGTTCCACCATTTCTTACTTCTTTTTAGTCAGGTCAAGTTTCTAAACTTTCCAAATCTCTGTTTTCCACTAATGAAAAGAAAATAGGATTCTATCAAGTCTCCTATCTACCTACTCCAGGACTTCTGTGAGGGTCAAATGAGATGAGGCATGTGAAAACGCTTCACAGGCATGTGGTGAAACTGTAAAATGTTTGCACCTAGTTATAAAGCAAGTCATGTTTCTGGGCTGAAGAAACTCCAAGGAGGCTAGTCACTAGGGAGAGGAAGCGGGGGCGTTGCTAAGTGACATCATTACCTGGCTCCCACACTGACCATTTCCAGGCTGGGCTAGGCCGTGGGCCACATTTTGTGTGCCATGGGGTCTTGGCAGCATTGGCTGCGATTTGGTGGGGTGTCGCTCTGGGGTGGTGGCAGGGCCTGTGTCCCACTTAGGGGAAGCCGAGTGTTGGTTTGTGGGTGCCAGGTTGTGGTGCTGTTTCTTTTTAAATGGCCATTGCTTGTCATGGCAGCTCCTATGTTGAGCATCTGCCCCCTGGTGGTCAGTGTGCATCATAGTTACTGGTTGGACGGTTGGATGGACACTTAGCCTTTTATATATAGACTAGAGGCCCGGTGCACAAAAATTTGTGCACTCGGGGGGGA
>NW_005371082.1:4302579-4303738 GCF_000412655.1 Myotis brandtii | reverse complement strand
TTTTTTTCTTTTTTTTTTATTCTGGCATTTATTTACCTTCTATGGCTGTCACTGGAGCTGAGAGCCGGCTTTCTCTCTGAGGCTCAGCTGCTGAAAGCAGGTTTCTGGCCTTTGTTTTCTGTATTCGAAACAATGTTGCAACTCCAGCTCTGAGATCCATGCTGACTGACAGGAGGTTTCTGAGGTTTTGTTTATCTTCTATAAATGTTACAATGTTTCCAACTGAAGCTCAGAGGCGGGCAGCACAGACGGGGAACGTTGGAGTCCTCTGTCACTGAAGGAAGCAAGCCTCCCTGTTTGCTTTAAGCTGCCTGGCTGCCGGCCGCCATCTTGGCTGTCAGTTAACTTGCATATCTCCCTGATTAGCCAATGGGAAGGGTAGTGGTCGTACGCTAATTACCATGTTTCTCTTTTATTAGTGTAGATACTATAAGCTAATATATTATTTCTAAAAATCAAGTCAATTATCTTAGTTCATTATAATTATAGCTGAAAAATGTTGACTAAAGATATCACTGCTCCAAATGAATTTTGAGCAGTTTTATTTCCAAGGAAACTGGTTAATTGTCAGCAAATGATGTTCCCAAAGCAGTGCAAAAAACTTTGCCAAGAGTACTAGTAATTGAATCTCATTATAAAGTGGTAATTGAAGTGTTTTTCTTTTTTTAAAAAAATCTTTATTGTGGAGAGTATTACAGATGTCCCACTTTTTTCTCCCCATTGTCTCCTTCCACCCAGTTCCTGCCCCGACCCAGGCTTTCACCACCCTAATGTCTGTGTCCATATATAATGCATATATGCATATAAGTACTTTGGTTAATCTCTCCCTGCCCCCTCTTCCCTCTGAGATCCATCAATCTGTTCCATGTTTCCGTGCCTTTGGTTCTATTTTATTCATCACTTTATTTTGTTCATTAGATTCCTCATTTGTTTATTTTGATTTTTAGATTCAATTGTTGAAAGATGTTTTTATTGCTCATATTATTTGTCTCTTCTCCTCCTCCTTCTCCTCTTTTCTCTTCCTGTTCTCCTTCCCTTTCCTCCTCTTCTTCTTCTTCCCCTTCTTCTCCTCCTCCTCCTCCTCCTCCTCCTCCTCCTCCTCCTCCTTCTCCTTCTCCTTCTTTCTCCTCCTCCTCCTCCTCCTCCTCCTCCTCCTCCT
>NW_005371082.1:4291366-4302567 GCF_000412655.1 Myotis brandtii | reverse complement strand
CTCCTCCTCCTCCTTCTCCTCCTTCTCCTTCTCCTTCAGAATACCCTTCAAAACTTCATGTAATACTAGTTTGGTGGTGATAAACTCTTTTAGCTTTTTCTTGTCTGTGAATCTCTTTATCTGACCTTCAATTCTAAATGAAATCTTTGCTGGGTAGAGTAATCTTGGTTGTAGGTCCTTGCTATTCATCACTTTGAATATTTATTGCCAATCCCTTCTGGCCTATAAAGTTTCTGTGGAGAAATCAGCTGACAGTCATATGGGCCCTCCCTTGTAGGTAACTAATTGCTTTTCTCTTGCTGCTTTTAAGATTCTCTCTTTGTCTTTAATCCTTGGCATTTTAATTATGATGTGTCTTGATGCAGGCCTCTTTTGGTTCCTCTTGTTTGGGACTCTGGGCTTCCTGGACTTATATACCTATATTTTTCACTAGGAAGGGGAAGTTTTCTGTCATTATGTATTCAAATAGGTTTTCAATATCTTGCTCTCTCTCTCTCCTCCTTCTGGCACCCCCGATAACACAAATATTGGTATGCTTGAAGTTGTCTCAGGGGCTCCTTACACTATGTTCATATTTTTGGATTCTTTTTTCTTTTTGTTCTTCTGATTGGGTGTTTTTTGCTTCCTCATATTCCAAATCATTGATGTTATTCTCAGCATCCTCTACTGTGAGTCCCTGTAAATTATTCTTTATTTCAGTTAGTGTATGCTTAATTTCTTCCTGGTCCTTTTTCATGTCGTTGACATTCTCAGTAAGTTCCTTGAAATTATCATTAAGTCCATTCAAGTTCTCATCAAGGTCCTTGAGCAACCTTATAACCATTGTTTTGAACTCTGTATCTAGTAGTTTGTTTATTTCCATCTCATTTAGTTCTTTGTTTGGAGATTTCTTCTGTTCTTTCATTTGTGACATGTTTCTTTGTCTCTGCATTTTGGCTGCTTCCCTGTGTTTGTTTCTATGTATTAGGTAGAGCTGCTCTATCTCCTGGAATTGGAAGAGTGGTCTTGTGTAGTAGATGTCCTGTAGGGCTCAGTGACTCAGCCTCTCCAGTCACCTGAGCTGTGCACTCTAGGTGTGCCCCTGTGTGGGCTGTGTTAACCGTCTTATTATATTTGAGCCTTGATTGCTGTTGGCATCACTGTGAGAAGTTGTCCTCCAGGCCAATTGGCTGTGAGGACCAGCTGTGACCACAGTGGAAGAGCTGCTGTGTAGGAAGAGTTGCTGTGCAGTGGAAGAACTGCTGTGCAGGACTTGCTTCACTGGGGCTTTGGTGTTCACTGAGTCTGCCCCTTGAGTGTGTTGCTTGTGAATGTGTTGAATTGTAATCTGGCATGGTCTGAAGCTGTCCACTGGATGCACTGGCTCTGGGGCCCCCTGGGAAGTATAAAGTCAGCCACCTAGGGCCACCTGGCAGGAGATACAGAACAATCTGCAAATGGCTTCTACTTATGTTGCATTTGGAAATGCCCAGGAGAGGCCAACTTGTGAAGCAAGGCAGGCTGCTGCTAGTGCCATGTCATGCTGACATCAGCTGCTGCTTGTTTGAGAGATTTTAGGAAAGTCTGAAGCCTGAGCCAGGACAGACAATTCATATGGAAAAGCCATTGCAAATAGCTTGAATGAGGCTGCAAATTGGATGGGGCTGAGTCTTAGGGAATCACCAGAGTGGAGCAAACAGTGTGAGCCAGGTTGATGGAAACTCAGATATGGCTGCCTGTCAGCTCTGCAATGAGGGAGGTCTCAGCATAGGAACAATGACTCCTGTGAGCATCATTATCTAGGAGAAAGCTGCCCTCTAGTTCTTGTTCCGGTGCCAGATAATCAAGTTTCTCCCCATACATCCTTGGATCCCCCAACCTGCTGCCACAGTGCTGGAGTTCAGAGGGACCCTGTAAATTTGTGTGCTGGCCCTTTAAGAGGAACTGCCTGGGAATCCAGCAGTCTCCATGTTACTTAGGCACAATCTCTGCAGGTTTTTACAGCCCATAGTTATGGGGGCTTCTCTTCCCAGCTCTGCAACCAAGAGCTGGGGGTGTGTTGTGGGGCTGGGACCCCTTGCTCTTCATGAGGGACCTCTGTAGCCAAGGTATCCCTCCCAATTGAAAAACACCACACTGAGTGCAGGACCAGCCCATCTGTGCCTCCATCCCTCCTACCAGTCTCAATTTGCTTTCTTTTTCTTACTTCTCTAATTATAGGACTTCCATTCAGCCAGATTTTAGGCAGTTTTGAATGATTGTTGTTCTGTATTTTAGTTGTAATTTTGATATGGCTGTGGGTGTCGGCAAGTGCTGGCATTTACTTATGCCACCATCTTGGTTCTCTCTTTTTATTTTTTTATTTAATAAAAAAAAATTTAATGGTGGTATTATTGCAGGTGTCCCCCTCTTCCCCTCCGTTGCCCATCTCCATCCATCCCATCAACCCCCTCCATTAGCCTTACCCAAACTGTTGTCCATGTCCATGAGGTATGCATATATGTTCTTTAGCCAATCCCTCAACTTCTTTATATAGTCACCCATTCCCCCTCCCCTGGGGAACTGGCCAGTCTGTTCCATGTATTCATGCTTCTGGATTCATCTTGTTTATCAGTTTATTTTGTTCATTAGATTCCATATATTAGTGAGATCATATAGTATTTGTCTTTCTGTAACTGGATTATTTGGCTTCCCATAATACTCTCCAGGTCAATTCATGCTGTCTCAAAGAGTAAGAAATCTACCTTTTTTACAGCCATGTAGTATTCCATTGTGTAAATGCACTGCAGCTTTTTTATCCACTGAGCTACTGATTGGCAGTTGGGCTGTTTCCAGATCTTAGCTATTGTAAATAACGCTGCTATGAACATTGGGGTGCATCTATTTTTCTGATTGGTGTTTCAGAATTCTTACGATATGTTCCCAGAAGTGGAGATCACTGTGTCAAAAGACAGTTCCATCATTAAATTTTTGAGGACACTTAATACTGATTTCCAGAGTGGCTCCACCAACAGTGTACTAGTGTTCCTTTTTCTCCAATCTTTGCCAGCACTTGTGTTTTGTTGATGGTAGCCATTCTGACAAGTGTGAGGTGATACATCATTGGAGTTTTAGTTTGCATCTCTCTGATGATTAGTGACTTTGAACATTTTTTTCATGTTTCTTGGCCACCTGTTTGTCCACTTTGGAGAAGTTCTAGGTGCTTTGACTATTTTAAATTGGATTATTTGTCCTCCTTTTGTTAAGTTGTATGAGATCCTCATGTTTTTTTTTTTATTAACCTCTTATCAGATGTATCATTGGCAAATATATTCTCCCATATAGTGGCCTCTGTTTTCATTTGGTTGATGGTTTCTTTTGCTATGCAGAAGCTTTGTATTTTGATGTAGTCTTATTTGTTAATTTTCTTCTTTGTTTACCTTGCCCTAGGAGATGTATCCATAAACATATTGCTATGAGAGATGTCTGAGATTTTGTTGCCTATATTTTTAATAGGATTTTTATGGTTTCACAATCTACATTTAATTCTTTTATCCATTTTGAGTTTATTTTTGTGTATGGTGTAAGTTGGTGGTCTAGTGTCATTTTCTTGCATGTACCTACCCAATTTTCCTAACACCATTTATTGAAGAGACTGTCTTGACTCCATTGTGTGCTCTTGCCTCTTTTGTCAAATATTAATTGAGCGTAATGGCTTGGGTCAATTTCTGGGTTCTCTGTTCTGTTGCATTTATCTATATGCCTGTTCTTGTGCCAGTTCCAGGCTGATTTGATTACAGTGGCTTTGTAGTATAACTTGATATCTGGTATTGTGATCCATTGAACTTTGTTCTTCTTTCTCAAGATTTCTTCAACCATTCAGGGTCTTTTTGGTTCCATATGAATTTTTGGAGTATTTTTTCTAGATCTGTGAAATGTGCCATTGGTATTTTAACAAGGATTGCATTGAATCTATAGATGCTTTGGTTAATGTGGACATTTTAATGATGTTGATTCTACCAATGCATGAATATGGTATATTATTTGACTTGTTTATATCTTCTTCTATCTCTTTTTTCAACATCCTGTGGTTTTCTGAGTACAGGTATTTTACCTCCTTGGTTATGTTTATTCCTAAGTCTCTTAATGTTTTTGTTGCAATGGTAAATGGGACTATTTTTGTTTCTCTTTCTCAGAGATCATTATTGTTGAATAAAAATTCCATCAATTTCTGAGTGTTAATTTTGTAACCTGCTACATTGTCAAATTCATTTATTAAATGTAGTTGGTTTTTGTGGAGTCTTTATGGTTTCCATGTACAATATTATGTCATCTACAAATAATGACTGTTTTACTTCCTCCTTTCCAATTTGGATGCCTTTTATACTTTCTGCTGTCTCATCGCTGTGGCTGAGACTTCCAGTACTATGTTGAATAAGAGTGGTGAAAACTGACATCCTGGTCTTATTCCTGTTCTTAGGGGGAATGTTTGAGTTTTTGCCCATTGAGTATGATGTTGGCTGTAGGTTTGTCATATATGGCCTTTATTATGCTGAGGTATGATCCCTCTATTCCCACTTTTCTGAGTGTTTTTATTAAAAAAAATAGGTGTTGGATTTTGTCAAGTGCTTTTTTGCATGAATTGATATGATCATGCGGGTTTTGTCTTTCAATTTGTTTATGTGACATATCACATTTATTGATTTACAAATATTGTACTAGCCTTCCATCCCTGGTGTATGATCATGGTGTTTGATCTTTTGGTCATGGTGTATGATCTTTTAGTATATTGCTGTATCCAATTTTTAAATATTTTTTGAGGATTATATAATCTATGTATATCAGGAATATTGGCTTGTATTTCTCTTTCTTTGTATTGTCTTTATCTGGTTTTGGGAGTAGGATAATGTTGGCCTTATTAGAAGAGCTTGGAATTGATCCTTTCTCTTGGTGTTCTTGGAATCATTTAAAGAGGATAGGTGTTAGGGTTTTGTTTAATGTTTTTAAATCTCCCTGTGAAGTCATCCAGATCCAGGATTGTGTTGGCTAGTTTTATTTTATGTTATTACTGCTTCAATTTCATCAGTTGTTATTGGCCTATTCAGATTTTCTAGTTCTTCTGATTCAGATTTGAAAGATTGTATTTTCTAGGAATTTGTCCATTTTGTCCAGGTAGTTCTGCTTGTTGACATATAGTGGTTCATAGCATTTTCTCACAATCCTTTGTATTTCTGTGGTGTCAGTTGTTACCTTACCTCTTTCATTTATGATATTTTTTATTTGGGTCCTCTCTCTTTGTTTCTTTATGACTCTGGCTAATGGTTCATCAATTTTGTTTATCTTTACCAATATCCAGTCTTGGATTCATTGATCTTTTTTATTGTTTCTTTTAGTCTTCATGTGATTTATTTCTTCTCTTTGTTATTTTGTGTCTTCTACTTACTTTGGTCTTTTAATGTTGTTCTCTTTATAATTACTTTATTTGTAGTGTTAGTTTATTAGAGCTTTTATGTTTGTTTGTTTTCTTGAGGTACACCTGTAATGTTATGAACTGCTTTTGCTGTGTCCCACAGATTTGAGTTGCTGTTTGTTCTTTTTCATTTGTTTCCAGGAAGTTTTTTATTTCTTCTTTGATTTAATTGTTAACCCACTCATTGTTTAATAACATACTATTTAGCTCCCATGTGTTTGAATATTTCTGAGTGTTTTTATTGTGGTTGATTTCTAGTTTCATGCCATTGTGATACAAGATGATTTTTTACTTGATATGTTTTCAATTCTCTAGAACTTTTAGAGACATATTTTGTGTCTTATCATGTGGTCTATCTTTTAGAACGTCCTGTGTACACTCGAGAAGAATATATATTCTGCAGCTTTGAGGGGAATGTTCTGTAAATATCAGTTAAATCCATCTGATCTAGTGTGTCACTTAAGGTCTCTGTTCCCTTATTGAATTTTTGTCTGGAAGATCTATCCAGTGATGGCAGATGTTTCTTGTAATTCTCACTAAGTTCCTTGATCATTTTTATAACCATTATTCTGAAATCTATGTTGGATAACTTGCTTGCCTCCATCTCATGTAGGTGTTTTTCTGGTTATTCCTCCTTTTTTTTTTAAATTTGGGGGTTGTTTCTTTGTCTCCCCATTTTAATTGTCTCTTTGTGTTTGTATTTTTGTATTAAGTATATTTGCTGTGACTCCCAGTCTTGTGGGGTGGGCTTTATAGTGAACTAGAGGCCCGGTGCACAAAATTCATGTACTGGGTGAGGTTCCCTCAGCCTGGCCTGCACCCTCTTGCAGTCTGGGGTTCTTGCAGTCCATGACCCCTTGCTCCTTACTGCCCGCCTGTAGTGGAGGAGGGGGAGGCTCCTGCCATTGTGCTCACCAGACATGAGCCCAGCTTCTGGCTGAGTGGCACTCCCCCTGTGGCAGCATACTGACCACCAGGGGGCAGCTCCTGCATTGAGCATCTTCCCACTGGTAGTCAGTGTGCATCATAGCAACTGGTCGTTCCACCAGTCGTTCCACTGTTCAGTCGATTTGCATATTAGGGTTTTATTATATAGGATGTCCTGTATGACCTAGAGGTGTATTTTACTTGTACTTCTGAGCTATATACTCTATGTGTATCCCTTTTGTGGTTTATTTGGACTTTTCTGTTGTGATTTGGTCTAGATTGTTGTTGTCCTGTTCAGGGGAGGACTCTCCTTTCAGGCTGGCTAATAGTAAGGCTTAGCCTCTACCACATCTTGTGAGCTGTTGTATAGATGTTGACAGGGTAAAATAAAACAAAACAAAACTGGCAGGACACAAACTGGAACATACAAAATATCCTAAAAACCACAATGAAAATAACCCAAGAGAAAAGAGAATAAAGAAAGAGAAGTGAGAACACAAATACTAAGGCAAAAAAAAAAATAAAGAAAAGAATATCATCACTAATAGTAAAATAATAATAATAATAATAATAATTGGTTGCGGGCACATCTCCGGTAGGGAATGTGCAGGAAGCAGCTGATCGATGTTTCTCTCTCATCGATGTTTCTAACTCTCTATCTCTCTCACTTCCTCTCTGTAAAAAATCAATAAAATATATTTTTTTAAAAAAATAATAATAAAGCTACTGGGAGATAAAATGGGCAGACAAAACATTTTGAAAGTAAGAAAGGGAGACCAAAAGATAAGAGTAGAGAGTAGTAATAGGACAATGGTAAAAGACAAGAAGACAGAGAAAGAAAAAATGTAGTGGTATCAAGAAAAGAGAAAAAGGTAAAGCAAAAGAAAGAATAAAAAAAGGAAAAAAGGGGAAAAAGAGAAAAAAAAAACGGATAGAGTAAGGAACAAGGCCAATAAGAGATATGGAAGAAACAAGAGACAAAAGCAATAACAATAATAATAATAATAATAATAATAATAATAATATTAAAGCGATAAAGCAGAGAATATCATTAAATTTTTGAAAATAGAACAAAAAACAACAAAAACAAAGCAAAACAAAACAACCCCCCCCCCAAAGAAAGAAAAACAAACAAACAAACAAACAAAAAATCAGAACAACAACAACAAACTCCAGCCAAGTGAAGTTTGGGCAGTTTATGATGTCTGAGGTTCACTGTTTTACATGCTTATTTCAGGCCTCCTTAGACATACTTTTGTGTCAGCTAATGTCAGGAGCTGACCAGGTTTGGCTCTCAGTGTTCTTTTATAACTGGCTGGTCTGAAGTTCTCTCTGGACCACCTCCAACTGTCAGCTATTCTGCCTCCCCCATGTGGTTGTCTGGACTTTCTCTATTGTCTTCCAAGGAGAGTCTTTAGGGCAGATGCAGGCTAGTGTAGCTAGGACTAGTGGGCCCTTTACTTAGAGATTTCGCCATCAGGCACTCACTGAGGGAAATTAATCTCTGCTTTAAAGCCAACTCTGCAGTCTCTGCCATATCCTCCAACTCTAGTTCTCCCTAAAATGGCCTGATGCAGGTTCAGATTGGATAGTTGTTGACAGGGTACTGCCTTTTCTGTATGAGCAGTTTCACCTGGCCTGGGCTCAGTGGAATTGATCAAAAGAGTCTCCTGTGAGGACATTGCCTACCACCTGGTCCCAAATAATAGTCCCTGAGAGTCTTACTCTTGGAAAGTCCTCTTCTGAGCTGCTCTCCTTTCCCCCACCGAACTGTGCCCAGTGGGGGTATCCTGAGCTTCAGAGAGCTGATCCAAGCCCTTTCCAGTTGGTGGCAGTGCTCCTAGCCTGCAAGAGATGTGCTCCACCTCTCCTTTCCCATTTCTGGCTGATTGAACTCACAGGGTGCTCAGGTTAGCCTCTCCACGTTGAAGGCACAAAGCCTAGCTCTTGTTGGTCTGTCTCCCCAATATAAGCCTTCCCTGTGGATGCCTTCAGGTGCTGTCCAAAAATTAAATATATGTATATATATATATATATATATATAGAGAGAGAGAGAGAGAGAGAGAGAGAGAGAGAGACATGAACCAGCAGAAAACCTGCTTTGTAAGAACCTGGAGTCCTTACATCTCCGGTCCAAGCAGGAGAGATTACAAAGTCAGCCACTTATGTCTCCCACACAGTTGATCTCAGTGTAGCTGGGGCCGAGATTCCCCACTCTGCTGGAAATCCCAGCTCTCCCATTGCAGATCACAAATCCTGCTGTTCCCTGTAGGAAGCTCCAGTTTCTCTCTGGCCACCAGAGGACACTCTTTCCCTTCCCCATGCCCCAGTTTAGATGCTTTCTGGGGCTCTGTACAAGGCCATACAGGAAATCAGAAGTTCCCTTTAGGTCACTGCTGGGTGCAGCCCATAGGCCCCATATAGCCTTTCTAGCAGTCAGTGCCTGTAGTGTATCTCTCCTACTGGATCTGCTGCCATTTAGTGTGTTCTTTCACTGGGAAGGTATGAACCCTACCTCACAGGCAAACTGTTCCCCTGGATCCCTCTGCCCAATACTACTCTCCTTTCTGTCTCCACTACTGAGGGTTTGAGATCCATGCATTTGGATGCCAGGCTATACTCTCAAAGGGAGGGAGCTTTATAGCCACTATCCCTCTGGCCTCTCAGCAGAGCACCAGCTCCTGGAAGCTTCCCCTTTCCATAACTCCTCCTCTCTTACCAATCTCTACATTGCTTCTTCAGTGCTCCTTAGTCAAAATATGTCTAATAAGCTATGATTCTCTTGTTTTTCCAAGCTGACTGCTCTGTATTTTAGCTGTAAATCCAGTCTGTGGCTGGGAGAAAGGACACTCAGTCTCCTGTTAGAGTGCAGCCATCTTTGCTCTCTTAGGCCATGGCTGTCAGTGACAAATTCTCTCAATTTTTATTTATCTCTTTGTGGGTTTTTAGCAGATAGTTTTGCTGGATAGAGAATGCTTAGTTGACAGTTTTTTCCAGCACTTTGAATATGTCATCCCACTGCCTTCTAGTCTCAATTGTTTCTGATGAGAAGTCAGATGTTGATCTTAAATAATATTTAAAAGGTCACTCTTCTCTTGCTCCTTAAGAGTCTCTGTGTTAGACTTTTGACATGTGTTAGACTTTTAGATGTGTCTGGATAGTGAATGGATTTTATACTAGTTGGGGTTTATTGAGTTTCAAGTTTTTAAAAAATCAACTTTGGAAAGTTTTAAGCCATATTTCTTCAAATATTATTTCTGCCTCATGTCTCTCTTTGCTCCTTTTCAGATTCCTATTAAGTGTATGTTGGTATGCTTGCTGTGTCCCACAGGTCACTGAGACTCTGTTAATTTTTCTTCATTCTTTTTCCTTTCTATTTCTCAGACTAGATAATCTTAGTTGACCTGGGGAGAAATAGATGGAAATAGGGCAGGAAAAATACCATGAAGCATTTTATCAGTTCATATGATAACTAAAAGAACACAATCTATGAAGGTAAAAAAGCAGCTTAATTAAAATTTTTGGAGGGAAAACGACAGAAAGAAATTAAATTTGAGAGTATTTTTGACATTAATCATGGAAAAGCAGCTTCTTTTGATGGATTTTTTAGAAAAAATTTTTTAAATGCAAACAAAAAGAAAAATTATTTAAAATTGCATATAAATTTGATAAGAAGAGACCACACAGACCTGAAGACACGTTTAAAATCCACAAACAAGCAATTGAATATTCTATAGCACATCCATTTGGATATGTGCTGTTTGCATTTTTAGTGAAAGGAAATGAATTCAATAAAGGGCCATACAGAAAGTGCTATCTAATCTAATAACAGACAAACATGGTAATTGACCATACTTTCGCTACACTTCCCATTGGCTAATCAGGGCTATATGCAAATTAACTGCCAACTAAGATGGAGGTTAACCGCCAACAAAGATGGCGGCTAATTTGCATACTGCAGGCAGGGTAGGACAGTGCAAGCCGCCATCCAGGCCCCCCTGTGCGATTGGGGATGGGCGGGGGCTGGGGCGAAGGCAAGCGGTGCAGATCGCCTCGCTGGAGCCCTCGCCCGCCCACCAGAGACAGGGGGCCCACTCCTGTGTGCAACCCGGGGTCAGGCGGGGGATCGGCAGCATCACTTGCCTTAGCATGAGCCCCACCCGCCCGGAAGGCCGGAGGTGACGCTGGAGCGCTGGAGCCACCAGGGCTCTCCCTGCTGTCCGCTGTCCGAGCTTCATGAAGCGCAAGTTTCCGTGGAGGCTGCAGCTGCAGGACTCAGAGCGGGAGACAGGGGAGCTGGCCGAGCGCGGCTTGGGCTCGGGCTTGAAGGAGGGCACTGGCGTGGAGGAGATCTCCCCAGCGGGCAGCGGCTCCCCCTGCCTCTGGGGAGATCTCCTCTGCGCCCTCTGTGGAGCCCGAGCCGCACTCTGCCTGCTCCCGTCTCCCGCTCTGAGTCCTGCAGCTGCCGCCTCCGCGGAAACTTGCAATTCATGAAGCGCGGGCGGTGGGGAGGAGTAGGCACCTAAGAAGTCCCCAGCTGCTGGCGCTGGGAGCTGGGAACTTTGTGCCGGGGTGCTCTCAGCGGGGCCGGTGGCAGAGGGGAGCTGGGACTCTGGCCACTGCCACCGCTGCCCCCGCCCCCCAGCTGGCTCCAGGCTGCACTGGCTACTGCTGCTGCTTTGGTTGCTGGAAGCTCCGCTGCTGCCAGAGGCCTGGGCCAGGTCAGCAGCTCCCGCCGCCGCCTCAGCAGCAACAGAGCGGGGAGCAATACAATGGTGAGCGGGGTCTGAGCCCTGCCCACCTGCTGGGGACACGGGGCCCTCTGAGAGAGAGAGAGAGAGAGAGA
>NW_005371082.1:4285166-4291153 GCF_000412655.1 Myotis brandtii | reverse complement strand
GGGGGGGGGGGGGCTGTGTTTACACTGCCAAGTTCCCCACTTCTGCCCTGGCCTGCATCCCTCCTCCTTCCCCTCAGAGGCCTAGCTCCTGCCTACATGCTTGCTGGGCAGGCCCAACTGCACCAAGGAGTGAGCCATGGCGATCAGGATGGCCACTTCCTGGGATGGGATGGCCAGACCACGGGGATTCATGAGGGAGATGAGGCCCGTGGGGCATGCACAGCCCTCCGGCAGTGGGGGTGGCTGGCCAAACCGAGTCTGGCTTCAGTGGGGCCAGTGGGAGCCCGAGGCCACCCCAACCCCCACAGGTCCTGGGTAGACAGTGGCTCAGTGGAGAGCAGTATCGCCATGCATGGTGCCCAGGGGTGGCTATGAGCTGCTGCAACCCTGCCCCATGCTTCAGGGAGGGGGAGAAGGCTCGCAGCCACCAGCACCCTAGGCTGCACCGCCTGGCCTGTGCCTCAGCCTGCCAGGTTGGCAGGGTCCAGAGCAGGTGAGCTGTTCCCTTCCCCCAGTGGTAGAACAGGGAGGAGAGCACTGGGTGCAAGGAGGGGACCTCAGCTGGGATCCTCCTGGTGTGGGGAAGGGGCCCAGCCTGGGCCAGGTGGGGAGCTTAGGAAGTCTGGCTAAGCAGGCACTGGTTCATACCAACTCTTACTCTGCCATCTTCCTCCAGCTCTTCAAGCTAGCCCCCCTGCCCCACCTATCTGGGGGAACAGGCTCTGGGTGACCTCCCTGAGCTCAGACTGTGGACCCAGAGACCTCAAGGAAGAGTGTCCGGCTGGGCCTGGACAGGGGCCGGTGCAGAACTACCAGGGCAGAGTTGCTTTGGTGTTTTGGTGAAGTTTCCAACTGACCCAAGGAGGAAACCTGAGAGGGGAAAGGCCAGGAGGCATGAATTGCCAGCACTTTAGCCACTTGAAAACAGCTCCACTTGGAATGTGAGGCGGTTGTATGTTCAGCTGAGAAGTGAGGGGGCTGAACTCCACCATCGCTGGGCTCCTGTCAGTCCAAGGCCCAAGCGTCCACCATGACAAGGAAAGAACAGAGCGAGGGGCCCAGAGGAAGGGAGGACAATTGAAGAAAACTGTGTCTAGACTTTCCCCAGCCCTCTCCTTCTTTCTGCTGCCTACAAGAGCCCCAGGCCCGGCCACAGTTCTGTCTCCACCTTTTAGTCCCCTATTCTCCAACCACAGAGGAAAGAAATAAGGAAGGAGTCTGTGCTGCCTTCAGAAAGTATCTATATACCTGATCGGCCAGTTGCCTTCCACAGAGGGAGGCCAGACTGCGGCTTAGGCCTGCTTCCCACAGGGACATCAGTAGGACATCCTGTGAGGGCTCCCGGACTGTTAGAGGGGCAGGCTGGGCTGAGGGATGCCCCCGGAGTGCACAAATTTTGTGCACCGGGCCTCTAGTCAACAATATTCTAAGTACTAAGCTGAACTTGGAAAACATTGCTCAAATTCACTTGTAATTTATATGACAGCAAATTAACCATGAATAAAAAAAGAAACATTTTGATGGAAAAGGATAAAACTTATTAAAGTTTTGTACAATATTTTATAATTGTTGATAGCTTATTTTTTCTTTAAAAGTCATATTTTCTCATATGTGAAAATAGTCCATGAAAGTATCTGCAGTAAATTAGCATACTTGAAATCAAAATTTAAATGATCTGGTTGTGTATAAATGGAAATTATAAATATTGATTCATGAAATTTGTTGAATTGAGCAACCATGAATAAAAATCTATAATAATAAAGGCATAATATGCTAATTAGACCAGACAGCTGAACGACCTTCCCGACATCCTTTCTGAGGAAGCCATGGTTGCGGGGGCCGAGGCAGAGGCAGTTAGGGGCGATCAGGCAGGCAGGCCAGCAGTTAGGGGCTATCAGGCAGGCAGATGAGTGGTTAGGGGCAATCAGGCAGGCAGGCAAGTGGTTAGAGGCAATCAGACAGGCAGTTGAGCAGTTAGGGGCGACCAGGCAGGCAGGTGAGTAGTTAGGGGCAATCAGGCAGGCAGGCAGGAAGGCGAGTGGTTAAGAGTGATGAGGCAGGCAGGCAGAGGAGGTTAGGTGTGATGAGGCAGGCAGGCGAGCCAGTAGGGGCGATCAGACAGGCAGGCAGATGAGCAGTTAAGAGCCAGAGATCCTGGACTGCCACAGGGATCAGGCATAAACCAGCAGTCAGACATCCCCCAAAGGGTCCCGGATTGCGAGAGGGTGCAAGCCAGGCTGAGGGACCCCCCCCTGCATGCACAAATTTCATGCACCGGGCCTCTAGTTATTACATAAGTCAACTCTGGTTGGTTTTGTCCAGTGGTGAGAATGTCGACTGTGGACCCAAAAGGCCACGGGTTTGATTCCCAGTCAAGGGCATATACCTGGCTTGCAAGTTTGATCCCAGGCCACAGTCGCGGCAACCCATTATTGTTTCTCACGTTGATGTTTCTCTCTCTCTTCCACTCTCCCTCACCCCTCCCTTCCACTCTCTCTAAGAATCAATGGGAAAAAAAATTCTCACATGATGATTAACAACAAAACAATACTAATAATTACATAAATCTTTGACAAACTCAATTCGAGATGACTAAAATATAATTTTTACAGTCATAGGAAATATTTTAAACTGACTTCTTAAGAATGCTTAAAATAATAGTTAAAGTTATAAACTCTACAAGAAAATGAATTAAACTTAAAATCATGAGTCAAATTTATTCCATTAAGAAAGATTTTATATATATTTAATTAAAGGAAAATAATACAGAATCAACAGAAAGATTATGTACAACATGTGATTTACATGTGGGGGACATGTGTGTGCACAATCCATAGGGCATACATGACAATTAATTCTGATTTTATAATCATAATCATATAGTGTAGGTACATCAATGGAATGGGAGAGTTGCTCTAAAACATTAGAGTCCTTGTTCAAATATAAGAGATTCTCCTGTTGAATAACAAACTTTCAAAATTTTTGAGTGGCAGGAGACATGGTAAAGGTTATCTGGCAATGGCAGAAGCAACGACCAAAGACAAATTGTGTACTTCCATTATCAGTGGCAAATACAATAAAAATTGCTAATATCTTACAGTTGAGCTAGTATACCTGGGAAACTGAATCTTTTAGTAACAAATGGCTCCCATAAATAAAAATGGTGCTAGCAAGGGTTAATGTTTAAAGTCTTTTCTATGACAAAAATTTTTAACTGTGTGTATAAATATATGATGGGTGCTTTGAGTGGTGCAGTATAAGAAATAAAATGCAGCAGCTTTTTAAACAGAAAGCAGACAGCCGAGTAAACAGTAAATTTTGGTGCCTGGCATAATAGGTAAGGAGTTCTAGCAATCCTATTTTGTATTTAGTGAAACATTCCCATAAATAGACCACACCAATGACCAGTTTCAGAGATTGAAAATAATTAAATATCTGGCATCAAATGTCAGTGAATGGCAGTTAAGTTTTTAATGATTCTGGAGTCATATTTTGCTCATATAATACCCCAGAGTAGTCACTACAACATTAGTTACTCAGTTATATGTTTTTATAGATGGACTAGAGGCCTGGTGCATAAAATTCTGCATGGGTAGGGTCCCTAGGCCTGGCCAGCGATCAAGGCCGATCTGGGGGGTGACCAGTGGGGTGATCGGGGGGGCCCCACTGGCAGCCACCTTGGAGGCGACCAGTGGGGCAATCAGCGGGCCCCCACTGGCACCTTCCTTGGGTGGCCTGAGGCCTGTGGGCTGACGGCAGCTCCTGCATTGAGTGTCTGCCCCCTGGTGGTCAGTGTGCATCATAGAGACTGGTCATTCCACCGGTTGTTCTGCCATTGGTCAATTTGCATATTAGGCTTTTATTATATAAGATTGGTTTTTGAGAATGCTTGATATCAAACTCTATACTGCACTGGATTTCATTTAATTCCAAACTTTGTGGACTTTCCTGATTGTGTTATAGTCTATTTTCATCAGTCAGAGTGACAATTATATATATACTAGAGGCCTGATGCACAAAAATTCGTGCAAGAGTAGGCCTTTCTTCCCCTGGTTGTTGGCACCGGCTTCCCTCCAGCACCCGGGACCGGGGTTTCCCTCCAGCCACCGGCAGGCACCTGGGATCCAGGCTTCCCTTGTCTGGATGCCAGCAGGCACCTGGGACCCAGGCGGCTTCGCTCTGGCTCTGGCTTCGTCCGGAAGGACGTCTGGTCTAATTAGCACATTACCCTTTTATTATTATAGATTGATTCAAGAGAAGAAGGGAGAGGGAGAGAGATATAGGAACATCAATGATGAGAGAGAATCATTGATTGGCTGCCTCCTGCACACCGCACACTGAGGATCAAGCGCAACCCAAGCATATGGCATGACCTGGAATCGAACTGTGACTCCCTGGTTCATAGGTTGATGCCCAACCCCTGAGCCATGCCAGCCTGTCCAGGGGTGTTTTTATTTAGAATTGCTCTGTCTAATGTGATAACCGCTATCTACATGTGGCTGTCGAACCAGACATCAAAGGCTTCAGACAGAAGAAAAGGAAATAAAATGTTTTAATAATTTTTATATTGATTATATGTTATAATTATAAAAATGTAAATATATTGGGTTAAATAAAATACATGATCAAAACTGATTTCATCAATTTCTGTTTACTTTTTAAATGTGGCTACTAGAAAATTTACAATCACATATGTAACTTGCATTGTTTCTGTTGAATAGCTCTGATTTATAGGATAAATAAAATATATTCAGGTTATTGGGGGAACTATGAGAAAACACATGAACTTGCCTTCTTAATGCCAGGCATTTCCACTGGCAGGCGTCTTTGGTGAGACAAATGATAACGAAGAGGAGGTCCTGATAAAAGCAAGTTACTAGTTTGCTAATTACTGGTCATGTCTTTCTTTTCTACTGTAATGTGTTCACTGAGCCTGATTTGCTTTGTTTATAATCACTCTGTTGGGAAAACTGCTTGATAGAGGAGGGAATGGAATCACTGGGTTCATTAGGGCTACTTTTAAAGATGACCTTTTAACTCTTTAATCATTACTAGTTAACTCATATGAATCAGGGAAGCATGATGGCAAAAGAGGAATATTGAAGGTTAGCATTAAAATATGGCAAAATCAAATACAAAATATGCTACATGTTAATTTACTAGAGGTTTAATTTAGTTTCAGCATCTATGAGGCTGGGAGTATATTTATGAAACAGTAGTTCAACCAGATAAGTAAGTTAGCCATTTTACTATGAATTTTACCCATAATTGATCTGGTTGTTTATATTAGTATCTGTTGGCAAGGCATCTGAAAGAAGTAAATTGCTCATGCTCTAGTCCAATGGTTGCTATTCAGAGAGTACCAAAACAAATATATGAAAAGTATTTAGTGTCCTGACTACTGAGTGATTTGCTGGTTAACTGAACATTTTGATTTCCAAACCCATTTATACTTAGATTTTCAGATGTGACAGAATTTTCAGTGTGACAGAATTTATATGTTCATGAGAGACAGACTTCTAATCAACTGATATTTTTCATCTCTAGTCTGAATATATATATAATGAAGGCCTGAGTTAGTTCATGAGGAAGATGGAAAAGGTAGTTGGAGTAAAAAAAAAAAAAAACCAAAAACACTTAGAAATTTAGTCAGCCACTTTTGGGAATGTTGAGCTGTGGGTGAGTGAGAGAAAGGAGTAAATGCCAGATAAGTCCCAGACTGGTAGCATGAGTGAAACTGTGGGTGCTGGTGCTTTCTACCGTGAGAGCTACTTTCAGGGCAGCAGGGTTAGGAAAGATCTGTGACAGGTTCAGTGTTAGCCATATGTAGAGCATCTATATATATAAAAGCCCAGCGACCAGAATGGTGGAACGACCAGAATGACTGGTGGCTATGACATGCACTGCGGCAGCCAACCAGCCTGATTTGGGCCCTGATCGGCCCCCAACATCCCAATCCAGGGCGGGGCTGGCCAGCCAAATGCCTG
>NW_005371082.1:4278463-4284935 GCF_000412655.1 Myotis brandtii | reverse complement strand
GAGCCACATGCAGCTCTTTGGCCCCTTGAGTGTGGCTCTTCCACAAAATACCACGTGTGGGCACGCACGTACAGTGTGATTGAAACTTCATGGCCCATGCACAGAAGTCGGTATTTTGTGGAAGAGCCACACTCAAGGGGCCAAAGAGCTGCATGTGGCTCACAAGCCGCAGTTTGCCGACCACTGATCTAGTCCAATAACTTAGGGCCATATGAGTAGTTTAACATAATAAATATTAAATGCTTTCTGTTTCCAAAGCTCTATGCTAGGCATTGAAAGTCACCATTTGGAAAAAAATTTAAAAAATTTAAGGGTTTCATTCAGTAAAGTGCTGTTTATTAAAGCTTCATTGTAAAGCAACTTTGGATGACTCCTCTTTCCTTCCTTCAGCACTGAGACTTGTCAGTAAGAAAGGAGTCTTTCATGGGGAATTATTAACCCTCCAGCTAAACCAGAAAACTTCAGAAAACACAGGCTTCAAATGCACTGCAGATGAGAGGTGGCACTTCACACTCCCAAAGAGATTTGGAAGATGTTAGCATAATTAATTTTCATTAATGTATTGAGTATCTATTATATGCCAAGGGCTGTGGTGAATGAAACAGACATAATCAATGTTCCATAGATCAGCAGACACAATCAAATAAACTGTGTGCATGAGAGAGAGAGAGAGAGAGAGAGAATGAATATGAATAAATGAGAATGAAGAGTGAATAATTGGACATTAGATTGTGTTAAGAAGAAGTGATGTTTTGAGGTAAGATCTTTCATTAAGGATGAAAAGGAATCATGTGTGGAACATTCTTCTGTTGGTAATTGTAAAGGGATAAGGGTGAAAATATATGAGTTTTATGTAAAATTGCCTTTCTGGTGAGTCTGCAGTTTAAATTGGGACACCTTTGTTTTTAAAAGAATCTAAATGTGCTATTATAATGAAAAATTTAATTATTTTCTCAATAATACTTGTTCTTATTGGAAGACTATTTTTTCTGCAGGATAAAAAAAAGATTGAGAATTATGATCAATTTATACATGATTTATGTGTTGCCCCCCCCCAACAATTCTGAGAGATTGCATGGGCTTTGATAACTTTCGTTTAGATAAATTTACTGAAAATAGTAATCAGGATTGGCCTTTTATCTCTATTAGATTCATTAGTTATTTACAGGGTAATAACTTACAACTCTAGTTTGCTGGCATTTCAGGTGTGACAAAATAAGGTAAACAGCTTATCAGCTGTAATTTAAAATTGTACATGCAGCAAAATAGTTGCTCTCTGGAATATCAACTCTGATCAAGTCTTTGGAATGGCAAAAATTAAACCTGTTCATTCTTTTAAAGTTGCATTTTGTTTATGCAAACTTTAGTTCTCTACGAAATATTAGGGAGACAGTTGTTGTTAAAAATAGTATCCTGTTAGTAGTAAGGTGATTGAAAATGATCAAAATTGCAAGTAGGAGTAATTGGAAATATTCTTAGTTCATAAACAGAAACCTAAATATACTTGGCGATTTTCACAAAATAGTAATTTTATTAATTAGTCATGAGAGATTGCCTTTATAGTTTAGATTGGATGATTTTATAAATGACACTCAAAATAATCATTCTTAACTTCTTGGAAGTCAAAGACAAACAAATACAGTGAATATGACACAGTTAATTATTTTATTACATTTTTTTCACATGGCAAAAGTCATTGGATATACATGCTATTTAGAACAAATTTGTTTCATTAGTTCTTTGAATGTAGTCATTGTTTATTGTTTTGTTTCAATGGTGTGTTTTTGTTTCTTTTGTCTTTCTCTAAGAGTTTCTTTCCCCATGAATAGTATGGATTTGAAAGTATTCTAAAGGAAATATTATTTTAGAGAATAGGGTATATTTGATACCCTTCCAATATAGAATATATTCCAGGTCCCTTTACGTAGCTCATCTGCCTTCGTTTGCTGCTCTTCTTTAAGACTATTTAGATCCTTCCAATATGGAATATTCATGTCTACTTACAACCCCATGGCATTCTGAGGAGGATTCATTACAGGAATATGGCTGGGATTTTGCTGTGAACATAGAGGACAAAGATTTTGCAAGTTCATGATCTGATGTTTCTCCCTTTAAGTGTGTGTTAATACAGCCTGGGAGCTCACAAATAATACTCAAGAGCACTCAAACTGAATTTGCTGTCTGAATTAATAAAATTTCCCTAACCTTTATTGATAAGAAGGCACACATGGCATTCACATGAATTTGATATTTATGATTTTAGGTGTTTGAGCCTGTTCCCAAGGGTCCATGATATATAGTAATTTGAAATTTCTTCAAGATGCAACTGGAGTGGTGAGCAGTCAGTCCATGATTTTTCTAGGCTCATACCCAACACACAGTTGACAAATGGGCCTTTCTGGATATCAGGCATCATTCTGTTCTCAGGCATTCTTACATTCCCTAAGTTTTTCCCACTTCATCAAGTGTGATAAAAATCACTATGAGATCTGGAAAGAATTATGTTATGAATCTAAGCATAGGAAACAGCAATTCAGACATTTCCATATTTACAAATATTTAAATTAAAAAGGTACTGAAACATGTTCTTTTAAATATACACAATCTTAACAGATTCTCATAATATTATCATTATTCTATTTTACAGATTGAGAAATGTAAGCTAAGAGACTTTAAATTACTTGACTGGGGTCAGTTAGCTTTGTGCACCAGACCCAGGTTTCCTGGCTACAAATCCCTACTCTTTTATCTTCCACAATTGTTCCTGACCCAGGTCACATCAGATAGAAGGTTCTTTGCTCAAGAGGTTGCAAGTCAATTTCTCTGACAATGAAACAAAGCAATTTTTTCTCCTCTAAAGCATCTACTTTTAGGGCTACAGGCTTTCCTTTGTCCTCTTCTGGGGGAACCTGACCTCCTGTGTCTCTTTCAACTGGAAAGCTGTAAATTGGTTTTTTCACAACAGGCAAAAAGTTTCACGAGAGGGCCATGAATTGTAAAATATAAATGTAAACATATATACAAATTAGGTAATGTCTTGGTACTCTGTGTCATGTTTCTTGTTTTATTTTATAGATTTTCACATGTAGATCTGGCTTTTGTGATCGTTTTGTATCCCAGTTTAAACTAGAAGTTACCATAGAATTTGTCTAAACTGTGTTCCTCTACCTTGCCATTCATGCCTGTCCCCTACCCCTCGCCTTTACTGGACTCCTTGGAAAACGTGCCTGCCTTTGAGCTTTCTTCTGTTTTCTTTACCAGTGTTCTTTCTAAAAGTTTCTGTGCAATCCAAACTTCATTTTCCTCATCCTGCAACACAAGTGTGCTGCTGTGCTATAGATTCTGTCTGCACTTTGCTGGAACTTAGCCTGGAGCAGTTACAGCTTTTGCCATTGAATAGCATATTTTCTTGCATCCTTTTATATGGTTTTCAAAAGGTACCTACAAAGTGTTAGCAGATATCCTTATAAAAAGCACTTCGCCATCTTTTTAGAGTTTTATTATTTTGTCTTTGATCTTTAAAAAGAAGTTAATAATAGTTTGACACATGCTTTTGTGATGCAAGATTATGTATTGAATTTTCCTTGTATGTGATCATCATTATCTCACAGTTTCCTGGCCTCTGAAATAAAAGGGATAATGTGTGATAACTGTTTTTTGTAACTTCTTTTCTTTTTGCACATACATTTATATTTGTTATTCTTTACATTCAGAATAGACCTTTTTTTATCAGAGTATTCAGTTACCCCTCCACATACTTAGTCCTAGCCAATACTTTAAATATATTGAGAGAGAATAATTGATTGGCTGCCTCCTGCACGTCCCCTACTGGGGATCAAGCCTGCAACCCAGGCATGTGCCCTTGATGGAATCAAACCTGGAACCCTTCAGTTCGCAGGCTGACGCTCTATCCACTGAGCCAAACCAGCTAGGGCCAGGCCAATACTTTTAAATTATAATCATCTATTAAAATCAGCTGACATTTAAACTCCTTGCTTAAGGTTTTATGACACATTTGAAAGTTACCTTATTTAGAATATCTAAGTAAATGTAACTTTTGAAATTTATATTCTGTTTATCTACTGCATCACATATATTGGTATTTCACTTAAGCTCCATTGAGTTTTCTTGGTCTCTTTTTTATACTTCTATGCTGGTTTTCAATATTCCAGTGCCACAGTTTTCTATATCGGTAAAGACATTAATACTTAACAGAGTTGTTATGACTTTTAAATTAGGAAAAGTAAACCAGAACCTGGTATATAGTAGACAATAAATGGTAGCTATTATTACTATTTTAAAATTTACAAGTGATTTTGTTCCTTCTGACAGTACTCTATGTTCTCTTTAAGAAAACATGAAATTTATTTGTTTTCTTGGCATATCTCTTTTTCATCTCCTATTTGTCCTCCTCCCCACACTTTATCCCTTCATTTATTCAACAAATATTTATTGAGCCGCTTCTATGAGCCAGGTCCTGTTTGAGGCTCTGGAGATTCAGCCATGAACAATGAAAGCTCCTGCTTTCATAGAGCTGATTTTCAAGAACAGTGTGGGCAACTTTTTTGTCTGTAATTTTTAAAAAATATATTTGTTTTTTTTTTGTTTGTTTTTTTTTAAATTAATAAATCTTTTATTGTTCAGATTATTACAGATGTTCCTCTTTTTTCCACCATATCTCCCCTCCACCAGGTTCCCACCCCACCCCATGCCCTTACCCCCTACCACTGTCCTCATCCATAGGTGTAAGATTTTTGTCCAGTCTCTTCCCACACCCCCCACACCTCCTTCCCCCCAAGAATTATCAGTCCATTCCCTTTCTATGCCCCTGCTTCTATTTTTTTTTAACCTAAAACATTTTAAAACTTGAGCATAACATTTCAAGAACAAAAAGTGTTTTAAGTCCCAATTTCAATGTCCAAGAGTTCTGAGTCCAAGTTTCAATGTCCGACAGTTCCTTATGTGTAGGTGTCAGCAATGATATTTCAGTTCTGGATGGTGGACAAATGGTGGCAATGCAGGTCCGACCCTCTCTGGTTTGATCCTGGGCAACCTGCAGCGACGCACAGCTGCTGACTGCTAGCATGGCAAAGTGACGTCAGCGTCCTTCATCTCTGGATTGTTTTTCCTCTTGTCTTCATGGCTGGAGCATTCCTGATAATTCCTCTCTGTTGCAGGAATCCACATGGTCTTGGAGTTGTTTTCTGAAAATATACAAACATATTCTCGACCGAAGGTTAATAAAGGGAATTTTACTTGGACTTTTTTATATTTGCCCAAATGATTTTCCTTTGGCTTATTTTGACACCATGTGTGTTTTCCTGGGTGTCTTGCTGTTAGCATAAATGAAAAAATTTTTCTAGATGTAATTTAGTTACAGGATATTTTTCCTTACATGGTATTTTTCCACTATCCCCCCTTTTTTTGATTTAATTATTAGGAGGATTTTTTGGAAAAGTTACAATGCAGTCTAGGTAACTCTAAATTTTTTTAATTTTTTTGCACAAAAATATGACTGCTTTAGGATCATTGCATGTTAAGCAAATTTACCATGAAATGAAAATTTTGGTTAATACTTCTTGAGCCAATTTTAATCTGAAAACCTGACTGCTATTTTACTGTCAAATTTAATACTTTAAAAACAATCTTAGTTTACACTGTAAATATTAATGGAAAGGATTATTTTTGCATCCTTGAGAAGGCCCTGAGCATTCCTGGTGTTAGGCTGGATGTAGATATAGGGTAGCTGTTGTCAGCCAAGTCTCTGTTTTCTGGGTACCGATCTCAGCTGGGCCAAGTCTCTTTTTGTTACCTGGGTCCCGATCTGGGCTGGGCATGGGAAGCAAGAAGCAGCCATGGGGGCAGGAGACCTCCCTCAGAAGGGGCAAGTGTTCAAGCCCCTGCATGGTTGGGGGGGTGAGGATCTGTGTCCCACCTCTGTAGACCCCCAAGTTCTCGTCTGCTGGCCCCTTTGCGACTGTGCCTGTCTTAGGTTGTTCCTCCCAGAGGAATCTTACCCGTCTTTGACTAACCAGCCATCCTCCGGGGCCAAGCAGGGTGATGTGAGGTACAGTTCTGTCTCCTTGGTAGCCTATGCCCCTGTGGCCTCCACGCCCAGCAATTGCCTTGGGATCCCCTCGCCTGCTGGCAGGGCCCCGGCGTTGCACATATCTTGGGGAACCCAGGTTTCTTCTCCAGGGAGGGCCCAGCTCATGCCATTGGGCGAGAGACAGATCCACGGCACCAGTCACCACGAGGCTTCAACCTCAGCATGAACAGAGAGCTCAGGCAACAGCTGTGGGCAATTGGATTGTAAGAAGAGGGACCCTCTTGGCAAAAAGAGCAAGAGAGGTCAATACAGAATGCTCAAGTGCCTTCTCAGGGAGGCCTTCCACACAGTGGAAGGGATTTTTTTTTATTCTTTTTAAAAAATATTATAATGAGTATTACAAAGGGTATTACATATATGTCT
>NW_005371082.1:4262482-4272606 GCF_000412655.1 Myotis brandtii | reverse complement strand
CCCCCCGCACGCGCGCGTTCCTCGCTCCAACCTGAATTGCAAACCGCACCTTTGGGGTAAGTCTAACCTTTCCGTGGAGGGAAGCAGGTCTCCTCTGAGTTCATGTAGTCGCGCTGCTTGAGAACCGTTGCCTCCGGGTGGGTTAGTAGCTGATCTCTGGCTGCGGATAACAGCTAGTCAAGATGGCGCGGTCACGCCGCTGAGCTGGCGCCCAGGGGGAGGTTTCAGCCTCAATCTCTAACCATCCCCATTTTCTAAGAGTTCTCTGTCTTTCCTGGCTGCAGACTGTCTCTCAGCTGAATCTCCTCTGCTTGTTTGGGCTGTATTGTACCCGTTTCAGCTGCTCGCCCTTATCTGGTCCGGGACAAAGCACCAACACGTCCGTCTAAGCCTCCGCCATTTTCCTCCTCCTTAAAATATATTTGTTTAATGCACTATATTGTTAGGTAGTCTGTGGAAACCCAAAGATAATGGAATAATTTTGTGGCCATATGTTAAATTATTATAACCAGTTCAGAAAATAATTTTGCTTTTTAAAACATCAGGTAACTCTGACTCACTTGCAGTATTCATGGAAGGACTCATATTAAGGCAGAACATCAAAGAAATATTTGTTTTGTTATTGTTTATTACATGATTTTTCACAGTTAAACCTTGTTTTTTCTTTTGCTTCTTTTTAGAACCATTAATATCATTTAAAACTTTATTAAGTAATAATTGGGAACTAATATTGCTTTTAGAACAAACAAAACTTTATAATAAAGTTAACAAAGGCATTAAATTTGATTACATATTTTAATAAAAGATCTTTGATTTTTAATTGCAAAAGCAACATGTACTCATTATTAGAAAAAATAGAAACATTAGAAAATGTAGATAATTAAATTTTGAAAATAATATCTACTTACATAAATTCTCTATTATATATTTCAAACATTTTAGTGAATCCATTTATCTTTTTTAAAAAAAATGGAATCATAGTTTGCATATTGTTTTTTAAGTTTTCACTTCTCAATGTGTTGTACAGTTTTTCATGCTAACGATCAATATTCTTCAATAATTTTGATAGGCTTTATATTTTTGATAGGATTCTAATTCAATTTAGTTTGTTAATACCCTATTGTTACCTATTTACAGTCTTTATATTCTTATTAGCAATCTTGCCATGATTTTTAGTCTTATAGGAAGTATTTTGTATATCCTCAGATATTTCTTTCTGATAAATTATTAGTAGTTAAATTGAATAAACTTTTATGGTTTTTGTTAAAATTACTTTCCACAGAGATTTTTAACATTTACATTTTTCCAACAATGTATGAGACTATGTTTTTCCAAATTCTTAATAATTTGGGATATGGCAAATATATATTTACACACAGAGAATTGGAAATGCAGTCCTCATCATACTCTCTCTAGTCCTGTGATCTTTCTTCATAGCAGTCTGTGACAGAATGACAGTTTTCAAGGTCATTTCTCCTCCCTGGTCTCCAAGGTCAAGCATCTGGAACAGTCAGAGTTTGGAAAATGTAGCTCATACTTGCTAAAGTCACAAGAGATTGATTGGAATCAGTTTGGCAGCAGAATGTTCTTTTAATAGTTTATACAGCTGTTTTTTTCAAATATCAGATGAGATTGGACTATTGAGAAAAGCTGGGCAGATAGCTGTGAAGAGGACACAGGGCTAGCCTGGAAGTGCTCCCTGAACCAGAGAGAGGGTGAAGGAGCAGAGGCCAGAGCAGGGGTCTGTCATGGTGAAGCTTCCTATACCCCTCAGGATGCAGCTAAAGCTTTCCTTAGAGTTTGATTTGTTCCTTTTTGATTTCTTAAGAATTGTGGATGTTTGAGAATTTAAAATTTATTTGTTTAATTTTCCATAGAATTTAAAACAATAGATAATGCAAGCATGTACTTAGTTGCCATTAACATGGTAGATGATAGGATGATGTAGTGTTGAGAGAAGCAGCAATGCTAGAAGAACACATATGGGTGCACACACCCACATTTGCAAATGAGCCAAAATATGGCATTTTCTACTGGCCTCAATATTTATTTTGTGATTCTTGATCTTTTAGCAAGTATAATTTTTCCTGTGTGCCCTAATATAAAACTACACTTGAATTTTTCTTATTTGTTTATGTTAGGGTCTCCAAAGGAGGAATGCACGAGGCTGAAAGGGGTAAAGAATTATAAATTTGTTACATCTGCTAGCAGAAGGGCTGAGACCAAAATGGCATCGGCAGGGCAGAGTAGGGGGAGCAGGATATTCATGTATCTTGTAAAGGTCAGTAAACTGGTCCACTGGAAACTGGCTGAGGCGGTTTACTGGAAACTGAAGGCCATCAATCATTAAACCTATAATGACAGTGACAGGAAAATTGCTGGGAGGGGCAAGAGGCTCAAGCCAGGCATAATGGAGTGCAAGAATGTGCCTAACAGTTTATTGCTTAAAATGCTTCACTAGAAAAACAAATTTTAATGTAGCATTAGCATCTCAATAAGTTTTCAGATCTCAAAAAAAGATTGCTATCTCTTCAAAAGAATATGTTGATACTTAACTTTGATGAATAAGCTCATTTCTATGGATCATTTTAATGTATTTCAAACTCGTTTTATTCTCTAGCACATATTATACTAGCAAATATTTGACTTACATTGGATGATACAAAATTAAAATGAAAAACAATTTAAAAAATTTAAAAGTTGTCAGTGTCTTTGTCTGTATTATACTTGTTTTGGAAAAAAATTGTCACCTCACTTGCTAAAGAAAGGACAGATCTTGAAAAGACCAAAAAGCCTATGCTTACATATTTTGGTTCTTGCCTAAACTAAGTCTTGAGTTGGCCAGTGCCAAGAATAAAAATTGGATATTTTTCTTCATACATTATACCTGGCCTCGTGAGTAGAGCTATTGTCTTTAAAGAGTGTTTTTTCCCCCTCCAATCTCATCATACTTCTAAAAGGAGATAAGGTGGATAATCAAAGCTAAACAGTTCTTTGTACGACAACAAAAAGGCAAGAGTGCATCCAAGCTTCATCTAGCTAATATGAAAAGAAACCAAAAAAGCTTCCAATTAGCCTGACCTGTGCAATAATATGCTTTATTTCCTAGTTAATTAAGAGGGATTCAGTAAGATCCAGATCATGAGTTCTGACCTTTCATCTTCCATGAGAAAAAAGTTTAGCCTAAATAAACTAAAGTGAAAGCTTTGTTTAGCGAGTCTCCAGAGTGATAAATCTTATATTTTTTATCTTTTCTCAAACAAATCCTGTGTCTCATAATTTGGCATTTGTAGAGTACACACACAGCATATGCCATGCCACACATCTTTTCCAATTAAAGCCCAGAGTCAATAAGATGTCTTCTAGCAAACAAGGAATGTGTCATTAGTGTTCCATGCTGAAGAAGGCATACAGTCTTAGAATGTCAGACATGGAGAACACCTGAGAGGCCACCTGGTCCTAGGGCTTTATTTTACAGATGAGGAGACTGAGGCCCAGAGAAGTGAAATGACCTGCACAAGATCCCATAAACCAAGAAAGTCCTGGAATCTGATCTTATTCATAAAACAGCCAGTTATTTTCACTAAAGTCTATTGCTTTGATGATGCTAAATTATTGTCTGTTCACAAAGGTAATGCTATTCTTTTTTTTTTAAATATATTTTATTGATTTTTTACAGAGAGGAAGGGAGAGAGATAGAGAGTTAGAAACATCGATGAGAGAGAAACATCGATCAGCTGCCTCTTGCACATCTCCTACTGGGGATGTGCCCGCAACCCAGGTACATGCCCTTGACCGGAATCGAACCTGGGACCTTTCAGTCTGCAGGCCGACGCTCTATCCACTGAGCCAAACCGGTTTCGGCGGTAATGCTATTCTTTACTATTAGATATTTCAACAATTTTTTACTGGGACACAGATATCAATTATATATTCCTTTACTTTTATAGCAATGTGTAGGGTACATATTTAATGTATTGAAAATATGGATTATGTGAATAAACTTCATATTTGTGCATTCAATTAACTAACATGTATTGAATGTCAATTGTGTGTTGGCAATATCAAATCAAATAATAGAGGAAAAACATATCCAGGGATTACTTTTTTCTTTTCTTTTTTTACAAAAAATATGGTTAACATCATATGGTTGTTCTAGGTGACTTCCTTTTATTTCTGATGTCTAAATTCCTCAATATATTTCAAATAACCTTTCAAGTACTTTGAAGTTAGGTAACTTCCAATACTTTTATTAATGGTATATGATGGTATATAAATGGAGTATAATGCTAATTTATATAATGATATTTAAAAATGAGTTCTTTTTAAGATATAAAAATATGGCACCCTGCTCTTAATGCTGCTTTGAAAATGAGAGTTCTCACAGATCAAACAGCCATCAGGTTATAGAGCTTGTCTCATGCAGTGCCTGGTAGCTGCCAATGTATGGCTTAGTCAGACCCAGCCAGCCTAGAGGCCTGGCTTCTTCCAGCCTTACCTTAGGACTGCCATCAACTGGGACATGTTGGAGCCTTTTTTAGGAGTTTGGGATCCAAAGAAAGATGACTCACTTCTGCCTTCAAGGTGATACTCTAGGGTTCTCAGCAAAAATAAAAATGACAGAGAGTAAGTGCCTAATGAGGGCTATTGGAAGAGAAAGTCATCACTAGAAGGTGGTGGAGGGGTCATTAATATGGTGTATTGGAGCATGTGGTGTTTAAGATTCATCTTGAGGATTAAATGGAAGAGAATAGGGAGGGCCAGACCCTTAGAATGGAGGGATGGTGGTGAAGGATAGGAGTCAAGTGGGAAAGACATTGCTTGAGGCTAAAAATCACCTAGTTTCCTTCCCACTTTTGCCACATCAAATACAGATGACCTTGACGGGTTTGAACTGCACAAGTCCACTTATATGAAAATTTTTTTCAATAAACACTACAGCTATTTTCTCTCTCTTATAGTTTTCTTAACTTTTTCTTTTCTCTAGATTACTTTATTATAATAATAAAATATATAGTACATATAACATACAAAATATGTGTTGAATGTTTCTATTATCAGTAAAACTTCCAGTCAGTAGTAGGCTGTTAGTAGTTAAGTTTTTGGGTAATTAAAAGTTATATGTGGATTTTCAGCTGCATAGGAGGTCCGTGTCCCTAACCCCCACATTGTTCAAGGGTCAAAGGTAATTAGCTACTCTTCTCAGCATCACTGTCCCAGACACAAAGCTTTGCTCCTGAGCGTTTAAGAAATTTGGGGGTAGATTGGGAGATTTCAGCAATTATTATTTTTGTATCTCACTGGTTCTGTAAACAACAGTCCAAGCTTAAGTCTGAATGGAGTCCCCAGATTCCCAAGCATCATCATTCCAGACCACCTACCAAGAGGTCTTCTTTTACCTATTTCCTCACAGAAGAGTTTGCTACAAGGGCATAATAAGACATTTAGATATCAATAATAAGGAGAACGGATTAATTTATTTTAATATACTGGTTTCAAATTTCAGCCTTATAATGACTCTCTGTTTATGACCAAAAACAAAACAAAACAAAACAAAAAAACCAGATCTGGAAAGAAGGAAAGTCAGAGGCATGAGGATAAAGGTTTGTCTTCCTGACAGCAGAAGGGAGGCCTTGCTCGGTCAGGTGGAAGAGGCAGCTTTGTGCTGGACCTGAGATTAAAGGGGAGTGTTTTTCTATTTCAAATGTATTTGAAAGGAGAGAGACAAAAAGGTTGAGGTCACCAATACTACCACTGATTTTCATCTCAAGATAGCGTGTTGGCAACTTTTGGGAAACTTATGAGATTTGGGTTCAGCCCACCATAGCTTTGGGCCATAACAAGCCTCCCAGTTAGGCTGAGTAAATGTAATATCCTTGTACACGTTTAATTTTGATACCAGAAATTTATTAGGGGAATATAAAAGCATGCCTGAAAAATCAAAATCTTTATCACCATTAAAATCAGTACTCATCTTGTACGCATATATTTTGGATTTCCTACCTAGAAACCAGTACATGTTCAATACATTTTAGTAGCAAAACCTTTAATAACTCCAACTGTGTTTACTGCAGCTGTTTCTGCCCTGCACATTTTCACTCCATCTAGAAGTATTTTTAAAAAGGTAAGGATACTTTTTCTTTTAAAGCAAAACCACAACACCATATCTTACGTAAAAGTTTAATAGTAATCTTTCAATCATGCACTGTACCTTTAATAAAAATTTTAATGATTTTTTAAAAGCCTTATGAGAGATTTTCTTCTAAAGCAAGCTTGATATGTTATTCACACAACAATCAATCATTGAGTACAGGCTCTGTTGGACCCTGTTCTGTATATCTGGGTGTGGGGAGAAAACCTTCACTGTATAGTCACAGAGTCATGATGGAGGACACTAAATTTCTTACACCTAATTTGATTTTTTTAAAAGCCCCACAAGATACTTAACATAAGAAAAATATACTTATGTTCATGTTTGTTTAGCAGCAATTTACTGAATGTCTACCATGTGCATGGCACCAAGCCAGTTTCTGTGGAGGAAAAATGATAACCTAAAGGATAAAGGAAAGAGGGAAAATTTTTTTGGTCACTCAGGAAAGGAAGAGAGGGAAGGAGGTGAAATACCCCTTTCTTGATCCTCAAATGTTCAGTAAAATCTCTAATTATCACAAAATGCTTGGTTAGAAATTAGTAGAGTAGCAAACACAATTCCCTGCAAGCTTCAAGAATGCCAAGTAGAAGCCTAGGGGAAGATGTGGAAAGATATGGAGCAAGGAGCACTTTAAATTGTCACCTGTCACCTGGTTGGGAATTGGGTTCAGGCAAATTAAACTAGATCATTGACATAAGGCTCTTAACTGATGAGGGTGAAGGAGAAAATGGTACCAAAGGAAGCCAGATTTTCGAAGGTTGAGAAGGAGGACGTGAGTGAGTGGAATACATGGGCTTGGTGATAAAACCAAAGTGAGCTTGAGGGGCAAGACAGGTTGAGGAAGAGTTCTTCTGGGGATAAGAGAGATGTAAGTAAGTTCACTGTCTGAGGAAGAATAAGAAAAGAGAAAGGACTCCTGATGAGTAAAAAGATACATATAGGGCACACATTAAAGAAGGTGAGGGACATGTCACCTTCCAAAATCATAAGGAAGGAGAATAAGATAAATAGCAATTCAAGGAAACTTTAGAAGGAGAAAAGGCAAGTTTGTGAAGATTAAGCTGAATCTTTACAATGGTATGGTAGGTAGATAACAGCTGCTGAAAGTGATTCATTGTCAACCAGAAGTGAAGAACATGGGGCCCCAGCTGAGATGCAATTTGGTTCATGGATCCAATTTTTGTTTTTTCAGTAAAAAATTTTTCCAGCCCCAAATTCTAGGCATTTGTCTAGAGCTAAAGATTATGAAAAAGGGCTAAGTAGATGAGGGATTCTCTGATTGCTACATAAAATATGATTAAAGTAGACGTTCATGGGGTCCAGACAGAAGCCATGATGAAGTCATGATAAGGATGAAGGGCCAGTGGGCAGACTTAAGAAGATGGTGGGTGGAATTATGGAAACTTGTGGTCAGAGAGGATCTCAGAATTTGGTATCTAAGAAGTATGGTGATTCTGAGTAGATGAAATGAGTGAAAGAAGAGGACATGTGGAGGTGGAAGACCCATCCATGTGGATGTGAGGTGGCCTGCAGTCCCAGCTACTTACTAAAGGGCCCCTTTTTTTTTTTTTTTTTCTTAGGGCCCCTTTTTTTAAGATGTTAAAATCAGTCTGCTCAAAAGCATTCCACTTTAATAATTATTTATCAAAGTGTTTGGTATTTTATGATGGTAGGAGTATATCCTATATAATAAAAGGCTAATATGCAAATTGTCCCCTCGGGAGTTCAACCGACTGGGAGTTCGACTGCTTGCTATGACATGTGCTGACCACCAGGGAATGGTGCGGAATGAAGGAAGGCCCCGATCAGTCCTGGTCGCCGGTCAGGCCTAGGGGACCTTACCTGTAACTAACCGGGCCTCTAGTTATATTATATTTTTTCTACATGATCTAAGGACATTTTTAGTCAGTTTTTTCCTAAGACTGCTACAATTTCATAAAATTTAAAATCTTTCACTTTTTAAAAAATCCTCACCTGAGAATATTTTTCCATTGATTTTTTAAAAATATTTTTTTTATTGATTTCAGAGAGAGAAAGAAACATCAGTGATGAGAGAGAATCATCGACCCACTGCCTCCTGCATGCTCCTTACTGGGGATCAAGCCTGCAATCTGGGCATGTGCCCTGATTGGGAATCTAACCGTGACCTCCTGGCCCATGGGTCGACATTCAACCACTGAGCAACGCCGGCCAGGCATTTCCATTGTTTTTTAGAGAGAGTGGAAGGGAGGGAGGAGGAAGAAAGAGAGAGAGAGAAGCATCAATGTGAGAGAGAGACATCGACTGGTTGCCTCTGGCACAATCCCTGAATCCAGGCGGTGAGCAAGCCTGAAACCCAGGTACATGTCCTTGACTGGGAATTGAGTTTCTAACCCTTTGATCCACTGGCCAATGCTTTAACCACTGAAAACACTGGGCAGGGCTTACTTATTTTTTCAACCTTAGGGCACTTCACAAAAATGCTCAAAAAGAGGATCAGTAACTGAAGTCACTGAGGAAGGTGAAGGTGAGAGGTCAGTATGTCAAAATAATTTATTAAGTAATGCTACCAAAGCAATGGTCTAAGTCAGTGACTAGAACAAGAGAAATTGTTAACCATACTTAGCAGGAAAATAGGCTGGTTGTATTTTGGATAAATTTTCATTAATAAAGCTTGAAGGCAAAAAGGTTAAACTTCAGACTGCACCAAGCTAACCAGAATACCTCAGATCTGTGCATTTGATTTTTTAGGTATTTCTGCATAATGAAACACAGCAATTGACAGAAGTGTACTTTGTTTTTATTTTGTTTTTGTTTTTTCTGCCTTTTAAAATTCCCATTAAAAGACTATTTCATTGCAAGTCTTGTGACTTATAACCTTATTTGAAACTTTCTGGATGAAAAAGGATGTTTTCAATTATAAACCAGTCATTTCCAATCTAGTTAAAGAACCTAAAGACCAACACCACTCATGACCATTGGCATTAAAAGCTATTGATAGATGTAATCATATGATTGGCTGTTGAACTGTTTTCTTTGTCAGAATGAAATCAGTCTTTGAAATTAGAGCATGTTTGCTCCATTCACTCTGGAAAAAGCCAAGAACGTGAAAATGCCCTTTGCCCCCAAAACAAGTTTTCAACCTTCTGCTCTATCATGATTTTCTCCCTCTTAAAATGAGAGATGAGAGAACGGATTAGAGATATCATATCTGCTAGATTTGGATTGCATTGGGGCCTGTCTTCATCGATAATTTTTCTCATATTTCTTTATTATTAAAAGCAACTTTATTGAAACAATGTGTTTCATAATCAGTGGAGAGGATCAGGAGATCATCTAAAATAGGCTATCCTTAGCTTTACATTTGTATGTGGATGAGTCTCATCTTGTAATTAATTTCAAATCACAGATGTGGCCCCAGGAGAGAGAAGCCACTCTGAAAACTGATTAGCTTTTATCATCCTACCTTTTACTAAAAGCTTCAGTATCCTTTCCTAGCTCAGAGAAGACTATTTCCCTTCATGCTTAAGGGGCTTTAAAGGACTTAACTGCATACAACATATAATAGCACAGGAATCAGAGTAGGTTTTTTTTAAAGGTCTGAGTAAATAGCTATATAACTTTGTGGCCAAGAAAGTGAATGCTAACTCTCAGAATTAAGTGTGCAAACATAAAATTATGTTATTCATATAGATCAGAGATTTTCAATAGGGTACTGCAAGAATTTTAAAAACAGATTGAATGCGGGGACACCAGTTCTGGCCAGTCTGTGCCAGCCGAGCGTGCCCACCAGCAACCATGTCTAAGGGACCTGCAGTTGGCATTGATCTTGGCATCACCTACTCTTGTGTGGGTGTATTCCAGCATGGAAAAGTGGAAATAATTGCCAATGATCAGGGAAACCGAACCACCCCGAGTTATGTTGCCTTTACTGATACTGAGCGATTGATCGGTGATGCTGCAAAGAATCAAGTAGCAATGAATCCTACCAACA
>NW_005371082.1:4258054-4262400 GCF_000412655.1 Myotis brandtii | reverse complement strand
GAAGCATTGGCCTTTCATGGTGGTGAATGATGCTGGCAGGCCCAAGGTCCAAGTAGAATACAAGGGAGAGACAAAAAGCTTTTATCCAGAAGAGGTGTCATCCATGGTTTTGACAAAGATGAAGGAAATCACAGAAGCCTACCTTGGGAAGACTGTTACCAATGCTGTTGTCACAGTACCTACTTACTGCAATGACTCTCAGCATCAGGCCACCAAAGATGCTGGAACTATTGCTGGTCTCAATGTACTTAGAATCATCAATGAGCCAATTGCTGCTGCTATTGCTTACAATTTAGACAAAAAGGTTGGAGCTGAAAGAAATGTGCTGATCTTTGACTTGGGAGGTGGCACTTCCCATGTCTCAATCCTTACAATTGAAGATGGAATCTTTGAGGTCAAATCTATAGCTGGGGACACCCACTTAGGTGGAGAAGACTTCGACAACTGAATGGTCAACCATTTCATTGCATAGTTCAAACACAAGCATAAGAAGGATATCAGTGAGAACAAGAGGGCTGTCTGTCGCCTTCGTACTGGTTGTGAATGTACTAAGCATACTCTCTCTTCCAGCACCCAGGCCAGTATTGAGATTGATTCACTCTATGAAGGAATCGACTTCTATACCTCTATCACCCATGCCTGATTTGAATAATTGAATGCTGACTTTTTCTGTGGCACCCTGGATCCTGTAGAGAAAGCCCTTTGGGATGTCAAGCTTGACAAGTCCCAGATCCATGATATTGTCCTGGTGGGTGGCTCTACTCGTATCCCCAAGATTCAGAAACTCCTACAGGACTTCTTCAATGGAAAATTGTTGAATAAGAGCATCAACCCTGATGAGGCTGTCACTTATGGTGCAGCTGTCCAGGCAGCCATTCTCTCTGGAGACAAATCTGAAAATGTCCAAGATCTGCTGCTGCTGGATGTCACACCTGTTTCCCTTGGTATTGAGATGGCTGGCGGCATCATGACTGTCCTGATCAAGCACAACACCACCATCCCCACCAAGCAGATGCAGACCTTCACCACCTACTCTGACAACCAGCCCGGGTTGCTCATCCAGGTTTACGAAGGTGAGTGTGCCATGACCAAGGATAACAACCTGCTTGGCAAGTTTGAACTCACAGGCATACATCCTGCACCTTGTGGTGTTCCTCAGATTGAAGTTCCTTTTGATATTGATGCCAATGGCATCCTCAATGTCTCTGCTGTGGATAAGAGGACTGGAAAAGAGAACAAGATTACCATCACTAATGACAAGAGTCATCAGAGCAAGGAAGACATTAAGCGCATGGTCCAAGAAGCTGAGAAGCACAAAGCCAAAGATGAGAAACAGTGGGACAAGGTGTCTTCCAAGAATTCATTTGAATCCTATGCATTCAACATGAAAGCAACTATTGAAGATGAAAAATTTCAAGGCAAGATCAATGATGAGGACAAACAGAAGATTCTTGACAAGTGCAATTAAATCATCAACGGGCTTGGTAAGAACCACACTTCAGTAAAGGGAGAATTTGAACATCAGCAGAAAGAGTTGGAAAAAGTCTGCAACCCCATCATTAACAAACTGTACCAGAGTGCAGGAGGCATGCCAGGAGGAATGCTTGGGGGCTTCCCTGGTGGTGAGCTCCTCCATATGGTGGTGCCTCCTCTGGGCCCACCATTGAAGAAATTGATTAAGCCAGCTTTGAGCATAGATCTAGCATTGTACCACACAAAATATTGAAGGACCCAAATTTGTAGCAAATTCCATGGCAGTTTTAAAAGTTGAGCTGCTGTATAGTAGATAACTGGGCATTCTTGATACTTGAATACGGACTGTGCACAGGGAAAGGAAATATAATGCACTTTATAACTGTATTGTAAAGAGAAAAATCCAGTATCTTAAATAAACCTATTTAAAATTGGCACAGGGACTGCAAGCTCACTGGACGAGGTGTGTGCATGTACTGGTGCACTATTTCCACAAGCAAGAGGCAGGGCCATCTGAAGGCAGCAATGGGTCAGTATACTACAGAAAAGAATGTCTAAGTACAATTATTATAAATTATGGGTGCTAGAAAGCAAACATATAAGTGAACTAAGATCTTGTTTTAACCTTCCAAAAATATTAGTTATTTGGTATGTTTAATCCTGCCTCTATCTGAGCCTTTAAAACACCAATAAAAAAATTAAAATTATCATCTGGTAACTTAAGACTACAAAGAGGGAAGTAGTAAAATTAGTTCTTAAGTTAAGGAGATTCCCCCACCCCACCCTAATATTACAGGTACAGTGAGAGAAAACTACTCTAAAACCAAAATGGCCATAGCCAGTTTGGCTCAGTGGATAGAGAGTCAGCCTGTGGACTGAAGGGTCCCCAGTTCCATTCTGGTCAAGAGCACATGCCTAGGTTGTGGGTTTGATCCTCAGTAGTGTGCATACAGGAGGCAGCCAATCAATGATTCTCTCTTATCATTGATGATTGGGTGATCAGGGCCTGCCGGCCAACCTCTTGGTCCCTCCCCCTACCAGCAGGCTCCGATCACCCGATGGCGAACGGGGAACTGGGGGTGGGTGGCGGCAGGGAGTGGGACCGGTTGCTGGTAGCCAGGGAATATGGCTCTGATTGAGGCCAGGCCTAGGGACCGTACCCATGCACGAATTTCGTGCTCCGGGCCTCTAGTATTTATATTAAAAAAACAACTAAAATGAAAGACTTAAAATTAACTTAATGATCTACATTATGCAACAGCTTTAGACCTGCCACTGTTCTTCAATATTTACTGAGTGCCTACTATGTGCCATGCTGGGGATACAGACTTATGTCTCATGGAGCCCATATTCTATTGGGTAGGAAAATATACTAAATAAATAATATGTTCTATGGCAAAAAAAAATTAATAAAAATAAATAAAATTGGCACAAAAAAGAATTTTAAAAACATGCAATACCTTATATGCATAACCCATGGACATAGACAATAGGGTAGTGAAGGCCTGGGGCAGGGGGCAGGGGTGGGCTGGGGAGGATCAATGGGGGAAAAAGTGGACATATGTAATACTTTCAGTAATAAAGATTTAAAAAGTACAATAAAGAGGAATGAAAAACACACACACTACATACACACACACACACACACACACACACACACACACACACACAAACCAAACCAAACCAAACCAAACAAAAACATGCAATACCTGACTATTTAGTCAGAGGCACTGACCTCTTTTCCCTTAGATTGTCAAATTTAAAAAAGTGACAACAATTGCCAACACAACAATAGCCACGCAGTGTGAATAAATCAAAATCATGCCTATTTTTTGTCAGAATTATTTTATGCGTGTCATGAGATGGAAAAGATTGAAAATGGCTGATGTAGATGAAAGCAAGATGTGTACAGAGGATGTAGAGTGGATAACTATTCAGATAATTGCTGTATTAGTCAGGGTTTTCTAGAGATGGGTAAACATAGAAGGAGATTTATTTTAAAGAATAGTCTCAGTTGATTATGAAGGCTGTTAAGTTTAAAATCTTCAGAATGGGTCAGCAGACTGGAGACCCAGGGAAGAGCCAGTGCAGCACTTAAAGTCTGAAGGTTGTCTGCTGGCAGAATTCTCTCTTGCTCAGGAGGTCAGTCTTTTGTTCTATTGAGGTCTCTAGCTGATTGGATGAGGCCCACTGGCATTATGGAGGGCAATCCGTTTTACTCAAAGTTACCAATTTAAATGTTAATCTCATCCAAAAACACCCTCACAGAAACTTACAGAACAGTGTTTGACTACATATGTGCACCAGGACCCAGCCACATTGACACATAAAATTATCAATTACAAGTGGGAATGAGTGGCATTGCAAATGTGCTATTTGCAATACTGGCACAACAGAGTGAATTCCAAGGAAGAGAAGTCTTTATCTGTTTCTCATACTTTGAGAACTGATGACTTTACTTAAAATTAAAGTAGGTCAAACATACTGTTTCCCTTAAGAAAAGTCTAATTTAGAAGATATTTTAGACAAACTATTTTAATTTGATTGCTCAGGTTTGAAACATTTCTGCTAAGTTTGTATTTACAATATCAGCAAAACAAAGACTTATGGAAATATAGTCCCCTGTACCTGTATTAATTCATATTCTTCCATGTTGTCTATCACAGCTTGCCACTTAAAAATAAGCAATCTTCTATTATTTGATTACCTTGGATTTAGTAAGAAAAGCCTTTGTATTCTGTCTGTTTGAGGAAGAGGGAAAATTTTTATTCTGAATGTTAATTTCCTATTAATCATTGATGAACTTGAAGAGTCTTCCAGATTGTTTCTTAACATTTGAATTGGTCTAAGTAAAGATAAAGGAATATATATAT
>NW_005371082.1:4249990-4258011 GCF_000412655.1 Myotis brandtii | reverse complement strand
TTCATTCTGATTTTACTAGTAGAGTTACAAAATTGGTTTCCTTCTCTTTGTTCCCTGAATTCTTTTTATCCCTTTTATTGTATTTTGGTGTGTGTCTCATTAAAAAGATTGTTCCATATTAACCAAGACATTGAAAATGTATAACATTAGATTTAGCAATAATATAAATAATATAACATTTCACTTAAACATTAAACACATTCTCCATTGAAATATTTTAGACACAGGTACGTATATTTTATCTTTCCAATATTATATTGGACAAATGGAAATATTGGTGATTTGATGTAAAAAGCAAAACCCTAATAATAGTTTTGTTTATTTTCTTGATCTTATTCTACTGAAGCAGACATTTAAAAAGAAAAGGAAGAAACCCTATAACTAACAAGTTACCATTGAAAACACTTGGGAATAAATTGCTCAGAGCATATGCTATTTGATGAAAATTCACAAATTACTCTTCATAGCTTTCTAAATTTGTGGCATATCACTCTCTCTCTCTCTCTTTCTCTCTCTCTCTCTCTCTCTCTCCCTTTCTCTCATGTGTTTTCAAATTAAATGAGCTACAGTAACAACCTGTATGCTTTTGAATGGATCTGAATGATGAGCCATTTCTTACTGCCCTGGTCTGTGCTGATTTATGTCAATTGCCCTTAAATGCATTGTGGTATTTGGGCAGTTGATAAATAACAATGTCATCACAGGGCCATCACAATTGCTGAATGATGCAATTGCTTGAAAAATTTAAAGCCCATAAAAGCTTTAGGTCAGGTTCAGAAGTTCATGTACAGTGCCAGATATTTGAGGACTGAATCAGGGCCTTAAGTCTGCCAAAATAATGCCACATTTGTCAAACCTGGTCTTGGGCAAAAGCTGCTGGAAGCCTCTCATTTATCTAAGCCAACCATTGACAATGAAGCTTAAAGGAACATGAAATGTATTTTCTAAAGGAACAGGCAATTTTGCCAGTTGGCTGCCTTCATTTATTTTTAGTGTAATTACCAGGGGCAAGCAGTCTTGCAAAATTGGTACCTTAGAGTCTGTCTTCTTGTGAGCTGATACAAGGATGTTCTATTAGTTAAGAATATGTGGCTTGAGGTCAATTGAGCTTTATTCTTTCAAGATTTGTCTTGTGGGACATAATATGATTGATGATTCTGTGGTGTGGGAAACTTACAGAAAGAAAGCAGCTTCAGAAGAACCACTTCCCTGCTTTCACGCTTGCATTTTACCTGATTAAGTCACTTGACGCTTCCCACAAACATCTGTCAAAGCATAGGAGCAGCTTGAGCAAAGGTGTCACAGAAGCAGGTGCAAATGGTGGTTAGGTGAACACCAACAAGCAAATTTTTGGCCTCACGTGTCATGTAAGAAAGCAATTGGAAACAAGACCTGAAAAACAGCATGAGGGCCAGACTGAGAAAGATCTTGAATGCCCAAATTTGCACTTAATCCATTAAACAATAAGAAAATGTTGAGGGTTTTAAAGCAGCAAATCCATGTGTATAATTGATTAAAGATTAGAGATCACAGAGAGGGTATGTTATATTAGTGCAGAAATGTCATTTAGGATTTTATTTGACATTTTTGTGGCCCTGCAGCAGAAGATGCACAGAGGGACCCTCCAGGCAGAGCAGAGAGCAGGTGCCAAGGAGCCAAATGTGATTGATGTTCAAGGGCACTGAAGAGTGACCACTCTGTTCCAGATGTGTTTCAAAGTCCCAGGACATATGAGGCTTTTTGCAGGAGGCTGGCAGCAGTCTCAGCTTTGGCAAGTGTAAAAAGTGCCTTCTCTCTTGGTTAGAAGAGGTCCATTTATTTTCTACCTGTTGCCAAATTCTTCCTGCTGTCTTTCAGTAGGTTGCTGAAGTTTAAGCCCCTTTCCTACTCAGAAATGTTCTCTGGCCTTAATGTATTGACACAGCTGCTGAGCTCTGGAAAATCTTGTGCTGCCTTTAAAAGCCATGCAGCCCTAGCACTCTCAGGACAGAATGTGGGAAGGACTGTGTCAAATATGAATACCGGTGATTGTGACACCCCGATGCTTCAAAATATAAGTAATGAATAAATACCATACTTTTAAGTGTAGTATTACTTACACTCAAATATTAGGTTCTTAATATTTTGTGGCTCTGGCCAGATAACACACCTCATTTGGTTGGAGTATCGTCCTGATGCACCAAGGTTTCAGGTTTGATCCCCAGTCAGGGCACATACAAAAATCAACCAATGAATGCATAAATATGTGAAAAAACAATCAGTGTTTCTCTCTCTCTCTCTCTCTCTCTCTCTCTCTCAAATCAATCAAAAAATTGTAATTTGGTATTTAGTATCAGTACATATTTTACTCTGATAGTGACTTTTATGTCCCTGAGGGACAATTAATGCATGGTTTTAAGAGAAAGAGATTGGTGGGAACTAGGACCTGGGACCATGAATGTATTTTCCTGTGCTTATTATGGTCTCTTTACACATGTACTGCCTTTGGACAAAATTTTCATATTTTTACTAGAGGCCCAGTGCACGAAATTTGTGCACTGGTAGGGTCCCTAGCGTCTGCCAGCTGCCAGCTGGGTACTCCCACCCTGCCCCTGGCCACCTGCCTGCCACAGCCACTGGCCAGGGCCTCCCTCCGTTCCCCCAGCTGGCCCCGCCCCTACCCCCTGGTCGAACTCCCAGAAGAACTCCAGTCAAGGGGACAATTTGCATACTACACTTTTATTATATAGGTTTAGACATATGTAGCAGAAGTAATTAAGCTTGACCACCCCTGAGGTGTGCCTTCTTTAAGGAAAAAAAATATATGGTATTTATTCATACGACATTCCCTTTTCCTAGTTCAATGATCATATCTGGCACCTATCAACTCAGTTTATCACATACAAGTTATTTTTAAAGATTAAAGATTATTTTCTTCAAAGGTGAAAAATGTTTACAAGTCTCTTTAAGGTTATCTTTTGAAACTCCAAAGTGTGTATCTTTTATAAAAATTAAAGTCACCTAAACTTTTGTGTGCACAGGTATTATAGGGAGTGGGGGGGGGGGTTCTGCTCAGATGAGAACAGCGCTCAGACATGCTGATGGGGGTCTTCTGGAGTGTCCTGGGCTGCAACCATTTCCTTACTCCTGATGCATAGAATGAATGAGCTGTGGGTTAAAGCTAATGGTTCATGGTAAAATCAGAAGCCCACTGCAACATGAATAATGTTTCTTTATCATCTCCATGGAAACTACTATTTATCAAGAGACACCAGTACTTCAGAAGACAGGGAGGAGTAAGCAGTTTCTGTAACTTTGGGGTCAGCTGTGAAAAACAGACTTTTGAACCACAGGTTGAGACAGAATGAGTAATGAGAAAGCCACCTGTGTGCTGTGAAAAAGCCCTGTTAGGCCATTCTTTTGGATTTTCATAAATGGCAAAATAAATATCAAGCTGTCAGATGTGATTCAAACAATGAGTTAATACTTTTCCCCAAAACAACTATGCCTTGCATCTGGGTGGGCCACTTAGTGAATGAGTGCTCAGATATCTTCCAGGTGGATTTCCTGGGATGTCAGGGGGAGAGTTGGCACCAGTTTTAGGAATGCTGAGAGCAGCTGGCTGTTCAGCCTTGGTACAAAATGACCCCCAACCGCATGCATGAATCACAGCATTGCCTACAGTTGAGTATGTTGTCCCCACTGTGGGCACTGATGTCAGCATGCTACTCTCATCCTGCATCTCAGCCAGTTCTGGAAAATCTTGACCTGCCTTTAAAAGCCATGCAGCCCTAGCTGCTGAGTCCTGAGGACCATGGTGCCCCAGTTACTGATAGATGAAGGGAGGAAATACAGGTGTCGACTGAGCTGGGAGATGCCAGGAGAAAGAGGAGAAGTGGTGAGAAAGGGCAAGGAAAACCCAAAAGTAGGGCCCAGAAGTAGGTCCAGTGGGAGGCTAGACCTGCCATCACTAGCACAGCATGCAGCCAAGCTGCCCCTACCCCTCAGGATGGGGAGGCTCCTTGGACCTAGTGAAAAAGAAGTGGGAAACAGTGAGGTGATTATGTGAGAAAAGCTCTAGAAAAGTTCAGAATGAGTGATATATTAGAAAAGTAATTCTTCACCCTGTAAGCTTTTGGCCTTCAAAGCATATATTATGATTGAGTCACCTAAAATTGGAGGGAAATAGAACAAGTTTTATAGACATGGGTTCCATCTTGGCTTCCATGCGCTGGTGGGCATGGGTGAGCAGATGGGTGTTTGTTAAATATACACTCTAAGGTCTATGTGCATATGTACACATACTACAGACACAGCCGCCTGCCCCCCGGGTACTGTACACAGGCTTGGCCAGGGACAGACAAATGGGGTCCCTCTCTCAAGTGTCCTCTGTGAGTCACTGAGCCATACATTTTGCTGGAAGAAGAAGGGCTGGAGAGAAGAAAAAGGCAGGAGTCTGGAATGTGATACTGTAGCTTTTATCTCATTTCCCTCCCAAAGACTTAAATCCTCCTCATCTTTTCAGGGAGATGCATCGCCTGCTTGAGGGCTGGCAGATCACAGGATGGGGGTTGCTTCTGCTGAGAGGAACCTACATCTGTGTGTGTGCACATGTGTGACTGTGTGTGAGCACTTGGTGGGGAGGGAACGCGTGCCATCCAACTCAGGGTCATTTTAAATATGAAATGAGACCATGTATATGAAAAGATTACTGGTATGGGTAAAAATAAAAAGCATTTCTGTAGGCCAACACAGTCTGCAAAAATGGGGTGGCAGGGATAAAACCTCATGTTGCTGCAGGAATTCATCGCGGAGGGAAGGAGATGTGTGGCACTCTGGCAGGCTGTTCAGTGACTCACCAGAATCCTTCTGGGGCCCTAGCCCAGCTGCCTGGGGAGGGGCAGGCATCTGGAGCTTGTGTCTTCTATGGTGTGTGAGAGGTTGCTGGTTGGCCATCTGCATTGTATATCGTCACCACCTTCACCGAGAAGTCACCACCAATATTCATTTTGAGTCCCTCTCCAGCTCTAACCTGGCACATTTCCCATCCTTCTCTGCTTGTGTATTCAGAGCACAAGGAAGGGCAAGTAATCTTAACATTTTTCTTCACAAAATAGCTTTAAAAATTGAGCTTTCGTGAAAATATTAAACTTTCTCAGTGCAATCATAATTGACTTTTTAAAAATTATTATCCAGACTTCCTGAGGTAACAAGTTATCTTCCTCCTTGTTCCTCCTGACTCTGTAGTCGGCAAACTCATTAGTCAACAGAGCCAAATATCAATAGTACAACGATTGAAATTTCTTTTGAGAGCCAAATTTTTTAAACTTAAACTATATAGGTAGGTACATTGTTATTAACTTAATTAGGATACTCCTAAGGCTTAGGAAGAGCCACACTCAAGGGGCCAAAGAGCCGCATGTGGCTCGCGAGCAGCAGTTTGCCGACCACAGCCCTAGGAGATGTATCTGGAAACATATTGCTAGGAGAGATGTCTGAGATTTTGCTGCCTATGGATTCTTCTTGTATTTTGGGGGTTTCACAACTGACATTTAAGTCTTTTATCCATTTTGAGTTTATTTTTGTGTATGGTGTAAGTTGGTGGGCTAGTTTCATTTTTCTTTTTTTTTGTATGTACCTGTTCAATTTTCCCAAGACCATTTATTGAAGAGATTGTCTTTACTCCATTGTATGCTCTTGCCTCCTTTATCAAATATTAATTGAACATAATGGCTTGGATAGATTTCTGGGATCTATATTCTGTTCCATTGATCTATATGCCTGTTCTTGTGCCAGTACCAGGCTGTTTTTATTACAATGGCTTTGTATTATAACTTGATATCTGGTATTGTGATCCCTTGAGCTTTGTTCTTCTTTCTCAAGATTGCTGTGGCTATTCGGCATTTTGTTCCATGTAAATTTTTGGAGTATTTGTTTGAGATCTGTGAACTATACCATTGCTATTTTAGTAGGTATTGCATTGAATCTATAGATTGCTTTGGGTAGTATAGACATTTTGATTATTCATTTATTCCAATCCATGAACACAGTATATTTTTCCATTATTTTGTATCTTCCTCTATTAGTTTTTTAATGTCATGTAGTTTTCTGAATACAGGTCTTTTGCCTCCTTGGTGAAGTTTATTCCAAGGTACTTATTTTCTTTGTTGCAATGGTAAATGGGATTGTGTTTTTAGTTTCTCTTTCTGAGAATTCATTATCCTATATAATAAAAGGCTAATATGCAAATCAATTGAAAGGTGGAACAACTGCACTGACTACAAGGGGGCAGATGCTCAACACAGGAGCTGCCCCCTGGTGGTCAGTGTGCTCCCACAGGGGGAGCACCACTCAGCCAGAAGCCCTGAGCTGGGCTCATTGCTGGTGAGCGCAGCGGCGATGGTGGGAGCCTTTTCTATCTCCGTGGCAGTGCTAAGGATGTCCAACTGCCAGCTTAGGCCCATTCCCTATGGGGAGCGGGCCTAAGCCATCAGTTGGACATACCCCAAGGGGTCCCAGACTGTGAGAGGGTGCAGGCTGGGCTGAGGGAACCCCCTGAGTGCATGAATTTCGTGCACCAGGCCTCTAGTTGTTGTATAAAAATGCCATTGATTTCTAGATGTTCATTTTGTACCCTGCTACTTTGCTGAATTCATTTATTAAATCCAGTAGTTTCTGGTGGAGTCTTTAGCATTTTCTATGTATAATATAATGTCATCTGCAAATAATGACAGTTTTGCTTCCTCCTTTTCAGTTTGGATGCCTTTCATTTTTACTTTCTTTTTTAAAGCTTTATTGTTGAAAGTATTATATATGTCTCCCTTCCCTCCTCCCTTGTTGTCTCACTCCATCCCAATCTGGTCCTCTCCCCAGGCCTTCCCAACACTATTTATTGTCCATGAGTTATGCATATAAGTTATTTGTTTAATCTCTTCCCATTCACCCACCCCTTCTGAAATAAATCAGTCTGTTGCATGGCTCAATGTCTCTGGATCTGTTTTGTTCATCAGTTTATTTTCTTCATTAAATTGCCATATGAGTGAGATCATGTGATACTTGTCTTTCTCTGACTGGCTATTGCACTTAGTATAAAAATCTTCAGGTCCATCCATGTAGTTGCAAAGGGTAAGAGCTCCTTTTTTTATAGCCACGCTATTTAGGCCTGTGGGATCGGGCCTAAACTGGCAGTCGGACATCCCCCTTGCAATCTGGAACTGCTGGCTCCAAACCGCTCACCTGCTTGCCTGCCTGATGACCCCTAACCCCTCTGCCTGCCGTCCTGATCACCCTTACCTTGGCCCCCAGCCGGCCTGATTGCTCCTACCTTGCCCCCTTGCCGGTCTGATCACTCCTAACTGCCTCTGCCTGGCCCCTAGTCTGGCTTCCCTCTGCAGGAGTCTATCTGGCAGATCAGGGGAAGGCACCGCCCCCATTACCTCACTGCTGCTGCCACTGCTGGCCTGAGCCTCAGCCCTTTGCAGCCACCCATGGCTGCCTGAGCCTTTGCCCTTGTAGCCAATGTGGCTTTGTCTGGAACGACGTCCACTCTAATTAGCATATTACTCTTTTATTAGTATAGATTTGGGGACCATTACAACCATGCAGAACTTAAAGAAAACACATGGCCCTGGCTGGTTTGGCTTAATGGAGAGAGCATCTGCCTGTGGACTGAAGGGTCCCAGGTTTGATTCTGGTCAGGGGCACATGCCTGGGTTGTGGGCTGGATCCCCAGCAGGGGGCTTGTGGGAGGCAGCTGATTAGTGATTCTTATCATTGATGTTTCTCTCTCTCCTTCTCCCTTTCCCTCTAAAATCAATAAAAAATATTTAAAAATAAAGAAAACACATGATCTTCATTTTGGGCTTTGTTATTTTACAATATCCTTTTTGCAGTATTTTAACTTCCCTCAACTTTCCTTTACCCACTCTTAAAATGCAATCTATTTTGGGGAAGATGATCAGGAAAGTGATTCTAGTAGGTAGAAGTTTTTTGGAGGGGATGGGGTCATGAAAATATTTAAAAATTGAGCATGGTGATGGTTG
>NW_005371082.1:4247615-4249893 GCF_000412655.1 Myotis brandtii | reverse complement strand
TTTTTTTTTATTTCTTTTTAAATAAAGACCAGTCTTATAATCAATTGCATATGTTTTCAGAGGCCCCCCCAGGATTTACTTACTGCATCCCAAACCACGGCTGTGACTCCCAGTTGCCTCCAGTCCTGGTGGATCTGAATGGTGTGGTTTGCAAAGGAGAAGGTGGCAAGAGGCTTATGGAATTTCTGCAACCCCATTCCTGCAGTCTCCTCATAGGGCACCAGGTCCATTTCTACTGTGCCAGCTCTCTGTTTCCTTTAACCTGTTGGGCAAAAGAATCTTACATGCTCTGGCCAGAAAGTGCATTCTCTCCTTAGGTGGCCCAAATGCTTTCTTTAAGGTAGTTTTATGGATTCAAAAGAATAAACAGAGATGTGGAAAGCTTTTGTCAAATTCCTTTTATATGGTTCTTCCAGTTTCATGGGAAGTGAGATGTGGCTCTGAATTCATCCCAAAGGGTGTCTTTGGGCAAAAGCACCCAGAACGGCACAACTCCTGCAGGATGCCCTACACACTTCGCTTTCAGGACTCAGGGGGGCTTGAGGGTGAGCGAGGCAGCGGTGCCAGCACAGGACCTGGGAGAAGGTAGCACTTTCTACACTGCCCAGGCCCGCATGGACTGCAGCTGCACCCGCCAAGGTGGGCAGGGTGTTTCTGCTGTTTTGTTTTGGTCTGGCCTCCACCCCGTCTGCCACAGACCTGTGCCTGCGCTGACTGTGAACAGTTTGATGGTCCTACTTTTTGGTGGATGGTGGATGCACTCCCACCTCCTGTAGACTGGCAGTTGGACACTGATGGTTTCTGAGTTGCTCACGGGAGAGTGCAGCCCTAGGTCCAGAACAGACTTGGGTGTCCTCGGCTAGGAGGCCTCCCTGGGCTAGGGGCCACCGGCGGTTTGAAGGCTGGCCATGCCCCTGATCATGGCGGGGGTCCCTTCTGGGGCACTGGCTGGCCTGGGCTAGGGGCCACTGGTGGTTTGAAAGCTGGCCACTTCCCTGATCCAGGCAGGGGTCCCCTCATGGTGACCGTTTGTTCTGCTCCCTCAGCTCCCTAGCCTGCTGTTCGGTCCTCCGTCCAGTCATTTTGGTCGTTATGGCCCCTGGCTTTTTCTATATTAGGACTAGAGGCCCAGTGCACAAAAATTTGCCTGCCTGATGCAATTGATGCCTTGTGCCCTCTCCCAGTCTGGGACCTCTCAGGGGATGTCCACCTGCTGCCTTAGGACTGCTCCAGGGGGATCGGGACTAAGCTGGCAGTCAGACATCCCTCTGGAAGCTCGGGAGCCCTCAGGGGATGTCCAATTGCCAGCAGGGAGCAGGCCTAAGCTGCAGTCGGATATCCTTAGCACTGCTGAGGAGGCAGGAGAGGCTCCCGCCACCACTGCTGTGCTGGCAGCCGTCAGCCTGGCTTGTGGCTGAGCAGAGCTCCCCATGTGGGAGCACACTGACCACCAAGGGGCAGCTCCTGCATTGAGCGTCTGCCCCCTGGTGGTCAGTGTGTGTCATAGTGACCAGTCATTCCCAGGCATTCTGCTGTTAGGGTCAATTTGCATATTATCCTTTTATTATATAGGATAGAGGCCTGGTGCATGGGTGGGGGCCAGCTGGTTTGCCCTGAAGGGTGTCCCAGATCAGGGTGGAGGTCCCCTCTAGGGTGCCTGGCCAGCCTGGGTGAGGAGCTGATGGCCCTTTTCAACCTGGCCACGCCCCCTGGAGACCCAAGCTCCCAGCTTCTCCTTTTTTTTCTGGGCTTTATTTATCTTCTATAATTGAAACTTTGTAGCCTTGAGCGGACCCCAGGCCAGGCTGGAAGCCTGGGTTACCCCTGGCAACCCAGGCTCCCAGCACCTCCTTGAGTGGAGGTCACGGCCGGCTGGAAGCAGGTATCGGGATTCATTTATCTTCTATAATTGAAACTTTGTAGCCTTGAGCGGAGCTGAGGACCAGCCAGGGCAGGCGGGAAGCTTGGCTTCCTCCATTGCCGGGGGCAACCCAAGCCTGCTTGTTCCAGCTCCGTGGCCACTGCCATCTTAGTTGGGTTAATTTGCATACTCGCTCCTGATTAGGCTGGTGGGCATGGCTTGTGGGTGTAGTGGAGTGGCAGAGTGATGGAATGATGATTAATTTGCATCTTTCTCTTTTATTAGTGTAGATAGTATTTCATGGTATAAATGTACCACAGATTTTTTACCCACTCATCTACTTATGGGCACTTGGGCTGTTTCCAGATCTTAGCTAGCTAGCTATATATATATATGCTTATATATATTATATATATT
>NW_005371082.1:4245300-4247512 GCF_000412655.1 Myotis brandtii | reverse complement strand
TAATATGTTAAAATGCAAATTGTCCCCTCGGAAGTTTGGGAGAGTGGAAATTCGATCGCTTGCTATGACGTGTACTAACCACAAGGGATGAAGGAAGGCCCTGGCCAGCAGCTGGGGAAGGAAAGCCTTGGCTGGCAGCTAGAAGGCCTCGATTGGCCCTGATCACTGGCCAGGCCAAGGGACCGTACCTGTGCAGGAATTTCATGCATGGGGCCTCTAGTTGTAAATAATCCTGCTATGAACATAGGGGTGCATATATTTTTTCTGACTGGTGTTTCAGGCTTCTTAGGCTATACCCCTCGTAGTAAGATCACTGGGTCAATTGCAGTTTCATATTTTATATTTTAATACATATTTTTTATTGAATTCAGAGAGGTAGGGAGAGGGAGAGAGAGATAAAAACATCGATCATGAGAGAGAATCACCCACTGGCTGCTCCCACACACCCCCTAGTGGGAATTGATCCCGCAACCTGAGCATATGCCCTGACCAGGATCGAACCCTGACCTTCTTGTTCACAGGACGATGTTCACCACTGAACCACACCAGCCAGGTAAATATGAACTTTGGATATAATCCTAGAAGCTCTAATAAAACATATATTGCTCAGGTGGCACTAATTTTTAAGGGAACTTCACATTGTTTTCCATAGTAGTTGTACCAGTCTGCATTCCCAACAGCAATATACTAGGGTTCCCTTTCTCCACATCCTACCCAGTACTTGTTGTTTGTTGGTTTATTGATGGTAGTCATTCTGGCAGGTGTGGGATGGTACCTTATTGTAATTTTGATTTGCATCTCTCTGATAATTAGTGATGTTGAACATTTCTTCATGTATCTTGGCCTTTTGTATGTTCTCTTTGTCTATATAGGTCATCTGCCCATTTTTAAAAAAATATATTTTATTGATTTTTTAGAGAGAGGAAGGGAGAGGGATAGAGAGTTAGAAACACTGATCAGCTGCTTCCTGCACACTCCCTACTGGGGATGTGCCTGCAACCAAGGTACATGCCCTTGACCAGAATCGAACCTAGGACCCTTGAGTCCACAGGCTGATGCTCTATCCACTGAGCCAAACCGGTTAGGGCATCTGCCCATTTTTAATTGGATTTTTGTCTTCCTTTTGTGGAGTTATATGAGTACTTTATATATTTTGGAGATTATCAGATGTATCATTGGCAAAAATGTTCTCCCATGCAGTAGGTTACCTTTTCAATATGATGCTGGTTTGTTTTGCTGTGCAGAAGCTTTTTAGTTTGATGTAGTACCATTTGTTGTTCTTTTTTTCCTTTGTTTCTTTTGCCATAGGAGATGTATCTGTGAAAATTCTGCTATGCAAGTGTCTGATATTTTGATGCCTATATTTTCTTCTAGGATTTTTATGGTTTCAGGACTTACATTTAAGTATTTTATCTATTTTGATTTTATTCTTGTATATGGTGTAAGTTGGTAGTCTAGTTTCATTCTTTTGCATGTACCTGTCCAATTATCCCAACACTATTTATTGAAGAAAAGGTCTTTACTCCATTTTATGTTATTGCCTCCTTTATCAAATATTAATTAAGCATAATTGTTTGGGTCAATTCCTGGGTTCTCTGTCCTGATCCATTGATCTATATGCCTGTTCTTGCGCCAATACCAGACTGTTTTGATTACAGTGTCTTTGTAGTATAATTTGATATCTGGTATTGTGATCCCTCCAATGTTGTTCTTCTTTCACAGGATTAATGTGGCTATTTGGGGTCTTTTTTTGGTTCTATATGCATTTTTGGATTATTTGTCCTTGATCTGTGAAATATGCCATTGGTATTTTAATAGAGATTGCATTGAATCTATATTGCTTTGGGTAATATGGCCATTTTAATGATTTAATTCCACTATGAACACCATATAGTCTTCCACTGTTTATATTTTCTTCTACCTTTTTTTCAATTTCCTCTAGTTATCTGAGTACAGGTCTTTTACCTCCTTGGTTAGGTTTATTCCTCAGAATCTTAATTTCTTTGTTGCAATGGTAAATAGGATTTTTGTCTGTTTCACTTTCTGAGCGATCATTATCTACACTAATAAAAGAGAAACATGGTAATTAGCATACGACCGCTACCCTTCCCATTGGCTAATCAGCATATCCTTATGCAAATTAATGTCAGCCAAAGATGGCGGCTGGCAGCCATGCACTGAAGCGAGCAGGGAGGCTTGCTTGCTCCAGTGA
>NW_005371082.1:4230676-4244137 GCF_000412655.1 Myotis brandtii | reverse complement strand
CCCCTGATCGGCCCTGCTCTGTGTGTGACAGGGGGCGGCGCCCCAACTCCCCAATCGGCCCTGCTCTGAGCCTGACCAGGGGCTGCACCTAGGGATTGGGCGTGCCCTCTGCCACCCGGGAGCAGGCCTAAGCCAGCAGGTCGTTATCTCCCGAGGGGTCCCAGACTGCGAGAGGGCACAGGCCAGGCTGGGGGCCCCCCCCCCCCCCCCCCCGAGTGCACAAATTTTTGTGCACAGGGCCTCTAGTCCCATATAATAAAAGGGTAATATGCAAATCGATTGAACAACAGAATGACTGGTTGCTATGACACTCACTAACCACCAGAGGCAGATGCTCAATGAAGGAGCTTCCCCCTGGTGGTCAGTGTGCTCCCACAGGGGGAGCGCCATTCAGCCACAAGCCGGGTTGATGGCTGGCGAGCACAGCAGTGGTGGTGGGATGTCTGACTATGGCTTAGGCCTGCTCCCCGAGGAGCGGCCTAAGCCATCAGTTGAACATACCCTGAGGGCTTCCAACTGCTAAAGGGTGCAGGCCGGGCTGAGGAACCCTCCCCTCCCAGTGCAAGAATGTTGTGGACTGGGCCTCTAGTTAGTGTATAAAATTGACATCAATTCCAGGTGTTAATTTTGTAACCTGCTATATTTCCAAATTCATTTATGAAATCTAATAGTTTTTGTTGGAGTCTTAAGGGTTTTCTATGCACACTATCATGTCATCTGCAAATAATGATAATTTTACTTTCTCCTTTCCAATGTGGATGCCTTCTAATTTTTTTTCTTGTCTGATCACTGTGGCTAGGACTTGCAGTACTATGTTGAACACGAGTGGTAAAAGTGGGCATCCCTGTCTGTTCCTGTTCTTAAAGGAAACATTTTTGGGTTTTTCCATTGAGTATGATGTTGGCTGTTGGTTTTTCATTTATGGCCTCTATTATGTTATGATATTATCCTGCTATTCTCACTTTGCTGAGAGTTTTTAGCAAAAATATTTGCTGAATTTTGTCAAATGCTTTTTCTGCATCTATTGATATAATCATATGATTTTTATTTTTAAGTTTGTTTATGTGATGTAGCACATTTATTGGTTTGCTACTATTGTACCAGCCTTGCATCACTGGGATAAATCCAACTTGGTCATTGTGAATATTCTTTTTAATATATTGCTGGGTCCAATTTGTTAATATTTTTTTGAGGATTTTGACATCTATGTTTATCAGGGTTATTGGCTTATAATTCGTTTTCTTTGTAGTGTCTTTATATGGTTTTGGAAAAGGATAATGCTGCCCTTGTAAAAAGAGCTTGGAAGCATTCTTTTGTCTTAGATTTTTTCTAAAAGTTTGAGGAGAATAGGTGTTCTTTGAATATTTGGTAAAACTGCTATGAAGTCATCCGGTCCAGGACTTTTCTTTGCTGGGAGTTTTTGTTTTCTGTTTGTTTTTTATTACTGCTTTAATTTCATTAGTTGTTTTTTATGTATTCAGATTTTCTGATTCTTCCTGATTCAGTTTTGGAAAATTGTATGTTTGAGGAATTTGTCCATTTCTCCCAGGTTGTCAAATTAGTTGGCATATAGTTGTTTGTAATGTTTTTTACAATACTTTGTATTTCTGTGGTGTCAGTTGTTACTTCACCTCTTTTATTTCTGATTTTAGTTATTTGTAGCCTCTCTCTGTGTTTTTTGTTTGTTTGTTTGTTTTTTATGAGTCTGGCTACTGATTCATTAATCTTGTTTATAGTTTCAAAGAACCAGCTCTTGGTTTCATTAATCTTTTGTATTATTTTTTTTTAGTCTCTATTGCAGTTATTTCTGGCTGATCTTTATTATTTTCTTCCTTCTACTTACTCTGGGATTTTCTTGTTTTTCCTTTTTTAATTCTTTTACTTGTAGGGTTAGATAGTTTATTAGAGGTTTTTCTCATTTCTTGAAGTAGGCTGCTGTGTTATGAATTTCCCTCTCAGGATTGCTTTTGCCATGTCCCATAGATATTGGGTTGTTATTTGTTAAGTTTCTTTTATTTCCAGGAATTTTTAATTTCTTCTTTGATCTCATTGGTAACTTATTCATTGTTTAATAACATGCTATTTAGCCTCCATGTGTTTGAATGGTTTTTAGTGTTTTTATTATAGTTGATTTCTAGTTTTATGCCATTGTGATCCAAGAAGATGCTTGATATGATTTCAGTCCTCTTGAACTGGTAGAGACTTGTTTTGTGTCCTAACATGTGGTCTATCTTTGAGAATGTCCCATGCACACTTGAGAAAAATGTATATTCTGCAGCTTTGGGGTGAAGTATTCTATAAATCTCCATTAAGTTCATTTGATTTAGTGTGTCATTTAGAGTAACTATTTCCTTGTTGATGTTTGTCTGGAACATCTATCCAGTGAAGTCAGTGCGGTTTTGACATCCCCTACTATTACTGCATTGTTGTTGATCTCTCCCTTAACATCCTCCAGAAATTTTTTTTATATGTTTAGATGCTCCTATATTGAGTCCATATGTGTTTATCAGGTTTATATACTCTTGTTAGATCAATCCCTTTAGCATTATGTAGTGATCTTCATTGTCCTTTGTTGTGGCCTTCATTTTGAAGTTGGTTGTGTCATATATGAGTATTGCTATCCCAACTTTGTTTCCATTTGCATGGAAATTTTTCCCCCATCTCTTCAGTTTAATTCTGTGTGAGTTTTTTGTTCTGATGTGGGTCTCTTGCAGACAGCATATATATGGGTCATGTTTTCTTATCCATTCTATTATCCTATGTCTTCTCATTGGAACATAAAACTGTTGACATTTAAGGTTAATATTGATATATACTTATTTATTGTCATTTTTATTCTTTATGCTTATGTTTATCTCTATCTCTATTTGTTCTTATTATTACAGCAGTTCCTTTAACATTTCTTGAAATGATGGTTTGGTGGTGATAAACTCCTTTAGCCTTTTTATTCTCTGGAAAGCTCTTTATTTCACCATCTATTTTTAATGATAACATTGCTGGATAGAATAGTCTTGGTTTCAGATCTTGGTTTTCTTGGCCTTCAATACTTCATGCCATTCCCTTCTGGTCTGTAGAGTTTCTGATGAGAAATCTGACAGCCTTATAGGAACTCCTTTGTAGGTAACAAATTGCTTTTCTCTTGTTGCCTTTATGATTATCTCTTTGTCTTTAATTTTTGGTATTTTAATTATGATGTGTCTGGGTGTTGGCCTGTTTAGATTCTTCTTGCTTGGGTTCTCTGTGCCTCCTGAACTTATGTGACTTTTTCCTTCACCAGGTTAGGGAAGTTTTCTGCCATTATTTCTTCAAATAGGTTCTCTATACCTTGCTCACTTTCTTCATCTTCTAGCACTCCTATAATGCAGATATTGCTTCATTTCATGTCCCACAGCTCCTTTAAATTGTCTCCCGTTTTAATTTTTTTTTTCTTTTTGGTTCTCTGAGTGATTTTTTTCTACCCTATCTTCTAACTTGCTGATCTGATAATTGGCTTCCTCTAATGTGTTCTTTATTTCTTCCAGTATATTCTTTATTTCCACTGTGTTATTCTTCATTTCCAACTGGTCATTTTTCATAGTTTCTATATCTTTTTTCATGTTGTTGATCATCTTTATAATTATTACTCTGAACACTGTATCTGAAATTTCTTATCTCCATTTCCATTAGCTTTATTTTGGAGAATTCTCTTGTTCTTTCATGTTGGCATTTTCCCCCCCTCTCATTTTGGCTGCCTCTTTGGATTTGTTTCTATGTATTATTAGATCTGTTATGACTCCCATTATATTTTGGACAGTCTCTGGTGCAGGCTTATGTCAGACACTATTTGTAACTGGCCCTATTTGTAGTTATCAGCAATCCACAGCTTGTGCCTCCCTCTGCTATGGCTGGGTGCATTTGTAAAGGACCAGGATGTGCACCAAGGTCTGCTTTTCCTAGCTCCGGGTTCAGCAGCAGATAGGGCAAACATTCAAAGCACCCTAAGGTCTGATTGTGCCTGCGGGCTGATTGTTATTCTAAGTCACTTAATGAACCACAAGCTTTAGACCACAGTAGGGTGTAAACTCCACAGGGTGGGGTCAGAGATTTTATAATGGGTTTGGCAATTGTCTCCCCATCAGGCTAACATTGCCTGGATGCCAAAGGGCTGCCTGAGAAAAATATCCTCTGCAGTATGGGGAAATAACTCAGCACTGGGATCCATGCAGCTGTCTTCTCAGCAATATCCCCAGGGCCACCAATCCAGGATTCTCCTTACATAGATCTAGTCCACTCTGCTCTCCTTCTGCTGGAACCCAAGATGAGTGGTTGCACACAAATTTTGTGCACTGGCCCTTTAAGAGAGTTCCTGCATTTCCTGACATCTCTCAATGGCAGACAAAAACACTGCTGCCTTTCACATCCAGGTATTACATGGGCACTGTCCCCAGTTCTGGTGTTCTGAGATGGGGAGTCAGGTTTGAGGTTTATATCCCAGACTTAGCAGGGGTAAACCCCCCACAGCTGAGATAGCCCTTTGGAGTTTCAGCTGCTGCCTGTGGGAGCCTGACCAGCTCTCTTGCACCTCTGCATCTCCTACCAGTCTCTATACAGTTGCTCTTTATGTCCTTGATCACAAGGTTTCTCTAAAGCCAGTCTTCAGTTGGTTATTCAGGATGATTTTTCTATATTTTATTTGTAATTCTAAGTTGGTTCTTTGAGAATGAGAGTGTAGCTTCCACTTAATCCACCACCATCTTGGAATCTTAGACCTTATTAATTCTTGATTATCTTCTTCAGCTTTCTTATTATGAGAATTTGGGTTTTTTACTTCTCCCTAAATCTTGGGATAAAGAGGCATAGTAATACTTCTGTGCTTAGTATGTGAATTATTTCCTGACATAACATATATTTCTTGCATTATAATAAATTTCTATTTGTTACAAGTATAAATTTAGAGTGAATCTTTAATATTCTGGTAATTATCCTTACCACCAGAGAGGAGGAAGATTCCAGAAAGAGTAGAGGGCCTGAGGAGGCAAACATCATAGCTTCTCCCTAAGCCCAAAGGGTCTAAGGCTGCCAAGGCTGTCCCCTTGCAGTAACCAAAAGAAGGAAATATGGGGAAACCACTTATCAGTGCTGGCTGGTACCTGGAGAGCTGTCAGTTACCTGGAGTCACTTATCTACCTTTCTAATTGCAAAATAAATAGCCCCTGCAGCCTGCTTTTTTTTTTTCATAACCTTATCTACTTTTCTGGTATTTATATTTTAGCTGCTTTTGAATTTTATTTTACTTTTTATTTTCTAAACACTGTCTCTTCTCTCCGTATATATTTTAAGTGTCCCGTTTTTTTTAAAGCAGGGATCAATATCATTTTCTAAAGGAACTGCCAATGCCACACCTGCTATTGTTAACCTTCATGCCCTAAAAATCCCGAAGGATGCCAAATTTTCTTTGCAGGAGGCATTGTTTCCAGTGAGAACCAGTTTATTGGCTTTCTATACCTTTGTTAGAGTCATGGTGGAGAAAGAGGATATGAAAGGGAAGTCAGCTGGCAGCACATTCTTTCTGAATCCGTATTCGGAAAGATTTCCAGATTTCCCTAATTGCTGTTTTTATTCATAGAACTTTTATTTCAAGGACACATGCTTACATGTGGATTTACAGGCACTAGCCCCAGTAATGGCTGCGCGGTCTGTAGTGCCTACAGAGGCTTGTTTCCATGGTGATAGAAGGCTCTGAAGAGACAGGATTATGGGACTGCTGGGACAAGGGCACTGACACACAAAGGCCCTTCTCTAGTGTGTGTGTGTGTGTGTGTGTGTGTGTGTGTGTGTGTGTGTGGTGTGTTGGAGTATGTAGAGTGTCAAGATTGGAAGGGGATTGGTAGGTGGGAAATGAGGGTAGGAGTGTTAACTGGCAGAAAAGCCTGGGGAAATGAAGAAAGGTAATATTGATAGCATTGTAAGTAACTTGGTTATTAATTAACATGGAAGGAGCAAAAAGAGAGAAGGCAAATATTATAGGCATGCCCAGTCTGGGTAAATGTAGGGAAAGTAGTTGTCAGTCACATTTGGGAACATGTCATTAGCCAGAGTAGGAGTGGCTACTGCAAGCATGGGAAAATTTGAGATACATAAGCTCCTAAACAAATGAGTTCTCTCTCTTGCTCTCTCTCATGTGTTGGGCTCCTGCCTCTCTTGTTGAAAGGGGCATGTACTCCTGCACTCACCTATATGGCTCACAGACTCCACACAATTGACTAATGGACTGCGACTAGCCTGATGCTAAACTGGACCCAGCTTCACTATGGAATGGAAACTTTGGACACTGGCTTTGCTCTAGCTCCGCTGAATCCAATGGTGCACCTCTTAGAAGACTGGTTCAAGGGAAATAGAACTTTAGAAGCCAAGGGATGTAACTCCATGAAATAAAAATCACTCGTCCTCCCATACAAGTCTTAGGAAATTCTTTTTTTTTCAAGGTATCATAAGGACCTGAACCCCAGCACTCAGTGGGAAAAGGGATTCCTCACTTCCATTGGTGGGCACCCCACTTCCACCAAAAACAATACCTGGATCAGAATTCTAGAAAATTGAAGAAGGAAGCAAATTTAAATGAAAAAAGGAAAAGGGAAAATGAAGAATTTCTCTTTCTTCAGAGCATTCTCCTCTCTTTTGAAAGGTTTATGGTGGCAGAATTATTCCACATAAAGATGGAGAGGAGATTCAAGTTTAGCCAGCAGAAGCAGATGGTGCAATGGTTTGAGTCAGTGTAAGTGGCACTCCAACATTGCTGGCTTACTGTTCTGGCCCCACAGTGAGTCAGGGAGAGAAGAGGAACTGACATCCCCTGCCATGGCAGGGTTTGTGGGACACATGAAGCCACTACTTCCCCACCCCATCACGTGAGGCAGGTGATGGCTTCATCTAGTCTTACAGAAGGCACTACTGTTTATCAGAGACTTTGAAAAGATATCCAAAGAATTCCATTCTATTATCATTTACTTCTTGAACATGGACTGAAAGCTTTACCCTCAGCCAAAAGGCAGTCACCCACTCTAGGGGTCAGTGGCAAAAAGGGAACTTTCTGGAATTATTCTGCTTGTCTCTGGTCCTAAAACATCAATGATTTTTTTTAAAAAAATTATTAACCACCTACTGTGTGCCATCAGTTTTCACATGCTAATCAGCACCATTGGTGCTAAGGGGTATCTGTCCCATTTTGCAGTTGAGAATATGAGGTTCACAGAGGCTGAGTGGTTTGCCCATAGTCAAGGATGCAAGTCAAGTCCAGATTTCCAGATTGCAGCTCCATGCTGCTTCCTTTATTTGCTGTCCCTCTTTTCTGCAAATTCTTAACTTCCTGATGGAAGGATTCAGGCTCTGAATCTGCACTGAACTATCCTCTGGTCATGAGTATGGCAGTGGAAGGACTGAGAGGCCTAGCATGCACTGACCATGCTCGGTTCCTTTGAAGGTACTTTCCAGAGGTTAACTCTCAACCAACCCTAGAAAAGAAGCTTGATACACAAGCAGACAAAAAAAGCCATTCACCTAATGAGTAGATTCTTGAAACCAAGCTTTCCCAAATCATGTGTGTATCTCCCCCAAGTATGTGATTTGTGATTCAGTTTTAGTGTTTAATAAAATCATATTGTGAATCTGAAAACTGATGGAAAAGCATTCATTTATTGAGTTAGTTGTAGTACTTTTTATTTGCATTTCTTAATATTCACATTGTGCTCTCATTGTGGGCCCATTCAGGGTTTAGAAATTAGTGGTACCCCATCAATTCTGACTTAACCGAATTAAAATTTACTTAAATTGGTTGCCCTCACACAGGTGGTTGGCCAGATTCCTGACCCCTTCTTTTCTCTTGTGCAAAATCTATAGGGTGCTGGGACTCCACCTCAAGGCTCCTCCATTCTGATGCAACATCCTGCCAGGTAGTACAGTGGAACCTGGAGGCAGGAAATGATTTCAATCTTAAATGTGTGATTAATTTCTATAACCATTAAGTACTCCTGAAATGTTTTATAATTAGGACTTTTTCATAGAATTTTAGCCTTTGAGAGAGTTTTAAAAATTACACAGCCATGAGATGGCTACTATAAAAAACCAAAAGCCACCTCACACACATGAGGATGGCTACTAAAAATAAAACAAAACAAAACAAAAACCAACAACAAATGTTGGTGAAAATATGAATAAATTGGAACTCTTCTTCACTGTTAGTGGGAAGGTAAAGTGGTGCAACCACTATGGAAAACTGTATAGCAATATGCAAAAAATTAAACATAGGTTTACCATTTGATTCAGCAATTCTACTTCTGGGTGTATTCCCCAAAATATTTAAAGCAGGGTCTCAAAGAGATATTTGCACACCCATGTTCATAGCAGCATTATTCACAATAGCCAAAAGGTGGAAGCAACTCAAGTGTCCATCAACAAATGAATGAACAAAGAAAATGTAATATATACATACAATGGAATATTATTCAGCTTTAAAAAGAAAGGAAATTCTGACATATGCTGCAACATGGAACTTTGAGGACATTATGCTAAGTGAAATAAGTCAGTTACAAAATGAAAAATACTGTTTTTCCACTCATAAGAGGTACCTCGAGTAGTCAAATTCCTACAGCCAGAAAGTAGAATAGTGATTGCCAGGTCTGTCTGGAGGGGGAGATTGGGAAGAAGTTGTTTTTTTGGGTACAGAATTTCAGTTTTGCAAGATGAAAAGAGTTCTGGGGATGGATGGTAGTGACAGTTGCACAGCAGTGTGAACTATACATCCACTTGAAAAAGGTTAAGATGGTAAATGTTATGTGTATTTTACCAGAAATTTAAAAAATACATGAAGGGGTTTCTCCTATTAGTCCCAAGTATATGAGATTTCATTATATTTCCAGTAGCAAACTTGAGGTTGTGATGTAGTTTATCCAGCATGACAAAGGAACCGGTGTTTTCTGATCCAGCTGGCTTGATGCCAGAGTTACTCAGAGAATCTTTCATGTCTCCTGGAGGAGGGACTGACCAACTGCATGTGGTTGTCTCTGTGGAGACAAAGGTCATTTTCAGCCCTACTGCAAGGTAACACATTGCAAAAACTCACTGTTCTCCAGCTGTTAAGATTTGAATGAGGTAAGTGACCATAACTGACCTTTCACCACCAGGATTTGTTTTCAATGAAACATTATAATTTGACTGAGTAGCCAGCTCAGCATCTTTTGAAATGAAAAAGAAAACCCAGTACATTCTCTTTTAACTCAAAATGCTGAGTCAGTACTTTGGCATTGGGAGTGGAAAGCAGTGAGAAATGGGTGGGCTTTAAGGAATCTGACAGGAAAGGAAATATCTGGGAACAATAACACTTATGGATTGACTGTTATCTGCCAGGCAAGGACAGTGGCTATTTACAAGCTTTGTGCCCCTCATTCACTTGCACATTCTCTTTCTGATTGTTTTAGTTCTGAATCTCCTACTGTCCTTTGTCTTCCAGGAAGCCTCAATGATTAGCTTTACATGTCCTGGGTCATAGGCTATATTATCTGGCATTTAACAGTCACTGGACAGCACTTGCACTTAGTTTCCAACTTTGGAATGCTTCCTTTTCATGGGTGAGTTCTGTCTTCTAGCTGGACTTTAGTCCTCCTAGACAAAGATCTGGTCTCCCCCTCTTTGTAGCCTCATTGCTTAGCAGAGATTGGGCATTAGGGACAGCTTGATAAATTACTAAATTCTGGAGAAGTCAGAATCCTCATTATTTTTTAATATATTTTATTCATTTTTTACAGAGAGGAAGGGAGAGGGATAGAGAATTAGAAATATCGATGAGAGAGAAATATCATAAGAGAGAAACATCAATCAGCTGCCTCCTGCACACCCCCTACTGGGGATGTGCCCGAAACCAAGGTACATGCCCTTGACTGGCCTCCAACCTAGGACCCTTCAGTCCACAGGCCGATGCTCTATCCACTAAGCCAAACCGGTTAGGGTCATAATCCTCATTTTAAAAACAAATAGCTATAACTTCTATTCAAGGAAGACAGTGTTATAAGGCTTGGGTAAAACATATATGTAAAGCATTTAGCATTCAATAAATGGTAGTTATTACTCTTTTTACTAGTATTATATGTCATAGGTATGCATGGTGTTTTGGAGTTAACCTTAGTTTATAATCCTTTTAAAAGATAATTCTATTAGGCTGATAATTCATGGCATTCTCTTTTTGTAATATTTTTGCATGAGATGGGGACATTTAAAGAAAAAAAGATGTTGAAATCTGACATAATCTCATAGTCCAAGAGTGTTGGACTTTCCTGGAGTTCTGGTGACACCATGTGGAAAAATATGTTATTACATGTTGACTATTTTAAAGAGTTCAAATTCTATTGCATTGTTAAAATGGTAAATTATTCTGCTATGTATAAATTCTGAGTTCCCCCCACTTCCCCTCCCCCAACACACTTAATTATAATATTGTTTTAAGGACTAAAGTTAAAGAATGGAAAGCTGCCCTGGCCAGTCTGTTCAGTGGATAGAACACCAGCCCGTGGACTGAAGGGTGCCCAGTTCGATTCTGGTCAAGGGCATGTACTGGTTGCAGCTTGATCCCCAGCTCTGGTCTGGGCATATATGAGAGGCAACTAATCGATGTGTCTCTCTCACATTGATGTTTCTCTCTGTGTCTCTCCCTTCCCACTCTCTGAAAATCAATGGAAGAATATCCTCGGGTGAGGATTAACAATGACAAAAGAATGGAAAGCTGATTCTAAACTAGTGCATGTAAACTTATTGAATAGAGAAAAAGAACATTGAATTTCACAGAATATGATCAATTCTTTTTAAGTGGGGAAGTGTTTTCTTTATATTATGTCAATACCATGACATATTTGAAAGTGACACCAATTTACAATGACTCAGTAGTAACCAGCCAGTAAAATTTAATTCAGAATTTCTATCATTCTACTTTGTGTTACCTACCCCAGTCTGTAATGGGGTTGGCATTTAAATACTCACAGAATTGTTGCCAGTGCAACTGGACCACGGTGGAGAGTAGGATAGTCTTGTTCCTAGAGTTGTTTCCAAACTCTTTCTGCCCATCTTGACTTTCCTCATGGGAAATAAATAAATACCTCTTCACTATTTTCTACATTGCTGGGAGTGGAGTTACTCCTTGAGCCTGGAACTGTACTCATGGGTTTATTATTACCTTGGTTACAGAAATGGGAGTTTTCTAAACTCAAACATTTGTTCTTCTCAGCCTTTCTCTCCTTGTCACTGCCAACACCCGTCTCTGGCTTTGTCAACCTCATAGGTATTTCCTCACTCTTATTGTTCAAGGTATCCTGAGGAATAAGAGACATAGATAATCAGAACACACCTGGTTATTGGTAGTAAATACATTTATATACTTTAGTCAGCAAATATTTTAGTTAGGGCAATTTATGAACAATATGCTCAAGTCATAAGGGCTTTACAACATTCATCCATCTGTCAAAGTGTAGTTCATCAGAAAGAAGTCCTTGTACTCATGAGAACTTTGCATGTTCTCAAGTAACTTATTTGGGGTGGTCTGTGTGGCTCACATATTTTCCCTCCTGCCAGTACCATGAAGGACTACAGAAATGGTGCAGGGAAATGTGCTTTCATCTGCTCACACACTTCCAAGGGGGAACAAAATCAACCATCCTTTCTGAAGAACATAGTTTTGCATCCAGTTTACTGATACATGCAGTAACATATATTTGGAACAGCTAAGGCAATTTAAATTCATATATATTTATGAGATACAGCATCCTATTTTTGTCATTTTTTTAACATCTGGAGATTGTGAGTTTCACAAATGAAGCTCTTTGAGTAGTATTGATGCAATTCCTTAAACAGTGATGTCCAGATCTATTAAGGCTTAAACTCTCCAGGTTCCTCCTAAGACTTTGCTAATTATTTTAGGACATTGTACTGCTGATTATTAATGTCCTGTTCTGCTTGGTGGAGTTGACTGAAAGAGTCATTTACTATAGTTTCCAACAAAGCCTCATTTAAAAACTATGAGAAGTTGAAGTGCTGGGATAACCTTTCTAATTATCTCACAGAATTTTGCCTCAAACTCCTGGCAAAAGGATCATCCATAACAGTGTACAGAAGTGTCTGAGGTTGTGAGGGAATGGAGGTGAGCTGTGTGCCAGCCTTGGCAAGCTTCTGGGTTGGAGACAGGTCTGAGGGCTTTCCATGGAATCCTTTCATACCCAGCCAGGCTTCTCCTGTCATCCTCAGACTGACTAGAGTTAGTCAGGACAGAGTTCCTCCCTTCCCATCCCCTGACTCCAGACCTACTACCTATGCTGCTCTGAAAAAGAAACTTTTCCATGTCTCATCCTTTAGAGACCTAGCTTAGAACCTCTAGGGAACAATTAGCTTAATTGGGTGAACAATTCATGCCATAGGATGCTAAGGGGTTTGCTGGAAGACTGTCTCAACTCTGTGTCATTGACAAGGCAGTGTCCAGGTAAGGCACAGGTGCTACTCTGGTTGGGGAAATTCGGGCTGGAGAGTGTGGTCCCCTCATGTGTTGCAGGAAGGTGCACTTGCATTTGAGGCTGCTGGTCCATTGTAAAAGTTTCCAAATCACATCAAGTAAACAGCCTCTGACTTTACAAGTGGACAGATTACCCACTAGACTAGAGAGCAAGCATGTCAAACTCGGGGCCCACAATGAATATTTTTGCGGCCCAGCCCATATATCTGTATGTAAGAAACGTGTATTTTTGTTGTTGCTTTTTAAAATTTCTTTATTGATTAAGGTATTACATATGTGTCCTTATCCCTTCATTACTCCCCCAACCCCCCCACTCATGCCCTCATCCCCCTGTTGTCTGTGTCCATTGGTTAGGTTTATATGCATGCATACAAGTCCTTTGGTTGATCTCTTCCCCTTACCCCCACCCTCCCCTACCTTCCCTCTGAGGTTTGATGGTCTGATCGATGCTTCTCTGACTCTGGATCTGTTTTTGTTCATCAGTTTTAATAAAAATTTTGTAACTTAATTTTTACAATATTCAGTTATATATAACTAGAGGCCTGATGCACGAAATTCATGCAAGGGGCTCAGCCCCTGCAGCCACAGTGGCCTCTTCTGCCTTGGCCTCCGCTGCCTCATCTTCATCCCGAAGGTCATCTGGAAGGACAATCAGTCTAATTAGCATATTATGCTTTTATTATTATAAATTATTGATAACGAACTACTACGTTTGCTAATGACTGATTATTATAATCGTGTTGCATTCATTTCTCTTACGCGTAGGTGCACCATTTCTCTCCACTAATACTAGCAGCGAATATTTTATTTAATTTTTTTCAATCTTTAATTTCTTTATTGATTAAGGTATTACATATGTGACCTCATTCCTCCCATAAGCCCACTACACTCATGCCCTCGACCCCCTGTTGTCTGTGTCCATTGGTTGGGCTTATATG
>NW_005371082.1:4229785-4230097 GCF_000412655.1 Myotis brandtii | reverse complement strand
AGTGGGCTTTCTTGTTGTTTTGTTGATGGTTTCTTTGGCTGTGCAGAAGCTTTTTATTTTGATACAGTCCCATTTGTTTATTTTCTCCTTAGTTTCCATTGCCCTAGGAGCAGTATCAGTGAAGAAATTCCTTTGGCATATGTCTGCGATTTCACTGACTATGGATTCCTCTAGTATTTTTATGGTTCCCAAACTTACGTATAAGTCCTTTATCTATTTTGAGTTTATTTTTGTGTATGGTGTAAGTTGGTGGTCTAGTTTCATCTTTTTGCATGTATCTGTCCAATTTTCCCAACACCATTTATTGAAGAG
>NW_005371082.1:4220539-4228252 GCF_000412655.1 Myotis brandtii | reverse complement strand
CTTCCCTCTCCCTCCCTCCCTCCCTCCCTCCCTCCTTCCCTCCCTCTCTCCTTCCTGCCTCTACAGGGTTCCTCCTCTCCCTGAAATGTCCAGATCTCCCGCGACTCTGACCCCATCACGTTGCCTTCTCCCTCTGCCTGCCCTGCTCCTGGTTACTGTTTGTCAGGGAAAACCGTCTGGCTTTGCAGCAAGCAAACAGGGTTTTGCCTTCTTTGGCTCCGAGGCCTCTAAGAACCACAGAACCTGTCTTGGCCTCATTTGAACCACTTGCTCTTTTGAGAACAGAGACCTGAGGAGAACCAGTCCCAGGAACAGGGCACAGCTCAGACGGGCGCGGCTCCCCTGCTCCTGCCCGGGCCTCGTGTGTGTCTGCTCAGGGAGCCCTCACTGCTGGGGGCCGGCTCCCCTCCTCCGCCAGCACCAGGCTTGTACTTTGGATGGCACCAAGCCTGTCAAACTCTCGGCCTGAGGGCCACATGAGGCCCGCAACGAATATTTTTGGGGCCCAGCCAATATAACGGTATGTAAGAAACATTTTAATAACAATTTTGGAACTTAATTTTTACAATATCCGGTTATACATTATCCTATATAATAAAAGGCTAATATGCAAATGGACTGAACAGTAGAACAACCGGCCGGTATCACAGGCGCTGACCACCAGAGGGCAGACGCTCAACACAGTGCGCTCCCAGCCAGAAGCTGGGCTCATGGCTGGAAGCGCAGCACCAAGGATATCCCCTGGGGGATCCAGGACTGTGAGAGGGCGCGTGCAGGGCTGAGGGACCCCCCCCCCCCCCACACCCAGTGCATGAATGTCGTGCATCGGGCCTCTAGTTATTAATAATGAACTACACGTTTGCTAATGACTCATGACTATAATCGCGTTGCATTCATTTCCCTTACGTGCCTTATGTGCAGGTGCACCATTTCTCTCCACTAACACTAGCAGCGAGTATTTTAGCAGCCGATCGCCACGTCATTAGTCTTGCTTGGTGTGCGCAACAGGAATTACTTTGCTTTCAGAGAAGAAGAAAAATAGGTTTATTTGTGTTACGCTTATTAATTTGTGCCGTTATTCAGTGTCTGGTAAGTTAACGTTCAAGAAAAAAATATTAATTTTTATTAAAATGTTCTATCATTTTATGTTAATGATTACTCATTTATTTCAGCCCTTTGTATTCAACATGTCTCTATTGAAATAAACCTATGTTTCTATGAAAATTGAAGCTTTTATTTTTATTTATTTATTTATTTATTTATTTATTTATTTATTTTTGCGGCCCACATAAACTTAAACCTTGTTTATCTGGCCCATGTTAGCCTTTGAGTTTGACATACTTGCACTAGAGAGTTGGTACAAGAAGCTGAGAGTAGTTGACCCAAATGGCATTAGACATCAGGTTTTCCTGGAGCCCTTGTGTGAAGTCCATAATGTGACGTCATATGAGTGAGGATGGAGCAGTGGAGGCATCAAGAGAAGAAAACACGAGCAAATCTATGATACATGAAGTCAAGATTTCAAAAAGCAAAGTCAAAGTGTCCTCTTGCTCAGGGGATACAGACCCCCCTAACCCTTGCTTTTCAGTTTTAAATACATTTTAAGAGACAGTATCAGAACTCTGTTAGAAAACAGGGTAGGGGCACCCAGTTGAGGAGGTGTAATGACTTCACATTTGAGGCTGCTGACAAAGAAGGCACCCTAGCAACCCTTCATATACTAAATGGAGCACAACTTGTCCAGAAAGTCTGAGTGGACCTCTTGATGTTGTCTACCTGTACCTCTGTGCCCTTGTGTTCCTGGTGTGGAACACTGTGAGGAGCTGGATGGCATCATCCAGCTCAGTCTTCAGCCCCATGCAGGTCAGAGTCCCTCTTCCTATTCTCAGTCACCTTAGTTCTCCACTGTGGCACATAGGTCTTCTTCCTTCATTCCCAATTAAGCTTAAAGTTCAGTTGTTTTAACATTCTGGACATCTTTTGAATCCGCCTTCTTATTTCTGTCTTCCTCACTATAGTATTCCCTATTATTTCTTTCCCAATCTGTTTCAGTGGTTCCCCAGGTCCCTTATTTATTTTTTTAAATATATTTTATTGATTTTTTACAGAGAGGAAGGGAGAGGGATAGAGAGTTAGAAACATCGATGAGCGAGAAACATTGATCAGCTGCCTCCTGCATGCCCCCCACTGGGGATGTGCCCGCAGCCAAGGTACATGCCCTTGACGGAATTGAACCTGGGACCCTTGAGTCCACAGGCCGATGCTCTATCTACTGAGCCAAACTGGTTAGGGCAGGATCCCTTTTTTAAATGCTACCTGCTACTGGTCAATTCTCTGCATTTGGTAACGTGCAGTGATTCCACCATATCAAGGCAGAAATCCTCTGTGGGCTTTCAAGAACCTTTGTAATCTGAATCCCTCCTCATTATGGTTTTGGAATTTCATTAAGAAACTAGAGGCCCGGTGCACAAAAATTTGTGCACTCGGGGGGGGGGGTCTTTCAGCCTGGCCTGTGCCCTCTGGTAGTTTGGGACCCCTCAAGGAGATGACCACCTGCTGGCTTAGGCCCACTCCCCAGGGGATTGGGCCTAAGCTGGCAATCAGACATCCCTCTGGCAGCCCGGGAGCCCTCGGGGTTGTCCACTTGCCAGCGGGAAGGAGGCCTAAGCTGCAGTCTGACATCTTTAGTGCTGCTGAGGAGGCGGGAGAGGCTCCCACCACCACCGCTGTACTGGCAGCCATCAGCCTGGCTTGTGGCTGAGCAGAGCTCCCCCTGTGGGAGCTCACTGACCACCAGGGGGCAGCTCCTGCATTGAGCATCTTCCCCCTGGTGGTCAGGGTGTGTCATAGTGACCAGTCATTCCCAGTCTTTCTGCTGTTAAGGTCAGTTTGCATATTACCCTTTTATTATATAGGATAGAGGCCTGGTGCACAGGTCGGGGCTGGCTGGTTTGCCCTTCAGGGTGGGGGTCCCCACTGGGGTGCAACTGGGGTGCCTGGCCAGCCTGGGTGAGGGGCTGATGGCTGTTTGTAGCTGGTCACACCCCTTCAGGGTGGGGTTCCCCACTGGGGTGCCTGGCCAGCCTGCATGAGAGGCTGATAGCTGTTTGCAGGCTGGTCAAGCTCCCACCCCAGTGGAGACCCTCACCCCATGGAGGTTTGGCCAACCTGGTTGAGGGGCTGATGGCTGTTTTCAGGCTGGCTACACCCCCTTTAGGGTGGGGGTCCCCACTGTGTGCCTGGCCAGTCTGGGTGAGGGGCTGCGGGCCATTTTCAGGCTGGCCAAGCCTCCCCGGCGACAGAAGCTCCCAGCCCCTCCTTTTTTTTCTTTCTTTTTCTGGGATTTATTTACCTTCTATAATTGAAACTTTGTAACCTGGAGTGGAGCTCAGAGCCATCCAGGGCTTGGCTTCCTCCATCTCCAGGGGCAACCCAAAGCTCCAGCTCCGTGGCCACAGCCAGCTGAAAGCAGGTATCTGGGATTTATTTACCTTTTATAATTGAAACTTTGTTGCTTTCAGTGTAGCTTAGAGTTGGGCCATGGCAGGCGGGGAACCTTGGCTTCCTCCATCACTGGAGCAAGCAAGCCTCCTGCTCGCTGCAGCTCCGTGGCTGCCGGCCGCCATCTTTGTTGGCGGTTAATTTGCATATCTCACTGATTAGCCAATGGGAGGGGTAACGAAGGTATGGTCAATTACCATGTTTGTCTATTATAAGGTAAGATATTTATTGAGTAACTATGTATGGAGCTCTCAGAATAGGGAGTTTCTTTCCTTCCGTCCCTCCCTTCCTCCCTGTCTCTTTATTACTACTATTACTACTACTACTACTACTACTACTACTATACACACACACACACAAACACACACACACATACACACACACACATGTGAGCTGTGCACTTAGTAGGCAGTCCATACCATATGTCCAGTGGTTGATAGATTTGCATAATTGAGAACCCACATGGGGGAAGAATTTGCGAAAATATTTTTGGGAGGTACATAAGTTCAGAAGAAAAAGAAAGAGGATAGGAATGTGGTAAGATGGTGGACAGGATTGGATTGGCTTAGAAGTGTGCTGGTGCTGAAACAAATGGAGAGCAAGGTGTAGAAATAACTGACAGTGGGAAGAAGATAGTCATCAAAATCTGTAGCCAGCAGTCCATGGACTAGAACTTTAAAAAAAAAGCACACTGAGACTCCGAGGAGGTGCGGTATGGAAGTAAATTGCAGAGGTACGGAGGTGCAAGCGGAAAGTGCTGGCAACTGAGGACATGGCTGTCTTTTTCAATCGGGAGGGACACACAAGCTCCCAACTGCTCTGAACACCAGTGCTGGGTGAGTCTCTGGGGACCCAGACTCATACGGGGAGAAACTGGACTGTCTGGCATTGGGCAGAACTTGAGGATGGCTTTCTCTCAGAGGTGCTTGCAGCGATTACCGCAGAACAGTGAGAACTGGGACCTCTTAAGGCAGGGCTGAGGATCAGCCATAGCTGTTTGCTCCGCCCAGTTGATTCCCTGAGACCCCGCCCCACCCAAGCTGTGCACAGAGGCTTTTGCATATGAATGCCCTGGCCCTTTGCAATCTAAAATTACCTAACTAACTGCAGCTGGGTCAGAGAGACCCAGAACATCCAAAAGAAGGCCCAAGGCCCCACAGCAGCTTGCATTACTTCACAGCTGAGCCTCATCTGGGCACCTCCAAACCTCAAACAAGGAAAAGGAATCTGCATATCTCTCCATAGCTCCTGCTGGGTAGCCTCAGGCAGAGGCTAAATTAGCACCTCCTTAGAGATCCAAGAGCCAGTGTACCCAGTGGTCAGAGTGGGACCATCCAGATTACAACTCCTCAGATCCATAAGGGACACACTCAGGGGGCAGACTCAGTGAGCACCAAAGCCCCACTGAAGCAAGTCTTGCCCCAGAAGGGTGTCTTCAGCACAGAAGTTCTCCCACTGCAGACACAGCTGATTCTCACAGCCAATTGGCCTGGAGGTCAATTCCTCCCAGTGACACCTAAAACAATCAAGGCATAACTACAACAAGACTGTGCACAAAGCCCACAAGGGGGTGCACCAAGAGTGTCCACCTCAGGTAACTGGGGAGGCTGAGCCACTGGGCCCTGTAGGACACCTAGCACACAAAACCACTCTACCAACACAGGGAAGCAGACAAAATGCGAAGACAAAGAAACAGGTCACAAATGACAGAAATGGAGGACAGCAAACGACTGGATATAGAGTTCAAAACCACGGTTCTAAGATTTTTCAAGAATTTTATGGAAACCGCCGATAAATGTATTGAGATCCTTAAGAAATCTAGTGAGACCCTCGATGTTGTGATAAAGGACCAACTAGAAATTAAGCATACACGGACTGAAATAAAGAATATTATACAGACTCCCAACAGCAGACCAGAGGATCGCAAGAATCAAGTCAAAGATTTGAAATACGAAGAAGCAAAAAACACCCAACCGGAAAAGCAAAATGAAAAAAGAATCCAAAAATACGAAGATAGTGTAAGGAGCCTCTGGGACAACTTCAAGCGTACCAACATCAGAATTATAGGGGTACCAGAAGAAGAGAGAGGGCAAGATATTGAAAACCTATTTGAAGAAATAATGACAGAAAACTTCCCCTACCTGGTGAAAGAAATAGACTTCCAAGTCCAGGAAGCGCAGAGAACCCCAAACAAAAGGAATCCAAAGAGGACCACACCAAGACACATCATAATTAAAATGCCAAGAGCAAAAGACAAAGAGAGAATCTTAAAAGCAGCAAGAGAAAAAAAGTCAGTTACCTATAAGGGAGTACCCATACGACTGTCAGCTGATTTCTCAACAGAAACCATGCAGGCCAGAAGAGAGTGGCAAGAAATATTCAAAGTGATGAATAGCAAGAACCTACAACCAAGATTACTTTATCCAGCAAAGCTATCATTCAGAATTGAAGGTCAGATAAAGAGCTTCACAGATAAGAAAAAGCTAAAGGAGTTCATCACCACCAAACCAGCATTATATGAAATGCTGAAAGGTATTCTTTAAGAAGAGGAAGAAGAAAAAGGAACTCTTACCATTTGCCACACCATGGATGGAACTAGAGAGCATTATGCTAAGTGGCAGAAGGGGGGGGGGGGGAACGGGGTGGAGGGGAGCTATGGGGAAAAAAAGAGGAACAACTGTAATAATCCGAACAATAAAAATTTAATTAAAAATAACTATTCAGTGTTTCTACATCTCTGGATCTATTTTTGTTCATCAGTTTATGTCAGAGGTCCTCAAACTTTTTAAACAGGGGGCCAGTTCACTGTCCCTCAGACATTCCACACATGCGCACTGTGGGCCCGGGATGAGTCGGCTACTAAGCAGGACAGGCAGCGGCGGCAAAAACACCTGGCGGGCCGGATAAATGTTTCTGGTGGGCCGCATGTGCCCCGTGGGCCGTAGTTTGAGGACCCCTGGTTTCTGTTGTTCATTATATTCCACAAATGAGTGAAATCATGTGATATTTTTCTTTCTCCGACTGGCTTATTTTGCTTAGCATAATGCTCTCCAGGTCCATCCATGCTGTTGCAAATGGTAAGAGTTCTTTCTTTTTTACAGCAGAATAGTATTCCATGTGTAGATCTACCATGGTTTTTTAATCCACTGATCTGCTGATGGGCATTTCAGCTATTTCCAAATCTTAGCTATTGTAAATTGTGTTGCTATGAACATAGGGTTGCATATATTATTTCTAAATTCTTGGGATATAATCCTAGAAGTGGGAACACTGGGTCAAATGGGAGTTCCATTTTCAATTTTTTGAGGAAACTCTATACTGTTTTCCGCAGTGATTGCACCAGTAGGCATTCCCACCAGCAGTGCACGAGGGTTCCTTTTACTCCACATCCTCACCAGCACTTGTTGTTTCTTGATTTATTGATGATAGCCATTCTGATAGGTGTGAGACGGTATCTCATTGTCATTTTGATTTGTATCTCTCAGATGATTAGTGACTTTGAGCATGTTTTCATATGTCTCTTGGCCTTCCTATGTCCTCTTTTGAAAAGTGTCTATTTAGATCCTTTGCCCATTTTTTGATTGGATTGTTTATTTACCTTCTGTTAAGTTGTATGAGTTCCCCATAAATTTTGGATATTAGGCCCTTATTGGATATGTATACTATAGTATTATAAAATTAAAATACAAAATATTTTAATATTGCTACTTGCTTTTTCTCTGTAAAAGAAGTGTCAGAGATGAAAGAAAATTAGTAAAATGTATATGAAAATCTTCCTCTTGTCAGAGTCTGGGGTGCGCCGCGGGACCCAGAGTCAAGTCCCCACACACCCACGGCACCTCAAAATCACACGAGACCCAGACCTAGCCGGCCCCACCCACATTGGGCGAGATCCAGCCCCGGCCAGCCCCACCCTCATCAAGCCCTGCTGGGCGGGGGCTGCGACCTAAGGTCCCCTGCCCCGGCCCAGCACCACACAGCCTCAGGTCCCTGCTGATTGCTCATTAAGGCTCATAATGGGAACTCGGCCTTCGCTGTGGGCGCAGCCATCTTGACTGTTATGGCATGACAGTCAATTTGCATATTCCCTCTTTATTAGATAAGATAGTCATAAATTGTAGTAATTTCTTTTTAAAAAAAATATATTTTATTGATTTTTTTACAGAGAGGAAGGGAGAGGGATAGAGAGTTAGAAACATCGATGAGAGAGAA
>NW_005371082.1:4203804-4220145 GCF_000412655.1 Myotis brandtii | reverse complement strand
TTTTCTTTTTTTTTATTCTGGGATTTATTTACCTTCTATGGCTGTCACTGGAACTGAGAGCCAGCTTTAGCTCTGAGGCTCAGCTCCAGCTCTGAGACCTTGGCTGCTGAAAGCAGGTATCTGGATTTGTTTAGCTTCTATAATTGAAACACTGTTGCAGCTCCAGTTCTGAGGCCCGGTTGACTGAAAGCAGGTTTCTGGGGTTTGTTTAGCTTCTATAATTGCAACATTGTTTCTTAGAGTGCAGCTCAGAGGCCAGCAGCGGCAGGCGGGGAACCTTGGCTTCCTCCATCACTGGAGCAAGCAAGCCTCCTGTTCGCTTCAGCTGCCTGGCTGCTGGCCGCCATCTTGGTTGGCAGTTAATTTGCATATCGCCCTGATTAGCCAATGGGAAGCGTGTCGGAGGTACGGTTAATTATCATGTTTGTCTATTATTAGATAGGACTAGAGGCCTGATGCACAAAGATTCGTGCAAGAATGGGCCTTCCTTCCTCTGGCTGCCTGCACCGCCTTCGTTCTGGCCAGAGCCGCCTTTTTGCCTTCCCCCCACCCCACCCCGGCCGCGCAATGCCTGTGTATGCAAATTAACCTTCCACCTTTGAGTTAATTTGCCTACTCATGCCTGATTTGCTGGTGGGCGTCACAAAGGTAAGATCAATTTCTATCTTTCTCTTTTATTAGTGTAGATAGGTAACATTAGCAAATATGTTCTCCCAGGCAGTGGGCTTTCTTGTTGTTTTGTTGATGATTTTATTTGCTGTGCAGAAGCTTTTTATTTTGATATAGTCCCATTTGTTTATTTTCTCCTTAGCTTCCATTGCCCTAGGAGCTGTGTCGGTAAAGAATTGCTACGACATATCTCTGTTATTTTGCTGCCTATGGATTCTTGTAAGATTTTTATGGTTCCCATCTTATGTTTAAGTCCTTCATCCTTTTTGTGTTTATTTTTGTGTATGGTTTAAGTTGCTGTTCTAGTTTCATTTTTTTGAATGTATCTGACCAGTATTCCCAACACTGTCTTGAGTCCAGGGTAAGCTCGTGCCTCCTTTGTCAAATATTAATTGAGCATAATGGCTTGGGTCAATTTCTGGATACTCTGCTCTGTTCCATTGGTCTGTATGTCTGTTCTTGTGCCAGTTCCAGGCAGTTTTGAGAACAGTGGCTTTGTAGTATAGCTTAATATCTGGTATTGAGATCCCCCAACTTTGTTTTTCTTCCTCAAGGTTGCTGCGGCTATTTGTGGTCTTTTTTTATTCCAGACGAATTTTTGGAGAGTTTCTTCTAGGTCTGTAAAATAGGCTGTTGATATTTTAATGGGGATTGCATTGAATCTATAGATTGCTTTGGGTAGTATGGACATTTTAATTATGTTGATTCTACCAATCCATGACCATGGTATATTCTTTCATTTGTTTATGTCTTCCTCTATCTCTTTTTTCAATATCCAGTAGTTTTCTGAGTACAGGTCTTTTACCTCCTTAGTTAAGTTTATTCCTAGGTATCTTATTTTTTTGTTGCAATAGTAAATAGAAATTTTTGTTTGTTTGTTTGTATCTCTTTCTGTGAGTTCATTATTGGTGTATAAAAAATGCCATAGGTTTCTGGGTGTTAATTTTGCATCCTGCTACATTGCTGAATTCATTTATTAAATATAGTAGTTTTTTTGATGGAGTCTTTAGGGTTTTTTACATGCAATATCATGTCATCTCCAAATAATGACAGTTTTACTTCTTCTTTGCCAATTTGGATGCCTTTTATTTCTTCTTCTTGTCTGATCACTATGGCTAGAACTTCTGGTACTATTTCGAACAGGTGTGTGAGAGTGGGTATCCCTGTCTTATTCCTGTTCTTAGGGGAAATGGTTTTAGTTTTTGCCCACTGAGTATGATGTTGGCTGTAGATTTGTCATATAAGGCTTTTATTATGTTGAGGTATGATCCCTCTATTCTTACTTTGCTGAGTTTTTATCAAGAAAGGGTGTTGGATTTTTTTCAAAAGATTTTTCTGCATCAATTGATAAGATTATGCAATTTTTATCTCTCAATTTGTTTATATGATGTATCATGTTTATTGATTTGTGGATATTGTACCATCCTTGCATCACCAGAATAAATCCCACTTGGTCATGGTGTATGATCTCTCTAATGTAATGCTGGGTCCAATTTGCTAGGATTTTCTTGAAGATTTTAGCATCTATGTTCTTCAGAGATATTGGCCTGTAATTCTCTTACTTTGTAGTGTCTTTATCTGGTTTTGGGATTATGGTAATGCTGGCTTCATAGAAGCAGCTTGGAAGTGTTCCTTCCTCTTGAAATTCTTGGAATAGTCTGAGGAGGATAGATTTTAATTCTTCTTTGAATATTTGGTAAAACTGCCATGTGAAGCCATCTTGTCCAGGCCTTTTGTTTGCTTGAAGTTTTTTGATTATTGCTTCAATTTCCTCTATAGTTATCAGCCTATTCAGATTTTTTTTATTTTTCCTGATTTAGTTTTGGGAGGTCATATTTTTCTCAGAATATGTCCATTTCTTCTAAGTTGACCAGTTTGTTGGAATAGAGTTGTTCATAGTATTTTTTTACAATTCTTTGTATTTCTGTGTTGTCTGTTGTTATTTCACCTCTTTCATTTTTTATTTTATTTATTTGGGTCCTCTCTCTTTGCTTCTTGGTGAGCCTGGCTATAGGTTCATCAGACTTGTTTATCATTTCAAAGAACCCACTCTTGATTTTATTGATCTTTTGTATTGTTTTTTTGGTCTCTATGTCATTTATTTCCGCTCTGATCTTTATTATTATTTCCTTCCTTCTGCTTACTCTGGGCTTTTCCTGTTGCTCTCTTTCTAATTCTTTAAGTTGTAAGTTTAGATAATTTATTACCAGTTTTTCCTTTTTTTGAAGGTGGCCTGTAATGCTTCCCTCTCAGGACTGTTTTCACCTTGTCCCATAGATTTTGGATTGTTGTGTTTTCATTGTCATTTGTTTACAGGCTGCTTTTTATTTCTTCTTTGATCTCTTTGGTAACAAAATCATTGTTTAATAACATGCTATTTAGCCTCCAAGTTTTGAATGTTTATTATTGTTTTTATTGTAGTTTATTTATAATATTATGCCATTGTGGTCTGAGAAGACGCTTGGTATGATTTCAGTCTTCTTGAATTTGAAGAGACTTTGCCGGTGTCCATTATGTGGTCTATCTTTTTAAATATCCCATGGGCACTTAAGAATAATGTACATTCTGTCTCTTAGGGGTGAAATGTTCTGAAGATATTAAGTCCATCTGATCCAGTGAGTCATTTAGGATTGCTGTTTCTTTGCTGATTTTTTGTCTAGAGGATTTTTCCAGTGATGTCAATGGGGTATTAAAGTTTCCTGCTATGATTGTATTGTTGTGATCTCTCTCTAGATATCTATCAGGAGGTTTTTTTATGTATTTGGGTGCTCTTGCATTGGGTGCATATATGTTTATCAGAGTTATATCCTCTTGTGCTATCCTTTTAGTATTTTGAAGTGGCCTTCCTTATCTCTTGTTATGGCCTTCACTTTGAAGTCTATTTTGCCAAATATAAGCATTGCTACCCCACTTTTTTTTTCATTTCCATTTGCCTGAAAAATATTTTTCCATGCCTTCAATTTCAGTCTGTGTGACTCCCTTGTTCTGAGGTGGGTCTCTTGTAGACAGCATAAATATGTGTCATGTTTTCTTATCCATTCAGCCATTCTATGTCTTATGATTGGAGCATTTAGTCCATTTATGCTTAAGGTTATTATTGATTGGTACTTGTTGTAGCCATTTTTATTCTTTATGCCTGTGTTCCTTTTTCCCTTTCTGTTTCTTCTTTTTACAACAGTCCCTTTAGCATTTCCTGCATTGCTGTCTTGGCCCTTAGCATTTTTTTTCTTTTTTTGTCTGCGAAGCTCCTGATTTCCCCTTAAATTTTGAGTGATAGCCCTGCTGGATAGAGTATTCTTGGATTCAGTCCCTTGCTTTGCATCACTTTGTATACTTCCTTCCATTCCCTTCTGGCCTGATGTGTTTCTGTTGAGAAATCATTTGATAATCTAATGGGAGATTCTTTGTAGGTAACTGTCTCTGTCTTGCAGCCTTTAAGATTCTGTCTTTGTCGTTAACATTGCCATTGTAATTATGATGTGTCTCATTGTGGGTTTTTTGTTTTTGTTTTTGTTGTTGATATTGTTTGGGACTCTGTGCTTGTATGACTTTTTTCTTCCCCAAATCAGGGAAGTTTTCTGTCATTATTTCTTCAAATAGGTTTTATAATCCTTGCTCCTCTTCTTGTCATTCTAGCCCCTCTATTATATGTATGTTACTTTGTTTCATGTTGTCCCAAAGCTCTCTTAGGTTCTCCTCTTGCTTTCTATTTTTTTTCTCAAATTGCTGTTGAGATTGTGTGTGTTTTTCTGCCCTATCTTTTAACTCACTAATTCAGTCCTCTGCTTCTTCTAGTGTACTGTTGGAATCTTACATCATGTTTTTTATTGTAGCTATATCATTTTTATTTACTTTTGATTTTTACATAAATTGTTGATTTTCTCATCCATCTGGTTTACAAACTGTGTGAACCTTATTCTGAATTCTCTTTTCTGACATATTGCATGCCTCTATTTCATTTAGTTCTTTTCTGGCGATGCTTCTTTTTCTTTCCTTGGGGGGTTGTTTGCTTGTCTCCCCATTTTTGCTGCCTCTTTCTGGCCCTGGACTCCTGCTTGGGGTTTGAGAGGTTGAAGACCCTATCAAGGCAATGGTCTGGAAATCATTAGCCCAGAGGCTGGGTCTCCTTTGAGTCTCATGCCTTTATCATCTCTGTTCTGAGTTGTATCCCCTTCTCCAATGGACCTGGTTCTTTAGTTGTCTGCTTCAGATGCTCAGGGTGGTGGGAGCATGTGCACAGTTCCTCTGATGTGTGACTCCCTGTGAGGACCCATAGCCCTCTTGCATGAAATTACTGTGCATCCCCAGAACCCAGGGTATGTTGGGTCACAGTCCTGTGGCCCCTGGCTTGGCACAATGGCTTACTTTGGGTCACCCCAGCAGTGCTTTCCTATGGCCTGGAGTGAGGCATGTGCTGGGTTGCTCTTGGTCGCACAGTCAGAGCTACCCTATGGCCTAAGTGGGGCACACACTGGGTTACTAGTAGGTTTCCCTGTCAGCAAGATCCTGGCCTGGAGTGGAGTGGGCGTGGGTTGCTTTGGGTCACACAGTCCTCCTTTCTTGTAGCCTAGAGTGGGATATGCACTTGGTTGTTCCAGTTCACCTTTCCTCAGTGTGGAGCAGGGCAGTTGCCCTGGGTGGCTCAGTCTGCGCTCCCCTGTCACCCAGGGTGAGGTGTGCATTGGGTTGCTCCAGATGGCCCCAGCAGTACTGTCCTGGGGGCAGGATGGAGGGGGTGTAGATTGCTCTGGGTCACACAGTCAGAGATCCCCTTTGGCCTGGACTGGGGCATGCTCTGGGTTGCTTCAGGTTGCCCGGACAGCTGGTCCCTGGGCTGAGGGTGGATTGGGTACCGAGTGGCTCTGAGTCAGGCTATTAGCATGGTTCTGGGGCCCAGGGTGGGGGTGGGGTACAGGGTTTCCCCTTCTCTTGCACTCACTGCAGGGTCTTGGAACCATATCCTAGGTCTCTGGGTCCTAGCAGGCTGGTGAGGAGGCCTTGTGCGAGAGCTCACTCTGGTGGCACACACTCCCTGCAGACATCTTGGAGCCTGCCAAGAGGTACTGCACCACTCACTGCCAGGGCATGGTAGTGGTTCCACATGGGTTATGGCTAGCAAGCAGTGTTCTCTATGCATCCTCTGCCCTTCCTTATTGAAAATTGTATCCTCAGCTGTGTCTAATTTGTTAATTCAGGGTGGATGTTCTCTGATGTAGTTGCTTTTCTGGCCTGGCCCTAGGAGGAGGTGCATGACACTGCTGCCTATTTGGCCACCATTGTCTATTTCAGCTCTTTTAAAAAAAACAAAAAAACAAAAAACAAAAAAACAAACAAAAAAAACTTCAATGTTTTAGGAGGGGTTCCTATGGTGGTAATGGTGGTGGCGGCAAGGATAGTGATGGAGTGGCAATAGCAGTGATGCTAATGGTTGTATCAGTGGTGGTACAGTGGTAACAATCATTTTTGAGATAGCTTTATGGTAATGTCATTGTTTAAAAAAATAATTTATTTGAGAAGACTAATTTAAATTTTATACAAATCTCTTTTAATATAAAACTATAAATTTCAACACATAGATTACAAATAGAAATTTTTAAAGCAACCTACTCCATACTTTAATGTCAAATCATATTTACAAATATTCTAGACAGAAGCATACTTCCATGGCTTTGGTAATATCATGTTTTTACGTGCAACCTCAAGTGACAAGTCAGTGCATGAGAACATAAAAGGCAAAGTTATTCCCTTTATGTTTTTATCTTGCAAATATATATTATTTCTTTGGATTGTGATTTTCTTCCAAAACTTTAAAAAATGCAGGATTACTGAAAGGTTCATGGGAGGAATTAATGCAATGATTGATTCCTTGGGGCCTGGCACATAGTAGGCCTTTCCAGTAACACTGGTCTTGGGCTCCTTGAAAACATCAGGATGGAGATTCATAGCACCAGGATGGTCCTGTTGTGCATGTTAAGAGTTAGTAAGAGTTAACAAAACTGAGTGAGACCAATTAGTTGCTTTAAAAACATTTTGAACTCTTGACCCAGATAAACTATATCTGCAGGTGTCTCCTTGCATCGACTTTATGGGTTGAGTTTGTTTCTCTGGATTTGAAGCCCAACCTTTGAGATGCATGATTCCTAACTTTACACACAAGCCAAGAAACAACCCACTGCAGTGCTGTACCCTAGCTTTTTAGTGACTCTTTTGCTCTGTTCTAAATTTAGTTTGCTTCAAACCTGTCCTATCTGTGGTGTTTTCTAGGTTGATGAATGTTAGAGGAGCCTCTCAGAATGTCACTTATTTATCTTTCATTTTTGAATTCATGAGTAATGACCCTGACACAAGAACAGAAAATATACATTTATAAATGAATAATTTTTTTTAAATCTTTTTGAAGACATAGTTATTTTTAGGAAGCTTTATGTGGATGTTTCTGAATCCAGGCCAGAGGAGCCTTTTGTATGGTTTATATGGTATTGTGGATATTTTTAAAATTGGGGGATGTGGGGGATATTTAATTTAACAATTCTTATGTTTAAAAATAAAATAATAAAGTAGCACAGGAGGGCACAGTGCCTGGTACTGCTCACTTTAGACATGACTTTTATTGTCCAGTTTGCCATGGTCACTACTAATAGTTATTTTCCCATCTATATTTCTGCCTGGCACCAGCTAGTCATGCATTTGTGACACCCACTGTGGACAACTACAACACTTGGCACTGGTAATGAGAGCTTGAAGTGTGTCTCAGAGTTATGTGAAGGTAGCATTATACCCAACATCACTGTTCAGACATTAAACAGATAACTATGTATTATCTCTCAGCACCTTATTTTCTCATTGGGGCTTTCCTTTCCTGGTGTGTTCTTAAAGGCTCTGGAGTCAATGGCTTGATACGTCTCAAAATAGTTTTATTTCTACTTTTTCCAAAGACCATAGTCAGTGTTTCTGCCTAATTGGAAACCAAGCCACAATCTCAGCTACTTATTTACATGGATATTTTAGAAGATCCCCTAAGCAATAGCATATATTATTAACTCTTCACTTTGAAAACAATGGCTTTAATCAGGGTAGTTCAATAAGCCAGTTCTTGGGTTTGTCTACCCTTCATCTTGAACACCCATTGTGTATCTTGGTCCACAAGGGCTGCTATAACAAAATACTGTAGACTGGGTGGATTATAAACTATAGAAATTTATTTTTCATGTTGTAGAGCCTGGGAAGTCCAAAAACAAGGCACCTGCAGATTCACTGTCTGAGCCTGCTTCCTAGATGGCCATCTTTTTGCCATAACCTCACATAGCCGAAGGGCAAAAGAACTTCTCAAGCTTCTTTTATGAGGACACTAATCCCATGACCTAATCACCTCCCACAGGCCCTGCTTCCCAGTACTATTTCACTGAAGATTAGGATTTCAATATATAAATTTGAGGGACTCAACCATTCAGATCATAGCACCCACATTTGCTTCTGAGCTCAGATCACAGATTATTTGTATACTTTCCAAAAAGATGACTGTGTGACAGTTTCCACTTTCTTGGACTATTATTTAATTGCTGAAGTGAGTGGAGTAAGCTATTTTAGATATGTGGTAAACAACAGTAGCTATGTCTTACTTGGTGAAACCAAGCACAGGAATGGGATTGAGGTTGTGTTAAATTGGTAAGAGATCAGAATTATTGGAGGCCTCTGAAGTAAACTCTACTTTTTCCATGTATTCCAAGGGTTTTTAGTATTCTATTCTTAAATAATAGCCCCAGATTTCTCAGAATGATGCCTGACCCAGTGACATACTGTGCCTCACTAATGCCAGTTCTAGTAGTAGCTGCCACTTATCTTTTTGTGCACCCTCTGTGGCCAGGCATGGTGCTGAGCACTTTACATTAACTCACTGAATCCTCAAGGAAGTCTACAAATAAGCATTGGTAACCCAATTTACATATAAGAAATCTGAGGCTTGAAGATATTATATAGCTGTCCAAGGTCACACACCTATTAAGTGGCAGACCCACGGTGTCTGTTCAGTATTTGGTACTAGAAGGTTGCTTTACACCTGAAGAAGAAAGAGAAGGAGAGGAGAAGGAGAAGGAGAAGGAGAAGGAGAAGGAGAAGGAGAAGGAGAAGGAGAAGGAGAAGGAGACGGAGAAAGAGAAATAATCTTAGTATTTAAAAAAATCATCCTGAATAACCAACTGCATACTAGCTGAAGAGAAATCTTATAATCAAGGATTTACAGAAGAAGCCACATCGAGACTGGTAGGAAGGATGGAGACATGAAATGGACTGGCTTTGCTCCCATAGCTGGCAGCTGAAGTTCCCGTGAAGAAGTGTTGGGTCTAAACCCCAGACTAGAGTACAGAGCTGTGAGAAGGTGCCAACATAACATCTGGCTGTGAAAAGCATTGGGGTTTCTGTCTGTCAGGGAAAATGGGTACCCACTAGAGACACAGGTGCCTTCTTAAATGCCCAACACACAAAATATCCTTTGCAGTCACTCACCCTGGGCTCCAGTGGAGGGAGAGCAGAGCAGACTAGACTCATGTGAGGAGAGGCTGGGTTTGTGGTTCTGGGTAGAAGGCTGAAGTTACAGCCACCAAGACCTCTGTGATGAGTAATTTCCATCCCCCCCCCCACAGACACTATCTTTTTTAGGTAGAGCACTCACCTCTCTGTGGTATCAGCTCCACTCTCTGCACTCCCTTTTGCTTCACTCTGTGGAGCTTATTCCCTGCTGAAGAGTCAGCTGCCTTGGCCAAGATGTAGATGTCTTGGCAAACTCAGGGGATGACTGAGTTGAGTGGCTTTGGGGTGGGGACCATAGCCCCAACTTTTCCTTGAAACTGACCTACGCTTTCCCCTCAAAGGAGATCACCTAGAACCATCCTGCAGGCTTTTGGCACACCCACCATCTGAGCTCCAGAGGCCAGAAACTCCTAGTGACTCCACTAGACTCCTAGTGAAATCAACATCAATTGGCTGCCTCCTGCATGGCCCCTACTGGGGATTGAGCCTGAAACCCGGGCATATGCCCTAACCAGGAATTGAACCGGTGACCTCTTGTTGCATGGGTCAATTTGAGCCACATCAACCAGGCTAAAGGGTCTTCTTTAAGAAGAAGGAAGGAAAAAAACAAACAGAGGAACATAGTTAAAAGAGTAAAATGGCAATAAATACTTATCTATCAATAATCACTTTAAATGTAAATGGCTAAAATGCTCAAATCAAAAGACATAGGCTAGCTAAATAGATAAGAAAACAAGACCCACATATATGCTCTCTACAAAAGACCCACCTAGAATGAGAGATACACACAGAATAAAAGTAAAGGGATGGGAAAAGATATTTCATGCAAGTGGAAATGCATAAAAGATGTGGTAGCAATACTTATATCTGATGAAATAGACTTTAAAACAAAGGCTATAGTAAGAAACAAAGAAGGACACTACATAATGATAAAGGGAGAAATCTAACAAGGGGATATAACCCTTGTGAACATTTATGTATCCAACATAGGACTACCTAAATATATAAAGCAAATCTTGATGGACATAAAGGAAGAGATTGACAGCAATACAGTCAGAGTAAGGGATTTCAACACTGCATTGACATCAATGGATAGATCTTTCAGACAAGAAAGTAGCAGCCCTAAATGTGATCAGATGGATTTATTGATATCTTCAGAGCATTTCACCCCAAAGTAACAGAATATACATTCTTTTCAAGTACATATGGAAATTTTCTAGGCTAGACAATCTCTTAAGAAACAAAACAAGTTTCAACAAATTTAAGAAGATTGAAATCATATCAACTATCTTCTCTGACCATAATGGCATGAAACATGAAATCAATCACAAGAAAAAAACTGAAAAACACACAGTGAGACCAGAGAAAATATCAAAGGTACTTTGAAACAAATGAAAATGAGGACACAACAACCCCAAATCTATGGGACAGAGCAAAGGCAGTCCTAAGAGGGAAATTCATAGTATTACAGGCCTATCTCAAGAAACAAGAAAAAGCTCAAATAAACATCAACCTTACACTTAAAGGAGCTTTAAAAGAAACAGCAAAAGAAGCCCAAAGTGATTAGAAGGAAGGAAATAATAAAGATCAGAGCAGAAATAAATAAAATCGGATACATAAGAGCAATACAAAAGATCAATGGAACCAAGGGCTGGTTCTTTGAAAAGATAAACAAGATTGACAAAGCTTTAAGGAAACTCATCAAGAAAAAAAAGAGAGAGTACCCAAATAAATAAAATCATAAATGAAAGAGAAATAACAACTGACACGAAAGAAATACAAAGGATTGTAAGAAAATATTATGAACAATTATATGCAAACAAAATGGATATCTGGAAGAAATGGATAAATTCCTGGAAACATTTCAAAACTAAATCAGGAAGAATCAGAAAATCTGAATAGACAAATTACAACTAGTGAAATTGAAGCAGTAATCAAAAACACTCCCAACAAACAAAAGCCCAGAATCGTATGGCTTCACAGGTGGATTTTACCAAAGATTCAAAGAAGAACTAACACCTATTCTTCTCAAACTATCCTAAATAATTCAAGGGGAGGGAAGATTCCTGAGCTCAATTTACCTGGCCAGAATTATCCTAAATCCAAAACCAGATAAAGAAAAATTTTCCGCTAATATCTCTAATGAAAATAGATGCTAAAGTCCTCAGCAAAATATTAGCAAACCCAATCCAGTGATACATTTAAAAGATAATACGCCATGATCAAGTAGTATTTATTGAAGAAAGAAATTGAGAAAGATATAAATAATGGAAGCATACACGATGTTCATGAATAGAAATAATTAACACCATTAAAATGTCCATACTATCCAAAGCAGTCTATAGATTCAATGCAATTCCTATCAAAATTCCAATGGTGTATTTCACAGAACTAGAATAAATATTCCAAAAATGTATATGGAAACACAAAAAACTCTGACTAGCAACAGCAATCTTGAGAAAGAAGAACAAAATTGGAGGAATCACTCCACCTGTTATCAAACTATACCACAAGGCTATAGTAATAAAAATAGCATAATAGAGGCATAAAAAGAGACTTATAGATCAATGGAACAGAATAGAGAGTCCAAAAATAAACCAATACCTTTATAATCAGTTAATATTTGACAAAGAAGGCTAAAAAATAAAATGGGGTAACAATAGTCTATTCAATAAATGGTGTTGGGAAAAGTGGACAGACACTTGCAAAACTATAAAACTAGACCATCAACAAGAATAAACTCAAAATGGATAAATGTACACCACATACAAGAATAAACTAAAAGTAGATAAAAGACTTAAGTGTTAGACTCAAAATCATAAAAATCCTAGAAATAAATCTAGGCAATAAAATCTTGGACCTTGTAGCAATATTTTTTTCTGATAAATAGCCTTGAGCAAGGGAAGGAAAAAAAATAAACAAATGGTTCATCTCAAACTAAAAGTTCTTTGCACAGCGCAGGAAACCATCCACAAAATGGAAAGAAAACCCACTGAGTGGGAGAACATATTCACCAATGATACATCTGATAAAAGGTTAATATCTAAAATTTATAAAGGACTTACACAACTCATTACCAAAAAATCCCCAAGAAATTCAATTAAAAAAATGGTTAAAGGACCTGAATAAACAGCTTTCCAAAGCGGACATACAGATGGCCAATTGATATATGAAAAGATGCTCAACATTAGTAGTTATCAGAGAAAGGCAACTTAAAACCACAATGAGATATCACCTTACACCTGTCAGAATGGCCATCATCAATAAATTAAGAAATCATCAATATAGCAAGAAACAACAAGTGTTGGTGAGGAGAAAAGGGAGTGGAGAAAAGGGAACCCTCGTGTACTGTTGGTGGGAATACAGTTGCTGCAGCCTCTGTGGAAAGGAGTAGAGTTACCAAAAAAATAAATAAATAAAATAAAAACTGTAACTTCCTGCCCGGCCGGCGTGGCTCAGTGGTTCAGTGTCGACCTATGAACCAGGAGGTCATGGTTCCATTCCCAGTCAGGGCATATACCTGGATTGTGGGCTCGATCCCCAGTAGGGAGCGTGCAGGAGGCATCCTATCATTCTCTCTCATCATTGATGTTTCTATCTCTCCCTCTCCCTTCCTCTCTGAAATCAATAAAATATATATTTAAAAAATATAAATATAATAAAAAAAACCAGAGTTTTTTTAAAAGACTTTTTTTAAATCAGAAATGTCTATCTAGGAAAAGGGTTGTAAATGTTATCATTTGCATAAGTTTATCATCAGCGAAATAAAAGGTAATAAAGGAACATTGGGTAATGAATTTTTATGACAACATAATATATTCCTAATATTTGGCTATAAGTATTCCTATATAATAAAACCCTAATATGCAAATTGGCCGAATGGCGGAATGACCAATTGCTATGATGTACACTGACCACCAGGAGGCAGACGCTCAATGCAGGAGCTGTCCCCTGGTGGTCAGTGCACTCCCACAGGGGGAGCACTGCTCAGCCAGAGCTGGGCTCACTGCTGGCTAGTGCAGCGATGGTGGTGGGAGCCTCTCCCTCCCCTGTGGCAGCACTAAGGACCCCTTGGGGGATGTCCAACTGCTAGCTTAGGCCCGCTCCCCACCTAAGTGGGGGCATCCCCTGAGGGGTCCCAGATTGAAGGAAGGCACAAGCCGCGCTGAGGGACCCCCCATCCCCAGTGCATGAATGTCATGCACCGGGCCTCTAGTGTTAATATATTTTAGAACCAGGAATGTATGGGATTATGTGCTCATAGAACAGAAAAATTATTGACATATTATCTATTGGCATAACAATGCTCAATGCTGAGTGGAGAAAAGAAACCAAGTATGGAATGAAATTGGAAGAGAAACCTCAAAATTAAGTTTGGCAGGATGAGGTGACCCATGTGTGCCAAGTTTTTACTGAAAACTAATTATAATGGTCTTATTACAAATTGTGCAGAAAGAAGAAAGTTGATTTCTGGTGCCTTAAAAACACAGGTGACTGGATTTTTTTAAACCAGTGGTTCTCAACCTTGGCTGCACATTAGAATCACCTGGGAATCTTTTTAAAATCCTGATTTCTGGGTCTCATCCTCCGGAAATTCTGTTTCTTTGTTATCTTTGTTATGGGGTGGGGCCACAGCATTAGTAACAAAGAAACAGAATTTCCGGAGGATGAGGCCCAGAAATCAGGATTTTAAAAAGGTTCCCAGGTGATTCTAATGTGCAGCCAAGGTTGAGAGCCACTGTTTTAAACAAAGATACAATCATTTCTTTTTGGTAAAAAGTATCTCGTTAATGTGTGGATAACAGAACATTTAAGCCTTTTTTATTTTAAGAATGAGAAATTATAAATAAAGATTTTTAAAAGAAAATTAAAACTGAAAAGATATGTCATACTCGAGAATTCCACTATTCCAATAAGTGGACTGAATTTCTTGGCTTTTATTTTTGCAATTGTTTGTTTAAAAAGATAATAGTAAAATATTTTATTTTCTAAACATCTTGAGAGATACCTGATGAAGTCATAATGACTGGCTCCGAACAAAAGAGGACCTGACTGCAAAGATATCCCGTGTTTTGTTGGTAGAGGGCGCTCTTGTAAAGAAAATATTGCCCTGTGGGCACTGCTGAAATCTTGCCCAGCTCCCTGACATCAGCTTCACCATGGAGATCTCATTACAATGAGAGGGAATGGATTCCACAGTCCTGCTTCAGAAATAGCAGATGCTATTATTGCTTTTGTTTGAATCTCTGCCCTTGCAGAGCAACGCAAACCGGAAGTCAGAGGAGAGGAAGTCCATATTTGTCTCTGTGTTTTTATTTCTTCCTGTAAGCAACTTAGTCTCCCAGGAGGAGTGTGTGTAATGACAAGATAAATGGAAAATATGTAAATTCAGATTTTAAGTAAGGAGAGTCAGAACACTGAATATGGTGTGTTTTATTTTGGTTTTGAGTCAAAGAATTAAATTTTCATTAAAAATTTATTAGACATTTTTTACTATAAACTATTACAATGGTTTCATTAACTGAAATTTATAATACACAAACATAAGTTTCTATGTATTTGAATAGACTTGTTTTTCTGCAGCTTAATAATTAAGAATCTGAATTTAAATTCTAACTGGCTTGGTTTCAAATTCCTACTGACCTCTGTTTATTCTGGGTAAATTTTTTAATCTGTAAAATAGGGATAATAATTACATCAAACTATTGCCAAATAGAGTCTGTCTTCTTCATAGCAGAGAGGATTAGATGTAGTGATGTATATTACTATTTTTATTGCTATATCACACCATAAGAATTTTCATCTTTTCTTTATATCTTCATCATATAATTATTGTGGTAAAACATATGAGAACTAATACAGAAATTATCACTAACAGAAATTAAGTAACATAAGTATTACAATGATTATGGAAAATCTAGGTTCAAAACCCAGGTATTTTGATCTCCTTTCAAGGGCTTTTTTCATCACATCTGGCAATTCTAATCAACCCTGTTTTTTGAGATACAGTGGGTATGGCATTATGCTAAGCACTATCAGAGATAAACTCTGATGCAGTAAATGGGATGTTTTTATATGGAGTTAGATTTCCTATAATAATCATAGCAGCAGTTAGAATTGAAAATTGATAGATTATTAAGCATTGCAGGCCATAAACTGATTACCTCCTTTATGAAATACATATAATATGTATAATTTTTTTTCTAATGTAGGAGCATTTTGACAGAAGACAGTTTTCTTAGAGGAATATAAATCTCTGGGTTCCAAAAAAAACTAAAAGTTGGTGACAAATCCCAAGAGGCCCTGAGTAAAGACAATGGTTCATAGGACTCTATATACCTGTGGGAGCAGGTGAACCTACTTGCAAATGATTTTCACAGCATGCTTTTGGTGGAAGCCTAATAAAAATCAGAAGCATGACCAGCTTCATGTTAGTAACTTCTTCCAGTTTTGCACCAATTCCCTGATACTAATTCAAAGTATGTTTTTCACCAAAATAATATATACTAATAAAATCCCTCTTCCCAAAGTGAGAAGGGGCACCCATAGACTACATTCTCTCCACATCTACTTAGGAAAGAAGCCTTTGGTACAGTGCCTAGGAACTACTTACTATGTTTTTTAAATTTTTTGTTTATAGAGTCATACCTCATTTTATTGTGCTTCATAGGGGTTGTGTTTTTTACAAATTGAAGGCAAGATCCTCCACCAGCAAAAAGGTTGCAACTCGCTTTATTGCGGTGGTCTAGAACTGAATCCGCAATGTCTCCAAGGTGTGCCTGTGTTAGGTATGCATTTGATTTATATTGATTTTGAAGTAAAAATACATTTGGGCTAATAAAAAATAGCTAAAATTTATTGAGGACTTATTATCTTCTGACTCCTGGTCTTAACTCATCTAATCTTTAAAACAGTTGATATGATACACTGAGGAACAAATCAATTAACATCTAAGTGGTCAAATTGGCTTAATTAAGAATGTAGGCTTTGGCAACAAGGCTGTGCTCTTGTGAAATGGTGCCAGATAAGATGTCTCTGTTTTGTGTAAGAACCATACCCAATAGGAGACACTGTCTCTGCCTGTACTAAATTTAGGATCTTTTTAAAAAATACTAGAGGCCCGGTGCACAAAAATTTGTGCACTCG
>NW_005371082.1:4176275-4202571 GCF_000412655.1 Myotis brandtii | reverse complement strand
CAGGCGGGGAACGTTGGAGTCCGCAGTCACTGGAGCAAGCAAGCCTCATGTTCGCTTCCAGCTGCCTGGCTGCCGGCCGCCATCTTGGCTGACAGTTAATTTGCATAAGGATATGCTGATTAGCCAATGGGAAGGGTAGTGGTCGTACGCTAATTACAATGTTTCTCTTTTATTAGTGTAGATGACATGTTTCAAGATCGCTGACTGGGGCTTCCTGACTTGCCCAATTCAGTGGTGGTGGCAGAGAAAGGGCTGCAACTCATCCAACTGCCTTCAAGTTTGTGACAAAACCACTGGAAGCTAATACATAGTACTCTGCTGAATTACTAATTCACAGCAGTATGATAGGAATTCTTTGGAGTGTGAGTCTGTACACATATACACTAGAAAAAAATAGGTTAAGGATAAGGGCAGTTGTATTTTCAAGGCCTAGCACAGTGGCTGGCAAATAATAGGTGTTCAATAAACATTTATTGAATGATCACTAAGGGTTCACAGCAAAGGTGAGTCACTTTGTATTAGAGTGGATAGAGAAGATAAGGCTTGAATCTTCAAGTGAGCTTTGAGTTAGAGCAAGAATTTCAATAGGCAAAGAGTTAGGTAGGAGAGGACACCTAATGGGGAAAAAAATCATACCAAAAACCACACTAGTAGGAAGGAACAGCCTTTTTTTTCTGAAAAGAATAAGTATAAGTCAAGAAGATAAGTTGGAGTTCTCTCTTTTCTCAAACTTGATATCTGTGTCTTTGCAAATTTTGATGGATGCTTCCAACATGTGTGCAGAGATTTAATAAAAGAATAGGTTAACTGTCACTATCTCCTTGTAGCAAGAAGCATGTTTGTGTTTTTTTCTTAAATGTTTATACTGGTTTTATAGAGTGGGGAAAGGAGAGGGAGAGTGAGAGAAAGGGAACATTGATGGGCTGCCTCCTGCATGATCCCTACTGTGGATTGAGCCTGAAAGCTGGGCATGTGCCCTGACCTGGAATCAAACCAGCAACCTCTCGGTGCATGGGACAGTGCTCAACCAACTGAGCCACACTGGCCAGGGAAGAGCATTTTTTTTCTTTATCCATAAATGGAACTTTTTTGAAAGCTGGTTATCATATTTAATTCTGAGAATCTGAAATTTAAAAGGACTAACACTGCATAAATAAGTAAAAATCAGATCATTATTCAAAACACTGTTTTACATTTCTCTACCTTTTCTAATCCTTTGATATCAGAAAGTACAGTAATGCCTAAGGCAGTGGTTCTCAACCTTCCTAATGCCACAACCCTTTAATACAGTTCCTCATGTTGTGGTGACCCCCAACCATAAAATTATTTTCGTTGCTACTCCATAACTGTAATTTTGCTACTGTTATGAATCGTAATGTAAATATCTGACATGCAGGATGTATTTTCATTGTCCGAGACCCACAGGTTGAGAACCGCTGGTAAGGGAAAATTCACAAATTATAATTGGCCTAGGACAGTGATTTTAAACCTTTTTCACCTCATGGCACACATAAACCAATTACTAAAATTCTGCAGTACACCAAAAAATGTATATCGTTTGCCAATCTGATACACAATAATAGGTATAATATTTTAATCCTCACCTGAAGATATGTTTTTTTAAAAAAATATCTTTATTGTTGAGAGTATTGCAGATGTTCCCTCCTTTGACCTCCCCCCCTTGACCTCTTCCACCCAGATCCCACGCCACCCCAGGCCTTCACCCTATTGTTTGTGTCCATGTGTAATGGACATAAGCATATAAGTTCTTTGGTTAACCTCTTCCTGACTCCTTCTCCACTTCCCTCTGAGATTCATCAGTCTGTTCCATGTTTCCATACCTTGGGTTCTGTTTTATTCATCAGGTTTTTTTTGTTCATTAGATTCCTTGTTCATTTATTTTGATATTCAATTGTTGATAGATATGTATTCATTGCCATTTTATTGTTCATAATTTTTATCTTTTTTATCTTTTTCTTCTTAAAGAATACCCTTCAACATTTCATGTAATACTGGTTAGATAGATAGTGATGAACTCCATTAGCTTTTTCTTGTCTGTGAAGCTCTTTATTTGACTTAAATTCTAAATGATAGCTTTGCTGGATAGAGTAATCTTGGTTATATGTCCTTGCTTTTCATCACTTTCAATATTTCTTGCCACTCTCTTCTGGCCTGCAAAGTTTCTGTTGAGAAATCAGCTGCCCGCTGTATGGGTGCTCCCTTGTAGCTAACTAACTGCTTTTCTCTTGCTGCTTTTAAGATTCTCTCTTTGTCTTTAATCTTTGGCATTTTAATTATGATGTGTCTTGGTGCAGGCCTCTTTGGGTTCCTCATGTTGGGGACTCTCTGGGTTTCCTGGACTTGTATGTCTATTTCTTTCACCAGTTGGGGAAGTTTTCTGTCATTATTTCTTCAAATAGGGTTTCAATATCTTGCTCTCTTTCTTCTCCTTCCTGCACCCCCATGATACAAATGCTGGTACACTTGAAGTTGTCCCTAGGCTCCTTACACTATGTTCATATTTTTGAATTCTATTTTATTTTTGCTCTTCTGATTGGGTGTTTTTTGGCTTCCTCATATTCCAAATTACTGATTTGATTCTTGGCATCCTCTACTCCACTGTTGATTCCCTGTAAACTGTTCTTCATTTCAGTTAGTGTATTCTTCATTTCTGACTAGTCCTTTTTCATGTCTTTGATGTTCTCACTAATTTTCTTGAAATTGTCACAAAGTACCTTAACATTCTCACTAAGTTCCTTGAAGCTCTCATTAAGATCCTTGAGCATCCTTATAACCATAGTTTTGAATTCTATAGCTAGCACTTTGCTTGCTTCCATTTCATTTAGTTTTTTTTTTTGTGTGTGTGTTTTGTTTGTTTGTTTTTAGATTTCTTCTGTCTTTCATTTGTGACATGTTTCTTTGTCTCTGCATTTTGACTGCTTCCCTGTGTTTGTTTCTATGTATTAGGTAGAGCTGATATGTCTCCTGAAATTGGTAGAGTGGCTTTGTGTAGTAAGTGTCCTGTAGGGTCCAGTGACTCAACCTCCCCAGTCACCTGAGCTTGGCACTCTAGCTGCACCCCTGTGTGGGCTGTGTGCACTGTCCTGTTGTAGTTGAGCCTTGATTGCTGTTGTTGTCACTGGGAGGAATTGACCTCCATGCCAACTGGCTGTGAGGACCAGTTGCCACTACAGTGGAAGAGTTGCTGTGCAGAAGACACCCCTATGGAGCAGGACTTGCTTCAGTGGGGCTTTGGTGCTCACTGAGTCCACCCCTTGAGTGTGTTGTTCATGGATACAGTAGAGTTGTAATCTAGTGTGGTCTGAAGCTGTCCACCAGGTGTACTGGCTCTAGGGCCTCTTGGGAGGTGCAAAGTCAGCCACTGCCTGTGCTCTGCCTGGGACCACCTGGCATGAGCTACAGAGCACTCTACAGATGACTGCAACCTTTGTTGGGCTTAGAGATGCCCAAGAGAGTCCAAGCTGTGAATCTTGGCAAGCTTCTGCTAATGCCAGGCCTGGGGCCACTTATAGAGAGGTAGGAGACACATGCGTCTAGCTGCTGCTTGTTTGAGAGATTTTAGGAAAGTCTGAAGCCTGAGCCAGAACAGGCCATTCATATGTAAAAGACACTGCAAACAACTTGGGTGGAGCTGAAAATTGGGGGGATGGGATCTCAGGGAATCACTAGGGTGGGAAGAACTGTATGGGCCAGGTTGATGGGGACTCAGTCATCTCTGTAGTGGGGAAGTCCCAGCCTTTTTGGCTAGGAGAAAGGTTGCTCTAAAGTCCTTGCCCTGATACCAGAAAATTTAGTTCCTTCCCACATGTCCCTGGATTCTTTCAAGCTGCTGACACAGTGCTGGAGCCCAGAAGGAGTGAGTCCAAGTAGGTCCATATGCTGGATATTTAAGAGAAACTTCCTGGGACTCCAGTAGTCTCTGTGTCACTCAGCCACAATCACCACTGGTTTTTATAGCTCAAAGTTACGGGAACTTCTCTTCCTGGCTCAGGAACAGTGGGTTGAGGGGTCTGGTGTGGGGCTGGGACCCTTTCCTCCTCCCTGGAGGCCTCCTTAACTAAGATATCCCTCCTGATTAAAAACACACCACAAGTGGGTGTCAGACCAGCCATTCCACACCTCCACCCTTCCTTCCAGTCTCAATGTGCTTCTTTACTTCTCTAGTTTCAGGATTTCCATTCAGCCAGATTTTTGGCGGTTCTACATGATAGTTGTTTTGTATTTTAGTTGTAATTTTGATGTGGTTGTGGGAGAATCCGAGTACCAGCATTAACCTATGCTGACATCTTGGTTCCCCCACTGAGGATATGTTTATTATTGATTTTAAAGAGGAAGGGAGAGAGAAAAGGAGAGAAACATCAATGTGAGAGAGAAACATTTATCAGTTGCCTCCAGTATGTGCCCCAACCAGGGACTGAACCCACAACCTACCAAGGTATGTGCCTTGACCAGTAATCAAACCCTAAACCTTTGGTGTGCAGGACGATGCTCCAACCAACTGAGCAACACGGCCAGGGCAAAATAGGTATAATTTTTATTCATTCACATGATGGCTATTGTGTTGGCTATTGTCATTTTTTTTGACAATCTAAGGGAAAAGAAGTCAGTGCCCTGACTAAATAGTCAGGTATTGCATGTTTTAAAAATCCTTGCAGCACATCAGTGTGCTGGAGAAAATGGTTATAAGTGCTTCTCTGTGATTCTTTTTTGTTACATTATAGCTACCTTTAGTGTATAGTGAATACAGTATAGCTACTTTTAGATCAATGACAGAGTGAGTATAGATAACTGAAGTGCACAGATTATTCTAAATCCTTCTTTATTGTAAACTTGTGTTGAAGGCACTTCTGCTATCAAGTCTTTTACCAAGGCTTCTAACAAGAAGGAGTTTTATAAATTTGAATTTCATCTACTGACCATACCCACTTTCTCTAGTGGGAGGTTGTGAGCAGAGAAATTGCTAAATGATACCAGAGCAGAGAACACAGAAAACATCACAGTTTCTGATAGTTCAACAAATTCTTTGATTTCAGTCACTGAACATTGAGAGGTAAATGAATACATGTTGCTTGAGACTGAAATGACTTTTCCTTATTGTTTTGTACTGGGTGATGACAGTTCCTTTTCCTTAGCAATCACCACATTTCTTTTATGTTCTTGGAATCCTGGATTTGGAAGCAACATCAGAAGTTCATTATGTTTCATTTCCCACTTTCCAACAGAATTATAACTAAACTGTCCAAGCTGGATGGTTGTCTATTCTGTTCTTTGTTTGGAGGATGGTCATTGGTACATGTTGGAAAGCAGTTGGCTGACAACCTGCTTATGCAAGTTATAGTCTTGATAATACAGGGTGGGGCAAAAGTAGGCTTACAATTTTTTGTATGGAAAATAATCCTATATAATAAAAGGCTAATATGCAAATCGACCGAACGGTGGAACGACCAGTTGCTATGATGTGCACTGACCACCAGGGGGTAGATGCTCAATGCAGGAGCTGAACCATGGTGGTCAGTACACTCCCACAGCAGGGAGCACCTCTCAGCCAGAAGCTGGGCTCATGGCTGGCAAGTGCAGTGGTGGTGGCGGGAGCCTCTCCCACCTCCACAGCAGTGCTAAGGATGTCCGTCTGCTGGTTTAGGCAGTTGGACATCGTCCGAGGGCTCCCAGACTGCAAGAGGGCTCAGGCCGGCCTGAGCCCTCCCTAAGTGCATGAATTTTGTGCACCGGGCCTCTAGTATAATCTGTAATAATAAAAGTGTAATATGCTAATTAGACTGGACATCCTTCCAGACGTCCTTCCAGATGACCTTCCAGACGAAGCTGGGGCTGCGAGGGAAGCTCGGATCCCGGGTGCCGGAAGGAAGCCCCAGGTGCCAGAGGGAAGCCGGTGCCGGCAGCCGGGGGAAGGAAGGCCTATTCTTACATGAATTTTATGCATCAGGCCTCAGTAATAATAATACAAGAATAAACTCTGTTTTGTGTACTCACAACTAAAAATCTACTTTTTTGTTGTTGGTAATCCCCCGAGGATATTTTTCCACTGATTTTTAGAGAGAGTGGAAAGGACTCTCTCTAGCATCGACGTGAGAGAGAAACATTGATCTGAGACACATCAATTGGTTGCCACCCACATACGCTCTGACCAGGGCTAGGGATCGAGCCAGCAAATGAGGTATGTGCCCTTGACAAGAATTGAACCTGGGACAGTTTAGTCTATTGACCAACATTCTATCCACTTAGCCAAACTGGCTAGGGCTGTAAATCTACTTTTGATCCACCCTGTATTATTTGTTCACTTAGCAGCAGCATAGAACATGCACACATATATGAATGTAATCTGCTTAGCAATCTGATGTTCTAAAATGCAAGTGATGAGAATACATAGAAAGGACAATTTCCTTTTGAAAACAATACTTTTCATCTATCAGAAATTTGTCATCAAATGTTTGGCACAGAGCCTCGCACAGAGTAGGCCCATTATAAATGTTTGCATTAGTGAAAACAACACAAAAAAACAAACAGCTAGAGAAATAATGCTGCCTACGAGGAGAGTGGGTAACTGTTCTTTGCTTTGTGTATTCCCAGAGTTCTTTTCACCTATGGTTGCTGTATGAGAAAAGAGTTCTGGAATCAAATAATTTTGAAAAATACTGGATCTTTCTATCTCCTTTTTGGAGTTGTGATGTACATTAGCACATTAAGCATTTTCAGAAGTCACCTGTCTATATCTGATAAACTCAGTATTTCCCAAGTCTATTTGCACAGAAACTATTAACAACCCACACTTTAGGAAATATGCTCTTTAGGGTTAATTGTTCACAGTTTTTTGCCTGAGGGAATGACTATGTCTTACTCATTTTCTATGTATATTCTATATGCTAACTAGTATATACAGGGACAATACAGATTATGCAGGTAGAATGAAAATGGCCTGTATGAGGTTGGATAAGATGACACCAACACTGACCAAGAAAGCTGGGTAGGGGAGCTGTGTCTTGAATGTAAAGATGAACAGGGTCATGGTTGGAATCAGAATGAAAGAGAGTGGTAAAATAGACAGTAAGTTCTGAATGCAAAGAACATGTTTTTAACCTGAGCATAAGATTGGAGCTTCTGACACTGCTATTGAAGACCCTCAGTCCATCTTCCTTGATAATTACAATGTCCCTCTTAAGTCACCTATGTTGTCAAGCCTTACAGACAGAGTAAGCACTGACAACCAAGGTAGTACCTCATTCATACTTAATGCTTATTATCAAATTGTTATAGAAATTTCATTCTTAAAACTACAGCCAAGTGATTATTTGGAAATAAGAGATTAATTGGAAAAACTATCTGGAACCTACACATATTTGCATTTAGGGACTTTAAATAATGTTTTGTTCTCCCACCTTACTACTGTAAGTCTTATAGCTCCTGGATGTGTCAGGGTAGTGTCACCAAGGATTGACAAAGAGTGGAACCCCAGAGAGACCCTGAAAATGAAACTAAAAACAAGGGAGGACCTAATAGTAAACACAGGCCAAAAACTCTAACACCCCAGGAAGGTTTGACTATGGTTCTCAGATATCCAAGGGAAATGCTATTAGAAAGTCTGTTTCCTACAGGTCTGAATGTGTGCCTCTCATTGGCTGCTTTAGGATTTGCTCCAAATTGTCACAGGAAATTGAAATGAGATAGAAATCAGCAGTGTTTACAGTGCCTTGTGTTGGCATTATACACATTGTGAAAAAAATAGTACATCGCATATCCAAAGACAGAGATCAATATGCTTGAAATTATTCATTTTGACCACATTTACTTGAAAAATGGCATTTAGCTCTCAAAGTTATTGAAGAATTGTAGGTTGAATAACTATCAAAAGTTGTTTAAAAACTTTCCTTTTATATGACTATGAGAAGTTGGACAACATGAGCATTTTAAAGTTGAGCATAGCTTAAGTAATGGGCATATAGTTATCTTCGTCTGCATATCTAAATCTCAGTAATAACTGTCTTTTTTCTATTATTTTTCTATTATTATGAAGGGTTACATTTTTGTCTCAACTAGATGTAGAAGGGGTCTAAAGGATATAATTATATTCATGTTATGATACAGCTATTTTTCTTCTGTTGTCACCCCAGTGAACATCATGTACATATTATGGCATCAGTTACTAAAAAACATATTTGTTGCTGAAATCATATGCTGACTTTTATTGCTATCAAGGAATATTATATTCAGAAGGAAAAAAAGGGTGCTCCTTTTCCACATGTTGCTGCATTCTCTCTATTATAAAAATAAAGGGATATTACCTCTGAGCCTATTGATACATCAAGTAATAAATGTGACAGTTAATAGTTCTATTTTCCTTACCCCATCTTCCTGCACAACTGCAACATAACATGTTTCTTACTAGTAACAGATGCTGGAGACCTTCCTTTGAAATTCCTGTGGAGAAGCTGCCCTGTTGATTGCATTAGACAGGAAGTGATTTCATGCAGATGTTGACTTGCTGGTGCATTGTAGTAATTGCTGTTCTGCTGACCCCTTGCTGAGTGCAATGCTTTTCTCTTGTAGGTGATGTGCCTTCAGGACTTTTTTGGTGACGATGACATTTTTATTGCATGTGGACCAGAGAAGTTCCGTTACCAGGATGATTTCTTGCTAGATGAAAGTGGTAAGGAAAAAAAAAAGTTCAAAACCAGGGGAAATTTGAGGCAGCTTTCTAAAATGAGCTGCACCAGGCCAAGATCATGTCAACTCTAAAGCTACCAAATCAGTTTCAGATCCTCATCCAGTATGTCTTTTCCATATCTTGAATTTCTTTGATTTTTTATATAGAAAACAGATGAAATGATAATTGGAAAGGTTACATAATTTAGAAGGGTCAATGATGAATGGCTAATTTATAACCACTTAATAACTAAAATGATGTTCTATAAAAATCATGGTGTGGATTTCTACATTTTAACTGTATATTTTCCTCAAAATTTATATTTGAGATATTTATGATCATAAAATTATTGAGTATGTTTCTAGGCTTGTCTTTCAGGTGACTTCCTTTAGTTCCTAACTAGGAAAGTGACTTGGTGCCCCCCCTTTTTTAAACATTTCAGAAGTTTATGTCATCACCATCTGCAAGGGTTAAAAAAAAAGAGTAGTGTGGCTTACTTCCATTAAAAATGAAATGTAAAAAAGGGACCGTTGGTAAACAGGGAAAGACACATCTTAGGAAATGAATATCCAAGGTTGTGACTCAAGAATGATGTTTTTTTTAGTATTATAAATCATCTCAGAACCTTAACAGCATCATGGGAAAAGTTATTAAAGAGGCCTTTCCATGATAATATTACTTCTAATTTAATTAGGGAAATATTACATACTTATTGACAATTCAAATTCTAGCTAGTTGGAAATGATTTTTGAAGTAAATGAATTTTTTGCCTAGAAAAATTCAATTAAGCAAATTAGTAAGCTTTTAGCAAAATGGATGGGAAATACATGAGCACCAACATAATATGATGAGTGATGTAATATTTCTGCTCTAACACTGCTGATGTGTATTCACATAGAGTATCTATATTATATGCATATATACATATCAGTTACATGCATTTAAACATATGTAATTATTTCATCATTTAAAAGTGATGTAGATGTGTAGGGAGGGATAAGAATAAGAAAGGTTACCTCTTTATTGTGAAAATTTGAAATGCCCAATAAAAGTATATATAGAGGTGACATTTGAAAGATTGAAGTTATTTTGGTTCAAATTTTTTAGCTGGAAGAGTGGTTTGGTACCTCTTTTCTTATAAATAAGTTTTCTTTGCTAAATATGTTCTGTCATTATCTCTAATAGGCATGCCCTTTGGGGGCAAAGATTTGGGGAGAGACCTCTACCCATCCCATCCCTTCTTCAGGCAGCTTTGCCATTGTGTGGAACAAATGAATGTTAGGGGTCAGGCAGAAGAGCTGACAGCATAGTTTTGAAAAAAAAATAAACTGTCTTGACTTTCAATTTAAAGAAAATAGCTGCTTCTAATAGAATGGTCTGAGAGACCAGATGCATTCTGAAATGAAAGTTTCATTTGTTGCTTTGATATAGAAAACAACCTATCAGACTGGAACTGGAATAGAGCTCAGTTTCACATCAGCAGAGTTGGCCTGGGGTTCCCAAGCCCCCAGTCTCTTTCTACCCCATGTTAGACTCCTTTCTCATTAAAAAGGATTCATACAGATCTCTCCCTATCTCTATTTGTGTATCTATGTCTGTCTATCTATCTATCTATCTATCTATCTATCTATCTATCATCTATTCGTCTATCTATCTATCTATCTACCTATCCATCTAAGTATTTATCTATCTCTCTATCGGCACAGCAGTGCACATCACACATGCATCAGGACAACTTGCCCATAATTTGTGGTTTGGCCCTTTGCTGGCCCACTTCAAACTGTTTGAGAGAGAAAGTGAGAACTTCACATCTTTTCTCCTGATGAATATACCCTATTTCTTGATTTGAAATATATTTGCTGAGTAACTGTGTTCTCCACCATCCTAAAAGAAGCTTGTGGATTGGGGAGGGGGAGAGAATCTAAATTAAAATTTTATTTTCTTGGATGAACTTAACCCTGAAACTAAAATCACATGTTGACAACTGCAATTTCCCTGTTGCTTGTACGGCATGTTTTAATGCTAATATATTAAAATTTGAATCTTCTAGAAAGTGCTCTGAGCATAATTTAGCCTAGCTTATATGTACTCGCTAAATGGCATTTGCACATTGAGGCTTCATTTGGCCCGTTCCGAGTAGCTTCCTGTACTGCTGCTGATACTGACATCTTCAGAATTAATACTTACCCAGTACTGTGGTTGATCTAATGGTGCCAAGAAGTGGCCTTTTGCTGCAAGGCAGTACTTTTATTTTATCTTTCAAAATTAACCCGGCTCCCAGTGTGTTCAGGATTAGCAACAGTACATCCCCCTAATTACTGCTGGAAAAGTTCCTGGAAGCGGCTCTTAAGGTCTAACCAGTGAGAAGTTTACCATTAGATACTTGTATTTCATGGGGCTATACTAGAGCCAGAGCAATATTAGAAACTGTAAGGAGCCTCCTTCCTCCCCTAAGTTTTCACCTGGAAAAAAACAAAAACAAAACAAAACAAAACAAAAAACAAACAACCCACAAAAACACCTTCCTGTTTCCAGCTCAAAATATAACTGTTTTAGCGATATCATCATCAATGAGTGGAGTCTCAGCACCTTCAAAAATGGTGGATACAGTTCTATATAGAAAGACAGATAGGCCAAAAGATCCTTCTCCAGCATGGCTTGCTGTCTAATTTAGAATGATGAAATATCATCCAGGAAAATGCCAAATTGGAGACAAGAAGCTTAACCTGGTTGTGCCTATATATTGACGATAAGTTGACAAATTTTTTATTTGTTGCCATTAAAAAGTGGTAAGATTTTGTTGAGAAATGCTTGCCTCATACCTGGGAGGGACAACTCCTTGGTGATGAGTCTGTCACAGGATGTCAACTTTTGTCGACCCAACCCCCAGCCTCAACACTGATGTCTCCAAATTTGCTTGGCCAATTTCTTCACCCACTCACCTCAACCCTACCAGGCCTAAATATCTGTCATCCTCTTTTGTTTTAACTAATTTATTAGTGCTCTTGATTCTGATGTTAATAGGCATTGCTTTAAATATACATATTTTTGCTTAAATGTTTAAGTTTCCTAGGGCTGGTGTAACAAAGTTCCACAAACTGAGGGCTTAAAACAATAGAAATTCATTCTGGAACAATTCTGGAGGCCAAAAGTTAAAAATCAAAGTATGGGAAACACTATGCCTCCACAGAGTCTGGTTTCCGGTGGTTGCCAGCAATCCTTGGCATCCCTGGGTTTGTCCCAGCATCACTCTGATCTCTGCCTCCATTTTCACGAGGCCTCTCTCTGTGTACAAAATTGCTTCTTCTTATAAGGACACCAGTTATTGAATTAGGGTCCACCCTAATCCAGCCTGACCTCATTATAACATGATGACATCTACAAAGACCCTATTTCTAAGTAAGGTCACATTTATAGGCCTCAACATAACTTTGGGAAAGACACAATTTATTCCACCACAAATGTTGTTTGAACTTGTCCAAACTTTATTTGAACTTGAGTTACAAGTAAACTAATTTCTATTTGTTTGCTTTGACCTGTCTTTAGATTTGCACAGCTATAGCTTTATATTCATTAGTAGAATACATAAACAACAGATCTGTGACAAGGTTGCCTCTCATCTGACCTTTTATAGGTAGTATCACCTGATTGATCAGAGGAATGAATGCTGTGGGCGGTCTGAGCCCCTTTGACTAAGATGAAAATATATGGTCTGAATGCTAGAGGTGGTTGTATTTTTAATTGAGTTGCCTTGTCCAAAAGGTACTGATTTCCAGGTCTTTGTCAAATGTGCTGGAGGAGACCTCTGTTAGAATTGGCTCTTAATGTCTCTGAAGGGAGGGGTTGTTTGTTTGATGAGAGTCATAGCACAGGGTTCTGGTTTGGGTTCTGTATCATTCAGCATTGTTAGAAATGCCCACTCGAAAAGTTGATGGTGTGTGGATGAAGTCATATGGGAGGGAAGCTAATGCAGCAGAAGATAAGATGAGAATTCACAAGGATTTTTATAGGAGGTAGTTTCTAAGAAGATAAAACTGAATTGGTACAAACAAAAAGTAATGCTCTGGGGATTTTTATTTTTTTAAAAAGCCAGTTCTACAAGCTTGGTTAACATCAATGTAGTTTTAACAGTAGCACATATGACAATTAACTTTAGTTCACTGCAGGCTTATTATGGCTCATTTACTGTATGTAGTATAAGTATATTATCCTATATAATAAAAGGCTAATATGCAAATCGACTGAATGGCAGAATGACACACTGACCACCAGGGGACAGACAGACACTCAATGCAGAAACTGCCCCCTGGTGGTCAGTGCGCTCCCACAGGGGCAGTACCACTCAGCCAGAAACCGGGCTCATGGCTGGCAAGCACAGCAGCAGTAGTGGGAGCCTCTCCCGCCTCCAAGGCAGCGCTACAGATGTTCAAATGCTGGCTTAGGCCCACTCCCCATGGGGACATCCCCTGAGGGCTCCTGGACTGTGAGAAGGTGCAGGCTGGGCTGAGGGACCCTCCCTCCACCAGCCAGTGCATGAATTTCGTGAATGTCAATAAAAATTCACAAAACTGGTATAGAAGTATAGAAGAAATTTAAATAATTGAACTCTCACATGATGTTTTTTTGTAAGTTTGTGACATTTATGCTTCTGAAATTATGAAAGTTTAAAACTGCTCTAAGACTTTTTGGCTACTCTATGTGTCCACGTGTGTGTGTGTGTGTGTGTGTGTGTCCACGTGTGTGTGTGTGCATGTGTGTGTGCATAGTGTCTCTGCAGAACGCCAATCCAGTTTCTCTCTGCACCAGATAGACCAGCCGTGGGCAAACTACAGCCCGCGGGCCGGATCTGGCCCGTTTGAAATGAATAAAACTAAAAAAAAAAAAAAGACCATACCCTTTTATGTAATGATGTTTACTTTGAATTTATATTAGTTCACACAAACACTCCATCCATGCTTTTGTTCCGGCCCTCCAGTCCAGTTTAAGAACCCATTGTGGCCCTCGAGTCAAAAAGTTTGCCCACCCCTGAGATAGACCCATCTGAGTACAGGTTCTTCCTGGGTATGTGATTCTAAAGGAACATTTCCTCAGCTGCTCTTATGGACCCCCATGGAGTTGGGTTCCCAGAATCTGCTTGGTAAATGTTTCTAGAAAGGTTTCATTCTGACCACTTTCCAGAGACTCATGTCTTGAAAGAGATGAGACAAGTGGCCTCAGGCATCACTCACCACAGGATCCTAATTGCTCTCCCCAATTCTGGGTGAAAGGAAAACAGGGTTAGAAGCTGAAACAGTAGAAACAGTATTGGATTAAGGTTAAAAGACACAGGTCTGGTCCAAGCTCTATGTCCTACTTGCTGTGTGGTCTCTAAATCTCCACACCTGCTTTCTATTCTGTAAAACACCATTTTTTTTCCTGAGTTGTAATGGACCTCAAATAAGATAATAAATGTAAAAGCACGTTCAAAACTGTGTTCCTTATTACTTAGTGACTGATGTTAGTGAGTGACACCTCAGCTGAAATATATCTCCTAGTGGATTGCAGCTGCACTCCATCACGTAGATTCATTTGCAAGGCTTAATTGGAGGCAGATGTCACCAAGGTTTGCTTTTGGTACTCTTGAGAACAAAAAGTGATTATCTGTTGCTTTCTTCTCACTCTCACTTTTATTCTTGTGGTGGAGTGAAGAGGAATTTAGGACCTTTGAAGATATTCACCCTGCTCTGGAGGGAATCTCTGAAAGTTAACCAAATCGCATTTAGAACCAGTCAGACTTCTACAACTGACAATGTTCAGGAGTCCCAGCCCTTATGTCCTTGTTAATTTGGGTCCAAGGGATTTTTTAAAAAATATATATATACATTTTTATTGATTTCAGAGAAAAAGGTAGAGGGAAGAGATAGAAGATGAGAGAATCATTGATTGGCTGCCTCCTGCATACTCCACACTGGGGATTGAGCCTGCAACCCAGGCATGTGTCCTGACCTGGAATCAAACCATGACTGTCTGGTTCATAGGTCAACACTCAACCACTGAGCAATACCAGCCGGCAGGTCCAAGGGATTTTTGACAGCTGCACTGATCTGTCCTGGAACAACTGATGCTAGGAAACCACAGGTCACTGGGAACACTGGAAAGATGTTCAGAATCTGGGTAAAGACCAGGTCTCCTCACAAAGTGGTTTTTGAGCACTACTAACAAAGTTCATTCTTTTATGCATCCATTTATTATTCAATAAGCTAAGCTAACTTACCATGAGCCAGGCAATGTGCTGGACACAAATAATTGTAACAGTAATGCTTACATGAAATGTGACTTTTAATATTGTTTATGTTTAAAGATGTCAAAGGACAGTATGGATGGACCTACATGGTATTATGCTAAGTGAAATAAGTCAATAAGAGAAAGATAAATATCATATGATTTTACTTATATATAGAATTTAAAGAACAAAATAATCAAACAAAAAATTAAAACAGACTCATAGATACAGAGAATGGGGGTTGGGGGACTGGGCAAAAAAAGGTGAAGGGATCAAGAACTACAAATTTGTAGTCAAATTGATAGTCACAAAATAGTCACAGGGATGTAAACTACAGCATAGGGAATATAGTCAATATTGGTGCAATTACTATGTACAGTGTCAGGTGGCTACTTGAAATATCGGGGGGAACACTTTGTAAAATATATGATTGTTTAACCACTGTGCTGTACACATGAAACTAATACAAAATAATGTTGACTGTAAACTGTAATTGGAAAATAAATATTTTTAAACTTAAAACCAAAATAAATAAATAAATGAATAAAGATGCCAAGTGATCTTATATACTGAATTTGGATTCAGAATGCAAAAATGTTTCATTTTTGCTCTTGTGTATTTTATCTCTTTGGAAAAAATATTGCAGTAAAATGCCTAATGAATCACAAGAGACTGGAAATTCTTTATAGATTTGAAATTTTAACTGGATTATATGACCAGTTTAAATTGAATTTATGTGCAGATTTCTTTAAAATGTGTGGTAGTTTATGCTGAAAAATTTTGTTGTTTCAGTATGTTAATTCTAGAAATGTACAGTTCTTATAAAAAACACATTAGAGCTGTCTTATTGAATAATTGCCAAGTTTCTGTGACATTTCAGTGTTGTACAGAAAATCTAGTATAATCAGTCCTTATTGCATTGATTATGGAATGAAGCCTGATGTTTGAAATAGAGGGTTTTGTTTCAAATGGAGAACACACTGGCTAATGTGCTTTGCTCTTATTAGCAAGTTCTCATTTGCCTCTTAGGAGTGGAAAAACCACAGGGGTTCTGGAGACTTTCTCCATCTTAGCTACATTTTAGCTCATGCATAAATATAAAATTTCCCAGAACACAGTGATATTTTTAGTTTTAGTCCACTGCCAAGCTATGGAGACATATAGAATATTATACTTTGGAGACAGAATCTAACTCAAGGACAAGCTAGTTCCTTTGCTACATAGATGATTTTCTACTTTGGAAATCATGATATTATATAACATATGTAATCTTTTCTTTATACTTTCTCTTCTGGTCCTCATGAGTTTCTTTTTATTGTATTCAGTATCAGTGAACCCTGAATTACTGATATAGACAAATCCTACAAAATATAACATTGAAAATGAATCCTGTACATTAAGAGTCTTGGAGATCATCAGCTCACCCTCCCTTCCAATACACAAGTCCTCCCCACAGCATTGCAACCATTGTTCTTTTATCTTCAACTAGAGCCCCCTGTTTCTGGAAGCTTACAACTTATTAGAAGGCCAATTCCACTGCCCATTAGTGCTAATTTTTAATAAGTTCTTTTTTATATTGAGCCCTAATTAATCTCTCTCTAGCTTGTACACAGTGGTCCCAATTCTTCCCTCCAGAATAATAAATACCACCTACTGCCTTCAATCTTAGAAGATGAGCTTTCCCCTAGTCCTTGGGATGATCAAAGTCATTCACTATAAACTATTTTATTTTTCTTTCCCTCTAGACCAGGGGTGGGGAATGTCCAGCCTAAGGGAAGTATAAGGCTGACAAAACCATTTAGTCTGGCCCTGCCAAGGCATTATTGTAACTCATCTTCTCCTCCCTTTTGTTCTCTCACCTTTCAAGAAAGAAGAGTCTTTTCCTTCATAAAAGCAATGAGAGTGTTTTTGATTTTGTGTTCACTCTTCTTTGTGACTTGCCTCATCAGCTCTCCTTTCCTATCATTTTTGTGGATTCCTTGTTTTATCCTATCTTTATTGCCTCTTTCTCCTCAACCTGTGGCCATGTCTACATTTCTCTTATCCTAAAAGAGCCTTCAGTCATCTCTATCATCTTATTGAACTGCAATGCCCTTTCTGTCTCTGCAAACAGCTTTTTATTTTTATATTTAAATTCTTTATTGTTGAAAGTATTATATATGTCTCCCTTTCCCCCCATTACCAACAGTTTTTTTTAAAAGTTACAGTACTAGAGGCTCACTTCTTATATCTTTGGGTAAATGATACTTTGAAAACACAAGAATTATGAGGGGTTTTTCATGTAAACAATATCTTCCACTATCCTTTTAAATGTATACAGTGGCAGAGGTTCTTCTTTTGCCAATGGATACTTGGACAATCTCAAGACTTTTCTGCTCCCTCCTAAGAGAGTAAAAAGTATTATGGACTTTTTTAGCTACAAATCACCATGTTAATTCATAACTGAAAATATCCAGTCCTAGGCAATATCATTCAAAATTGAAGTTCTTTTTCCATACCTATCTAAGGCTCGATGTAGTAAAAGGAAATTGGTTGTTTCCATGTCTTCTCTCTTTTTCACTCACCTCCTCCCTGTGGTTTTTTATCCTTTCAGGATTAGAATAGGTAAAGTAGGAGTTGAGTGGATGATGAGGAAGGGGGAGGTAGAAGGTCCATACCTGACTGTACTGTTGTAAGATGGCTTCAGGCTCTCTTGGACAGCAGATGTTACATAAAGCCAGCTTCTCTTATGGGTGTTTTCATAGTTCTTCAGGGACTCTCACTGGGAACTTTCCAATATTCTTTTTTTGATGCCATCAATTCTGTTTCTTCCAGCTTTGGATGTTTCTCTTTCTATTTGTTTTCAAAAGCTTTCCCTGTTGGCTTCAGATGATCTTCTTGGGGATAATTTAAATTAGATTCATGCCAACTCCATCAGATTAATCAAAGCACTCATATGTCCTTTACACCAGCCCATGCACTCAATGCACCCAAGTTGCCTTCATGCAGCTGCCAGAGTTTTGAGGATGAGAGCCAAACATTCAAACACCAGTCGCCTGTATCCCTCTACCCATACACAACAATGACTAAGCTCTTCAAATCTCCTAGTGAAGCACCAACTGAACCAAAAGGAAGCAACTCCCATCTTTTAGAATAAGGGAATTCACAGCGCAGCTCTCTCTAAAGAAAACCTTACCAATCTTCTTTCTCTGTAATAACGTAAGCCTTTTATACCTTTGAGGTGGGTAAGAAAACTAAGGCATGTAATTTTTTGCTTATATCTACTTTGAAATTTACATCGCACAATTCACTTTAGTATCTAATTTACATCCCATTGGAGTTTGGGTAAAAGTATCAGTTTGAAATCCTATTACATTTGCCTCCTACTCCTACCACATATAAAATAGTTCAATTAAACAAAGATAATCTTCTAATTACTATATCCAATATTTTCATTTTTTCCCTTCTTCCACCTCAACTTTTTTGTAGCATTTGACATTTTTTAAAATATATTTTATTGATTTCTTACAGAGAGGAAGGGAGAGGGATAGAGAGTTAGAAACATCGAGAGAAACATCGATCAACTGCCTCCTGCACACTCCCTACTGGGGATGTGCCTGCAACCAAGGTACATGCCCTTGACCTGAATCGAACCTGGGACCCTTGAGTCCATAGGCTGACGCTCTATCCACTGAGCCAAACCGGTTAGGGCACATTTGACATTTTTGATGATTCCATCCTTGAAATTCTCTCCCCTTTGTTCTTCATGGTGTTTTGCTGTCCTGGTCTTATGCCCACCTCCTTGACTATTCCTGATCTTTTTTTTCAGTTGTGTTCTTGTTCCATATAGGCCTTAATAATTGTTCCCTAAGATTCATTTCCCAACCTTTTTTTTTCTACTTAATTACTCTATTCCTAGCCAAGTTCATCTACCTTAATTGTTTCAGCAATGATAGTGATGGTAGACAGTGATGGTGACAAATGGCAACCAGATGGTATGCAATAAGCAAAGCCTTTGAAGTATGTATAATTTTCCCAATTTTATAATTAAGGAAATTAAGGCTTTGATGATAAATTTGTCCAAGACCACACAGCTAGTTAGTGTTGAAGGCAGAGTTCAAAGCCAAGTTTGTTTATATTTGACAACACACTCAGTCTCTAAGTATACCTCCTCTTAAATATGTATCTCTAACGCTGACTCTTCTCATGAGCTCCAGAACCATATTTCCAATGTTCTATTATAAACTTTCTTACGATTATTTCACAGAACCTGAAATGTAACACATCCCACAGCTGAACTCGTCTTTTTATTCATTTATTTATTTTTATTAAATTTATTGGGGTGACATTGGTCAACATGAACATATAGGTTTCAGGTATGTATTTCTGTGTTACAATATCTGTATATTGCACCATGTGTCCACCACACAAAGTCAAATCTTCTCCTGTCACCATATATTAGAACCCCCTTCTCCCCCCACCTCCTTCTCTCTGGCAATCACCACACTGCTGTTTGTGTTCATAAGTTTCAGTTTTATATTCCACAGATGAGTGAAATTATATGGTTCTTACCTTTTTATGACTGACTTATTTCACTTAGCATAATGGTCTCAAGATCCATCCATGTTGTTGCAAATGGCGCTATTTCATCCTTTCTTATGGCTGAGTAGTATTCCATTGTGTATATGTACGGCATCTTCTTTATACAGTCATCCATCACAGGACACTTTGGTTGTTTCCATGTCTTGGCCACAGTGAATAATGCTTCAATAAACATAGGGTGCATATATCATTGTGAATACATGATTTTGAGTTATTTGGGTATATACTCAGGAGAGGGATTGCTGGGTGATATGGTAGGTCTATTCTTATTTTTTTGAGGAATCACCAGACTGCTTTCCATAATGATTGTACCAGTCTGCATTCCCACTAGCAGTGAATTAGGGTTTCCTTTTATCCACAAACTGTCCAAAATTTGTTGTTTGTCTTGTTAATAATGGCCACTCTAATAGGTTTGAGATTGCATCTCATTGTAGTTTTTTAAAAATATATTTATTGATTTTAGAGAGAGGGAGGGAGAGGGATAGAGATATAGAAACATCATGAGAGAAAAACATTCATTGGCTGCCTCCTACTGTGGATCCAGCCCACAACAAGGCATGTGCAATGACTGGCAATTAAATGGTGACCTCCTGGTTCATGGATGGATACTCAACCACTAAGCAACACTGTCCAGGCTAATTGTAGGTTTTATTTGCATTTCCCTAATTGCCAGTGAACATCATTTTATATATCTATTGACTGGTTGTAGATCTTCTTGGGAGAGGTGTCTATTCAGGTTCTCTGCCCACTTTTTGATTTGACTATTTGTTTGTTTGGTGTTGAGTTTTATGAGTTCTTTATATATTTTGAAAATTAAACCTTTGTCAGAGCTACTGTTTGCAAATATCCTCTTCCATCTGGTTAGCTGACTCTTTGTTCTGTTGTCAGTTTCTTTTGCTGTGCAGAAGCTTTTTAGTTTTATATAGTCCCATTCATTTATTTTTGCCTTTAATTCCCTTGCCTTTGGGGTCAAGTTCAAAAAATTTTCTCTATGGCAAGGTCCATACATTTGATACCTATATTTTCTTCTATGTAACTTATTGTTTCAGGTCATATATTTAGATCTTTGATCCATTTTGAATAAATTTTTATACATGGGGACAAACTCTAATCCAGTTTAGTTAATTTGTGTGTGGCTTTCCAGTTTTCCCAGCACCATTTATTGAAGAGATAATCTTTTCTTTTAATTTAAATTCTTTATTGTTTAAAGTATTACATAAGTCTTCCTTCTCCCCTAGCACATGCCCTCCAGAACCCCCATACTGTCTGTGTCTATTGGTTATGCTCATATTCATGCATATAAGTCCCTTGGTTGGTCTCTAACACCCTCACCCCCTCCCTGCCTTCCCTTTTAGGTTGGACCGTCTGTTCGATGCTTCTGGCTTTATGTTTGTTCATCAGTTTATGTTGTTCATTATATTGAGTGAGATCATGTGACATTTATCTTTCTCGGACTGGCTTATTTAGCTTAGCATAATACTCTCCAGGTCCATCCATGCTGTTGCAAATGGTAAGAATTCCTTCTTTTTTACCGCAGCATAGTATTCCATTGTATAGATGTATCACAGTTTTCTAATCCACTTAATCTGCTGATGAGCACTTAGGCTGGTTCCAAATCTTAGCTATGGTAAATTGTGCTGCTATGAACATATGGGTGCAATATATTATCTGATTGATGTTTCTGATTACTTGGGATATATTCCTAAGAGTGGGATTACTGGGTCAAATGGGAGTTCCATTTTTAACTTTTTGAGGAAGCTCTAAAATGTTTTTCACAGTGGCTGCACCAGTCTCCATTCCCACCAACAGTGCATGAGGGTTTCGTTTACTCCACATCCTCCCCAGCGCTTGTCCTTTGTTGATTTGTTGATGATAGCCATTCTGATAGGTGTGAGATGGTACCTCATAGTTGTTTTGATTTGCATCTTTTGGATGATTAGTGACTTCGAGCATGTTTTCATATGTCTCTTGGCCTTCTGTATGTCCTCTTTCAAAAAGTGTCTAATTAGGTCTTCGCCCATTTTTTGATTGGATTATTTATCTTCCTTTTATTAAGTTGTATGAGTTCCCTATAAATTTTGGAGATTAAACCCTTATCAGAGATAACGTTGGTAAATATGTTCTCCCATGCAGTGGGATTTCTTGTTGTTTTGTTGATGGTTTCTTTTGCTGTGCAGAAGCTTTTTATTTTGATGTAGTCCCATTTGTTTATTTTCTCCTTAGTTTCCATTGTCCTAGGAGCTGTATCGGTAAAGATATTGCCATGTCTGATATTTTGTTGCCTATGGATTCTTGTAAGATTTTTATGATTTCTCATCTTATGTTTAAATCCTTTATCTATTTTGAATTTATTTTTGTGTATGGTGTAAGTTGGTAGTCTAGTTTCATTTTTTAGCATGTATCTGTCCAATTTTTGCAACATCATTTATTGAAGAGTCTGTCTTGACTCCATTGTATGCTCTTGCCTCCTTTGTCAAATATTAATTGAGCATAATGGCTTGGGTTGATTTGTTGGTTTTCTGTTTTGTTCCATTGGTCTATGTCTCTTCTTCAGCCTGTACCAGGCAGTTTTGAGCAAAGTGGCTTTGTAATATAGCTTGATATCTGGTATTTGATCTCTCCAACTTTGTTCTTCTTTCTCAGGATTGCTGTGGCTATTCAGAGTCTTTTTTGTATTCCATATGAAATTTTGGAGAGTTTGTTCTAGGTCTGTGAAATATACCATTGGTATTTTAATGGGGATTGCATTGAATCTATAGATTGCTTTGAGTAGTATGGACATTTTAATTATGTTGATTCTCCTGTAGTTTTCTGAGTACAGGTCTTTTACTTCCTCAGTTAAGTTTATTCCTAGATATCTTAATTTTTTTAGTGCAATGGTAAATGGGATTGTTTTATTAGTTTCTCTTTCTGTGTGTTCATTATTGGTGTATAAAATAGCCATAGATTTCTGGATGTTTGTTTTGTATCCTGCCATATTGCCAAATTTATTTATTAAGTCTAGTAGTATTTTTATGGAGTCTTTAGTATTTTCTATGTACAATATCATGTCATCTGTGAATAATGACAGTTTTACTTGTTTTTTTTTCTTCCATTTTGGATGCCTTTTATTTCTTTTTATTGTCAGATTGCTATGGCTAGCACTTCCAGTACTATGTCAAACAGGATTGGTGAAAGTGGGCATCCCTGTCTTGTTCCTGTTTTTAGGGGAAATGGTTTTAGTTTTTGCCCATTGAGTATGATGTTGGCTGTAGGTTTGCTATATAAGGCTTTTATTATGTTGAGATATGTTCCCTCTATTCCCACTTTGCTGGGAGTTTTTATCAAGAAAGGGTGTTGGATTTTGTCAAATGCTTTTTCTGCACCAATTGATATGATTATGTGATTTTTGTCTCTCAGTTTGTTTATGTGATGTATCACATTTCTTGGTTTGCAGATATTGTACCAGCCTTGCATCCCAAGAATAAATCCCACTTGGTCATGGTGTATGATCTTTTTAATGTAATGCTGAATCTGACTTGCTAGAATTTTGTTGAGGATTTTAGCATCTATGTTCATCTGGGATATTGGCTTGTAATTCTCTTTCTTTGCAATGTCTTTATCTGGTTTGGGGATTAGGGTAATGCTAGCTTTATAAAAAGAACTTGGAAGTGTGCCTTCCTCTTAAATTTTTTTGAATAGCCTGAGAAAGATAGGTTTTAGTTCTTTCAATGTTTGCTAAAAATCCCCTGTGAAGACATTCGGACCAGGGCTTTTGTTTGCTGGAATTTTTTTGATTACTGCTTCAATTTCAGCAGTGGTTATTGGCCTATTCAGGTTTTTTGATCTTTCTGATTTAGTTTTGGAAGATTTTATTTTTCTAGGAATATGTCCATTTCATCTAGATTGTCATATATATATATATCCCTTTGTATGTCTGTGGAGTTGGTTGTTACTTCACCTTTTTCTCTTTCATTTCTAATTTTTTTTTATTTGGGTACTCTCTGTTTCTTGGTGAACCTGACTAGAGGTTCATCCATCTTATTTATCTTTTAAAAGAACCAGCTCTTTTTCTTTTTTATTGATCTTTTGTATTGTTTTTTTTTTGTTTGTTTTGTTTTGTTGTTTTTGTGTCTCTATTTCATTTATTCCCACTCTGATCTTTTTTATTTCCTTTTTCTGCCTACTCTGGGCTTTTCTTGTTGCACTCTTTCTAATTCTTTAAGTTGTAGGGTTAGATAATTTATTACCATTTTTTTCTTGTTTGTTTGTTTGCTTGCTTTTTTTGGGTGTGGGTTGGCCTGTAGAGTTATGAACTTTCCTCTCAGAACTGCTTTTACTGTGTCCCATAGATTTTGGATTGATGTGTTTTCAATGTCATTTGTTTCCAGGATGCTTTTTATTTCTTCTTTGATCTCTTTGGTAGCCCATCATTGTTTAATAGCATGCTATTTATCCTCCAAGTGTTTGATTTTTTTATTGTAGTTGATTTCTAATTTTATGCCATTGTGATGTTAGAAGATGCTTGTTATGATTTCTATCCTCTTGAGTTTGGAGAGACTTTGCCTGTGTCCTAATATGTGGTCTATCTTTGAAAATGTCCCATGTGCACTTGAGAAGAATGTGTGTTCTGTAGCTTTGGAGTGAAATGTTCTGGAGATGTCAAATAATTCCACCTGATCTAGTGAGTCATTTAGGTTTGCTGTTTCTTTGCTGATTTTTTGTTTAGAGGATTTATTCAGTGGTGTCTATGAGTTATTAAAGTCTCCTACTATGATTGTATTGCTGTCAATCTCTCCCTTGATATCTTCCAGAAGTTTTTTTTTAATGTATTTGGATGTTCTTCTATTGGGTGCATATATGTTTACCAGAATTATATCCTCTTGTTGAATTGCTCCCTGTAGTATTATGAAATGGCCCTCCTTATCTTTGTTATGGCCTTCACTTTGAGGCCTATTTTGTCATATATAAGTATTGCTACCCCACTTTTTTTTTTCATTTTCATTTGCCTGAATTTTTTTCCCATCCCTTCACTATCAGTCTGTGTGAGTTCTTTGTTCTGAGGTGGGTCTCAGACAGCAAATATATGGGTCATGTTTTCTTATCCATTCAGCTACCCTATGTCTTTTAAGCGGAGCATTTAATCCATTTACATTGAAGGTATTATGGATAGGTACTTGTTTGTTGCCATTTTTATTCTTTATGGCTGTCTTCCTTCTCCTCTTTCTATTTATTCTTTTTAGCCATCCCTTTAGCATTTCTTGCATTGCTGGCTTGGTGGTAATAAAGTCTCTTACTCTTTTTTTTTGTCTGTGAATCTCCTGATTTCACCTTCAACTGGAATGATAGCCTTGCTGGCTATAGTATTCTGAGAGTCAGTCTCTTGCTTTGCATCACTTTGTACATTTCATTCCATACCCTTCTGACCTGATGTGTTTCTGTTGAGAAATCAGCTGACAGTCTAATGAGAGATAACTTATAAGGCACTTCTTGTCTCTCTTCTGCAGCTTTTAAGATTCTTTCTTTGTCGTTGATGTTTGCCAATTTAATTATGATGTGTCTTGGTATCAGTCTTTTTGGGTTCATCTTATTTGGGAGTCTGTGTGCTTCTTGGACTTTTGTGGCTTTTTTTCTTCCCCAAACTAGGAAGTTTTCTGTCATTATTTCTTCAAACATGTTCTCTATTTCTTGATCCACTTCCTCTCCTTCTGGCACTCCTATTATGCAGATGTTGTTTTGTGTTGTCCCAGAGCTCCCGTAAACTCTCCTCCTAATTTTTATTTATTTTTTTCCAGTTTTGGCTCTTCTTGGCTATTTTTTCTACCTTATCTTCTAACTTGCTGATGGGGGCTTCAGTTTCTTCTAGTCTACTGTTGAAACTCTCCATTGTTTTCTTTATTGTAGCTATGTCCTTCTTCATTTCTTGTGATTTTCTATATTTTCTCTTGATTCTTACACATGTTGTTGAACTTGTCTTATATTCATTTCAGTGTCCTCATAACCATTGCTCTGAATTCTTTCTATGACAAATTGTTTGCCTCCATTTCATTTATTTACTTTCTGGTGATTCCTCCTTTCTTTCTTATGGGGTTTGTTTCCTTGTCTCCCCATTTTTGCTATTTCTTTGTTATTGTTTCTATGTATTAGGTCAAACTGCTGTGCCACCCAGATTTTTTGAGTTTGTCTTATATAGTATATGTTTTATGGGCCCCATGGTGCAATCCCTGCGGTCTCCTGGGCTGGGTATTCTAGGGAAGCCCCCTACTTGGGATATTTGCATCTTGATGTTGTTGTCCCATTTATGGATGGAGTCTCCTCTCAAGGTGTCTGGTTATATGACTCGCTCTCTACCATGTTGACCAAACAAACAACACAAAATACAACTCAACAAGACATCACACAAAGGGAACAAAATCTGAATGTACTCATGACACCAATAACCCCAATAAAAGTGACCACCAGAGAAAAGAGAATTAGGAGAGAGGAAAGAGAGCAAAGATGATATTGAGGAAAGAAAAAAAAAAAGGTAAGAGAGAAAGAAAAAGAAGAAAAGAAAAGAAGAAAAAAAAGAATATGGGGAGAAAACAATGCAAACCAAACAGATATACCAAAAAGTGCAAAAAACAAACACCCAGAAAAAGGAGGGTACAGAATCTGTAGAGGCAGAGCTTCTATATAGAATGTAAGGCTAAGAAATTGTATGAATAGGGGAAGGACCACAGTTCAGTATAGAGGAGGTAGAAAGAGAATGAGTGGATAAGAAGAAAAGAAAAAGAAAATAATAAAAAATAAAA
>NW_005371082.1:4169027-4176236 GCF_000412655.1 Myotis brandtii | reverse complement strand
TCCAGTTTTGGAAAAGGAGAATAGAGGAGAGAGCAGGTAGGCTTGAGTTTATTGAATGAGACTAATTAAACAATTGGGAGAAGAAGAGAGCAAGAAAGGAGAGGAACAACAAGAATAAAAAAAATTGACTAGCGAAGAAAGAGAAAGGAGAAGCGTGCATGAAGTTGGAGTAGGGGAGAGGAAATTGGATCTATGAGTAAGCGAACAGAGATTACAATAATAATAACACATCAATAAAGAGGATAAATAAGATCAATTTTTAACAAAGGGTAAAAAGAAAGGAAAGAAAAGAACTAAAGCAGGGACAGGAGAGGGGAAAACAGGATGAAAGAGGGAGAAGAGGGGAAGAAAAGGATGTAAAATAAAATAACAATAAAAAATAGAATGAAGAAAAAATAATACAAAAAAACAAATAGAAAAAATAAAGAAAAAATTTTTAAATAAAAGATAAAAAAGTGAAGTGTCATTAACTTCAGCCAAGTTTTTATGCCCCATGGGGGCTGGTTTAAGACCCCACTCTTCTGTTCTGTTTGCCACTTCTCAGTTTCCTGTTAGGTAGTCAGAAATGCTAGGAGGGGTTGGCTCTTCAGGAGAAAAATGGCTGCTTAAATCCGGAGGGTCAGGAATGAATCAGTGCCGGATTCCTGGTCACCTCTCTCCTCCACAGCCTCTCCCCAGATTCCACAAATCCACACCACTACCTGCACTGCAGCCATGAATTAGTGTTTGTATTTGAAAGGTCTTATGGACTGGGTTTAGTGAATAAAAGCAAAGACAAAACAGAGGCAAAACAACCGTCCATCTGTATTTTCCTCACCCCCCAGCACTGTGAGGTTTGGGCAGCTCTACAGGCTGCTCTTCTGGAATCAGCCTCTTGCAGCCGTGAGCTTAGATCTAGATTCCCCAGCCACAGCAGCCCTGTGGATTTCCCTTCCATAGTTGGATGTTATGCCTGTCCCCAAGGGATGTAGACTTAGTACAGCGCAGCTTCCTTCTGACTCTCTGGTCCTGGTGGTTCTGCGTCTCTCTCTCTCTCCAGCCCAGATCCCCAATCCTACTGTTCTCCAGGTGTCCTCTGCCCTTTCTGGCTGTGAATTGTCTCACCAGCTGTGTCTACTTCGCCAATTCCAGATGGATGTTATTTGATTTAGGTGCTCCTTCTATCTACTCTCAGATAAGGCTCACTACAAGTCTGCCTATTTGGCTGCCATTTTTCCCAATATTCTGAAGAGACTATCTTTTCTCCATTGTCTATTTCTGGCCCCTTTGTCAAAAATTATTTGTCCATATACATATGGTTTTATAGCTGGGCTGGCTCTCTATTCTGTTTCACTTATCTGTTTCATGTGTATCTGTTTCTCTGCCAATACCATGCTGTTTTGATTACTGTAGCTCTGTAGTATAATTTGAAGTCAGGTAGCATGATTTCTCCAGTTTTGTTCATTTTCTCAGGATTGCTTTGGTTATTCCTGGTCTTTTATGGTTCCATACAAATCTGATGATTTCTCATTTTGTCTTTTTAAAAAATGACATTGGGATTTTGTTGGGGATTGCATTAAATCTGTGTATTGTTTTGGGTAATATGATCATTTTAACTATGTTGATTCCTACAATCCATGAGCATGAGATATTTTTCCATTTTGTTGTGTCTCTTTCAATCTCCTTTAATAATGCTGCATAATTTTCAGTATATAGATCTTTCATGTGCTTTGGTAAGATTATTCCTAGGTATTTTATTCTTTTGGTTGCAATTGCAAAATGAATGGTTGTTTTTTTGTTGGTTTGTTTTGGGGTTTTTTTTTCATTTCTTTTTCTGAAGTTTTGTTAGTATACAGGAAGGCAACAGATTTTTGACCATTGATTTTGTATACTAAAACTTGACTGTATTTGTTTATTGTTTCTAATAGTTTTTTGGTGGAGTCTTTAGGGTTTTCTACATACAGAATCATGTCATCCACAAAAAAACTGACAGTTTTACTTCTTCCTTCCCTATTTGGATGCTTTTTATGGCTTTCTCTTGCTTTATTGCTCAGGCTAGGACTTCCAGCACTGTGTTGATTAAGAGTGGTGAATGTGGACATCCTTGTCTTGTTCCTGATCTTAGAAGAAAAGCTTTCAGTTTCTCACCATTGAGTATGGTATAAGCTGAAGGCTTATCATATATGGCCTTTATACTGTTGAGGTACAATCATAAATGGATGTTGTATCTTATCAAATGCTTTTTCTGTATCCATTTACAAGATCATATGATTTTTATCCTATCTTTTGTTAATGTGGTGTATTACATTGATTGATTTGCCTATGTTAAGTCATTCTTAAGCCCCTGTAATGAACTCAACTTGACCGTGATGTATTATTATTTTTGTATTGTTATTTTGATGTACTGTTGTATTTGATTTGCTAGTATTTTGTTTAGGAATTTTGCATGTGTATTCATCAGAGATATTGGTCTGTAGTTTTCTTTTTGTGTGTGTAATCTTTGCCAGGTTTTGGTGTCAGGGTTATATTGGCCTCATAAAATGTGTTAGGAATTATTGCCTCTTCTTCAATTTTTTGGGAGAGTTTGAGGACAGGTTTTAAATCTTCTTTGAACATTTGGTAGAATTCACTGGTGAAGCCATCTGGTCCTGGACTTTTGTTTTTTGGGAGGTTTTTGATGGTTGTTTCAATTTCCTCACTGCTGATTGGTTTATTTAGATTTTCCAATTCTTCATATTTAGTCTAGGAAGATTATATGTTTCTAGGAAATTATCCATTTATTCTAGGTTATTGAATTTGGTGGCATATAGTCTTTCATAATATTCTCATATGATCCTTTGTATATCTGTGATCTCTTTGGTGACTTCTCCTCTCTCATTTCTGATTTTGTTTATATGGGTCTTTTCCATTTTTTCCTTAGTGAGTCTAGCCAGAGGTTTGTCAATTTTATTAATCTTTTCAAAGAACCAGTTCTTTGTTTTATTGTTTTGTTGTTGTTGTTGTTTTGAATAGTCTTTTTGTTCTCTATTTCATTCAATTCTGCTCTAATTTTTATTATTTCCATTCTTTTCCTGACTTTGGGTTGCTTTTGTTCTTCCTCTTCTAGTTCTTTAAGATGTGATGTTAGGTGTTTACTTGGGATTTCTTTTGTTTCTTGAGATAGGTCTGAAATGTTATAAACTTCCCTCTTATTACTGGTTTCACTGCATTCCCGAAGTTTTGATATGTTGTATTGTCATTCTCCTTTGTCTCCTATATAACATTTTTTTAATATAATTCTCACCCGAGGATATTTTTTCATTGATATTTAGAGAGAGTGGAAGGGAGAGGGAGAGACAAAGAGAAACACTGATGTTAGAGAGACACATTGATTGGCTGCCTCCCACATGCCAGGAACCTGCAATGGAGGTACGTGCCCTTGATCCAAATCAAACTCAGGACCCTTCAGTTCGCAAGCTGATGCTCTTTCCACTTAGCCAAACCAGCTAGGGCTCTATATAACTTTTAAAATATATATTTTTATTGATTTCAAAGAGGAATGGAGAGGAAGAGAAAGCTAGAAACATCAATGATGAGAGAGAATCATTGATCAGCTGCCCCCCTGCACATCCCCTACTGGGTATTGAGCCTGCAACCCAGGCATGTGCCCTTGACCAGAATCAAACCTGAACCCTTCAGTCCACAGGCCAACTGAGGCAAACCAGTTAGGATGGCTCTATATAACTTTTGGTGTCATCTTTTTTTTAAAATATATTTTATTGATTTTTTTTTAACAGAGAGGAAGGGAGAGGGATAGAGTTAGAAACATCAATGGGAGAGAAACATCTATCAGCTGCCCCCTGCACACCTCCTCCTGGGGATGTACCCTCAACCAAGGTACATGCCCTTGACTGGAATCGAACCTGGGACCTTTTAGTCCGCAGGCTGATGCTCGATCCACTGAGCCAAACCAGTTAGGGCTTGATGTCATCTTTTATTTCTTCTTTGACCCAGTCATTTTTTTAGCAGTATGTTGTTTAATCTCCACATATTTGTGGATTTCTTTACTTCCTTTTTGCAGTTTTCTAATTTCAAGGCAGCACAATCAGACAATATGTTTGGTATAAATTCAATTTTTTAAAATTGGTTGATGCTAGTTTTGTTACCCAACATATGGTCTATTCTTGAGAATGTTCCATGTGCACAGGAGAAGAATGTATAATCTAATGTTCTGGGATGAAAGATTCTATACATGTCAATAATGTCCATTTGATCTAGTGTATCATGTAAGCCCGATATTTCTTTATTGATTTACTATTTGATTCATCTGTCTAGGGCTGTCAATGGATTACTAAGGTCCCCAACTATGTTTGTGTTTTGATGTGCTTCTCTCTTTAGTTCTGTAACTATTTTATATATTTTGGTGCTCCTTGCTTGGGTGCATATATTTTAAGAAGTATTATGTTTTCTTGATGTAGTGACCCCTTTACATTATAAAGTGTCCATCTTTTCCCCTTTGTTGTCTTGAAATCTATTTTGTCAGATATACTAGTAAGTATGGCTACATCTGCTTTTCTGTGGATGTTATTTGCTTGGAGAATCATTTTCCACACATTTACTTTAAATTTACCTTTGTCTTTGCAGTTTAGATGTGTCTCTTGTAGGCAGCATATGACTGGGTTTTGTTTTTTGATCCATTCTGCTACTCCATGCCTCGTTATTCATGAATTCAGGCCATTTACATTTAGAGTAATTATTGATGTGTGAGGATTTCCTATAGCCATTTTATCTTTTTTTTTCTTGGTAGTTCTGTGCCTCCATTGGTTTGTTTCCTTTGTGTTTCTGTCTGTTGTTTTTGTTTGGTGGTATTCCATACTTTTTTCCTCTGTGTCCTCTTTTTCCAAGCTATGCTTCCAGGTTTGGGGATTTTTGTGAGTGGTTACCATTAGGTTCATAAAAATTAAACTTACACATATACCATAGTTTTTTCTTTCTTTTGAGTGCTTCTTATCTTCATCCTCCTTTGCCAGTTCAGACCTTTCCCCCTCCCTTTTTAAGGTTTTGTTGTCATAAATTATCCCTGTTTATACTGTAAGTTTTTTGTTGATCTTACTTGTAGTGTTGTGACTTTATTATCTTTATTACAGGTAGAAAAACTCCTTTGAGTATTTCCTACATAATTGAGGTTTTCTGGTGATAAAATTCCTCCTCTTCTTTATGTCTGAGGATGTATTTATTTCTCCTTCATATTTAAAGGACAATTTTACTGCATAAATTATTTGTGGCTGGCATTTTCTTTTTTTTCAGACATTTGAATATTTGGTTCCACTCTCTTTTGGCTTGTAAAGTTTCTGCTGAGAGGTCGGTTGAAATTCTGATGAGTTTTCCTTTGTAGGTCACTTCCTTCTTTTCCCTGGCAATTTGAGAATTTTTTCTCTGTCATTAATTTTTGACATTTTTAATGCCAAGTGCCTTAGAGAGGGCCTCTTTGGATTGAGGTAACTTGGTATTCCATTTCCTTCTTGGATTTATGGATCTAGCTCTTCCCATAGGTTTGGGAAGTTCTCATCAGTTAATTGTTTAAATGAGCTCTCTGTTCCCTGTTTCCTCTCTTGCTCTTCTGAAATAACTATTATTCTAATATTGCTTTTTCTGATGGAGTCAGATAGTTCTTAGAGGGCTCACTCAGTTTCTCTATGCACAGGTTTCTCTCTTCTTCCCTCTACATCTTTTCTAGATTTCTATCTTTGATATAACTAATTCTTTTCTTTATCTGGTTGGCTCTGTTTTCTATGCTCAATAGTTTGCTCTTTTTAAAAAAAATATTTTTTATTGATTTCAGAGGGGAAGGGAGAGGGAGAGAGAGAGAGATAGAAACATCAATGATGACAGAGCATCATTGATTGGCTGCCTCCTGCACACCCCCATTGGGGATCAATCCCGAAACCTGGGCATGCCCCTTGACCAGAATCAAATCAGGGACCCTTCAGTCTGCAGGCCGATGCTTTATCCACTGAGCAAAACCAGCTAGGGCAAGTAGTTTACTCTTGCATGTTTCATTTCTAGATTTTTAGATTGGTTTTTTTTAAAAGTTTCAACCTCTTTGGTAAAGTATTTGTTTTATTCATTGATTTGTTTTCTGAGTGCATTGAGTTGCCTGTGTATATTTTCTCACATCTCATTGAATGTTTTCAGAACGGCAATCTTTAAATCTCTGTCATTTATAACACATATTTCTATGTGCTACAGCTTGCTTTCTGGGGATTTTTAATTTTCTTTCTCATCATTACTCATTACTGTGGTTATTCATGGTATTGGCTATTCTCCTTTGCTACTCATTTTTCTCCCTATAAGTATGGCTGATAGAAGCTTTGTCTGGAGAGGTCTTTCTACTATTTTCCAGTAGATGGCTCTCAATTGCAAGTTTGTTTTTTTTTAATCTCTGTGATCTCCCAGTCTTGAACCTCCAAAACTTCTCTAAGACAATACAGCTGTGTTAGTTGGGTGTGGGCTTTGCCTTCACTGTAATGGTAACCCCTGACCTCCTTGGGGTCCCACCCCAAACATCTGACCTGGGAATCAGTCACAGAGGGAAACTGCAACAGCTCTTGGTTTATAGATAATATGCTCTTGGAACTGACTCCAAGCAAGTTCTGGTGTTCCAAGCTATGGCAGGGCTCTGTGGTTTTGTTTCTTTGAAACATCACTGCCTGGCCCACGATGGAGAGGTGAATGGGAGAACCCGGTGCTCTGTCAGGCATCTGCTGACTCAGACTCTGTTTGCTCCCTCACCACTCACCCTACTGGGCTGTCCCCCTGCCACACTCTATTCCTTCTGGCTGAAGGAAGCACCTGCTAACTCTGGCTTTTTCCCCTCTCTAGGCCAAGCATTGAGCTCCAGCTGCAGTGCTGCATCTGCGGGCTGTCTATGCTTTCCACCCTTCTCGTCTCCCCAGTTATTCTTGGTTGCCCACATTTAGATGTTTCAATTTGCAGATCTCTTGGGCATGCATCTGTGTTGAGCGGGATTTCTTTGTTGAATTATAGTTAAAATTTCAGGGGGAGAGGACAAGGTGTGCTCTCATGCCACCATTCCTCTGATGTCATTCCTCATTGTCTTTTGGTCAATCCCATCCCTCCATTGTGCTTCCTGTGTTAGTTCATGGAATCAGCATTCTCCCTGACACCAACTTTACAAAACATGAAGTTGTATTTTACTTGCACTTCACCTTCATTGTTCCTTTGCAATAT
>NW_005371082.1:4160131-4168995 GCF_000412655.1 Myotis brandtii | reverse complement strand
GTCAATGCCACTGCCATTATCTTAAATGAGTTCCTCATGATCACTTGCTCAGACTTTTTTAATGGCTCTTTAAGTTGCTTTCTTGGTGTCAGTCTTTTATTTTTCCACTCTGGGTCTGCACAGAGATTGAGAATCTTAAATTAATTTGACCAGCCCCTCCACTATCCAGAGACTCTTTGGTAATCTGTTTAAGGGCAGTCAAAAGTCAGCTCTGTTGTACCTCTGCAGCTGTTATCATTGCTTTATTCCGCCTCTGCACTCCAGCCACAGTATTATTTTCTGGTCTCCCCAAAGCCATTTATTTTCGTATCTCCATCTTTCCTCACACTGTCCCATCAATCTGGAGTGCTCCTTCTTTCCCCCATCACCACCCAACCAAGTCTCTCTTGCCCTTTTAGTTTTAATTCTAAAGTTGCCTTCCTTGTACTGCCTTCCTTCATCTACTTGGTTTCAATCAATTACTGATTTTTAAATAAATATGTTTCTCATATAATTCTCAGAAAAAAACTCTGTGGTATTGTTTTACAAATAAAGAATTCTGAGTTAGCCCTGACCAGTTTGGCTCAGTGGATAGAGCGTCGGCCTATGGACTGAAAGGTCCCAGGTTCGATTCTGGTCAAGGGCATGTACCTTGGTTGCGGGCACATCCCCAGTTGGGGTTTTGCAGGAGGCAGCTGATCAATGTTTCTCTCTCATCAATGTTTCTAACTGAATCCCTCTCCCTTCCTCTCTGTAAAATATCAATAAAATATATTTTTTAAAAAAGACTTCTGAGTTAAGAGAAGTTTAAAAACTGCTCAAGGTCACATACCCAGTGGGCCACAGAGCTGGGATGAAAACCAGAGATCCCAGACTCCTTGTTTTCATCTTACTTAATTACAAGTGCCCTGAGATTGGTCCTATATATTATTAATCTCTACATCTCACAGCTCCTAGCACAGTGCTTTGAGTGTAGTAAGGACCTTGAAATGTTATCTAAATCAGTAGATGCAGGTAGAATATACTCCACTTGTCAACTCTTCAGATGCTTGAGGCCCGAGGCTTGATATTTCCCAGAAGATGATTTTCCAGGTTTTTTAGACAAAGTTCCTGCAACTGTTTCTCTTAAGACCAGTCTACTATCCTGGTTACATTTCTGAAGATATTTTGTGGTCAACAATATCCTCCTTAAATAAACCAGAACTAAACACTGGTTTAGTTCTCTTTGGGGGTTTCAAATAGCACAGGGAATATAAACTTATTTAATAAAGACAACAAACTTGTTCAAATGCAGCCTAAGAGTGATTGTGGTTTCTTTAAGCAGTTGCCATGCAATGCAGGCCCATGGTTAACTTCTGACCAGCTGAACATTCTAGAGCCTTCTGGTGATAGATCAAGCCAGGCTCTGTTTCTTAATTGCATATTTAAAACCTCCATCCAGTACTTTAGTTGTATTCACTCCATGTAGCATCTTATTAATTTTAGTCATTAATTCTGGTCATGTAAGAGCCTTAAGCATCCAAATTGTGCCTGCGGATAAATAATGGCAGAGGATGGAATTGAAATAAGGTATTTTTTATTTCCAGACCCCTGCTTTTCCCAATGAATGTAAGCTTCCAGGGATATGTTTAGCCAAAGACCAGTAGCATAGCTGCCTGAAAGCTCTCAGGAAAAAAAAAAGAAATTAAAAGCTACAACATATGTTTTCTCATGGGTGGAAATGGCTGGGCAGTCCAAGGCCTGATGTCCACCTTTGGCTGGTTCATTCCCCTCCTATAGCTGACTAAGAGTCCCACAGGAAAGGACAACAGGTTTTCTTGTCTACTCCCCTGACTTGCAGTGCTCCTGAGTACAGGAGAGAACAGGTAAGACTTTCCTTTTAATGTGGTTCTTCAGAGCATGTGCACTTAGGAAAATTACTATAGAAAAAAATACTTACTGTGAAAGTAATTCTAGAATCTAGTTTCAAAATTGGGCAATAATTTGATATGTATGTAGTTGTCGTTATAGATATGTATTGCAAGTGTTCTGAGTAAATAAAATATAATAAGATACTGATATTTAATGACTCTTTGCTGAATAAAGCTAGATTTTACCTGTAAATGGATGGGAAATAAACAAATGGATAATGCTTTTAGTCTAACCTGGCCAGTGTGGCTCAATTGGTTAGAGTATCATCCCCTGCACAGACATGATACTGATTTAAGTGGGGTTCTTAGGCTATCTCTGGATGAAGAATTTCTGAAAGCTCTCACAGAAGGATGAGGTATCTTAGAAGGCTTTATTTCTGTGGAATTAAATCCCTGAGCTTCCAAAGTCCCATTTACCTTTGCCCAGTCACAAAAGAAGTGTAGCTGGGGCTTTAGCAGAGCTAAAATCAGAGCCAGTGTCCAGAGTTTCCATTCCATGCCTGCACAGTCCAATCCAGCATCAGGCTGGCTTAATTTGTGTTTCCCACTGCAGCTCATCAGTCCACTGCATGTGGGGTCCTCAGAACCACATGGCTATAGAGGAAACACAGGAGAATGCAAGGAAGTAGGACCAGCAGAGCCCCATGAGCCAAGAGCCAAGTGAGAGAACTCCTTTGTTTAGGAGATTATGTATTCCCAAATTTTCACATGCTTGCAGTGGCCATGGCCACTGTGGCCAACGATTTCTGTTTCCAGGTGTGACTGACAGGAAAGTACTTTCCCTATGTCACCCCAACATCATTGAGCATGTGTCTATCTTCCCTGTGTTATATCTATTCCCCCAGTGTTTTTCAGGAAATAGGCCAGTGGTTCTCTGGGAAGTGCAAAGTCACAGCTTCCTGGTGAAGCTGTCTAAATGACATGTCTATAATGTCTGGCTCCCCTGTTTGCTCCTTTCCTATTATTAATAACTAGAGGCCCGTTGCACAAAGAGATTTGTGCAATAGGCCTTCCCTTACCCTGGCTGCCGGCACCAGTTTTCCTCTGGCACCCGGGACACAGGCCTTTCCTGCTTGGGCCGGAACCTTCAGTCTTCTCTGCTCTGGCCAAAGCCTTCAGTCTTTGCTCCGCCGCTTCGTGCCTATGTATGCAAATTAACCGCCATCTTTGTTGGGTTAATTTGCATACTCTCCTAATTGGCTGGTGAGCGTAGCAGAGGGACAGTCAATTTACATGTTTGTCTATTATTAGGCAAGACTAGCTACTTACGATGGTATCAGTCCCCCCTTTGGAGAAATGAAGCCTTATAATCTTACAAAGGTAAATGGGTAAAGGTCTGTATCTTCTTGTAACTATTTCATGCTATAAAGGGGTGTCGGCCTGGTTATCCCAAGGCTCCAAGGTTCTCCCCTATTTGACAGAGAAAAGAGGAGCAAAATGGAAGGGGAGTCTTCATGCAGGGAAGAAGGATTCTGCAAAGTCTAGGTAAGTCTGGTGTCCCTGGGAGGCAGCATAGGTGATGTCCAGAGGATGACACATTGGACAAGCTGCCATCCTTGTTGTACTCTAGAAATGACAAGTTGACATGAAGGCTAAAAGGTATAATTCAAAAGTGAGGGGACTTATAGCAACTAAAGGTTTGATGAGAGGTAAAAAATCCATCTGATAAAGGAAATACCAACTTTGTAGTGTCCTAGTTTACATTGGAGGATTGGCTTCCCTTTAGGCAGGCATGTCATACCTGTCTGAAACCCTTCTCTTCACCATATTTAACTGAAATTAAGCTAAGGGAAATATTCTAAGATTTCTCCCATGAGAAACTTTGGGTCTTTTCTGTCTGAAGCATTTTGGCAGAAAAGAGAAAGCAGTTTCAAGCAAAGCCAATAGACCATCCATACTTCATTTACTCAATTATAAGACCAAACCATTGAGTCTCATATCAGGAGAGGGTGGTATAGATGGCTTCTAAAGTGAGGTTTATATTGTGTAAATAAGCAAGCAGGTAAATAAGAACATAGGTACACATTCTACAAAAACAGAAGAACACAAAGCACAAAGGTTAATGTACATAACAAATCATGAACCAGTTAGAAGACTTCCAGATGCCATGCTTTTGCTGGAATGAAACCAAGCAGTGACAATCTGATAGATTTCTTGCAGTTAGAACATCTCTGGTGATATTATCAGGTGCTGAGGTCTATATGGCATACACAGACACATCCTTAAAAACAAAAGTTTGAAGACAGTTCACTGTAATGGTGTCCAATATCCATAATTGGACATTGTGGTTTTCAATTAAGCACAGTTTTTCTCCCTAAAATTGCCCTTATTTTTAAAGAGACTGTATTAAGTCCAGTGTAATTTGGTCTGATTATTTGCAGAAACACAAGAATAGTAACTGATTAAATAGATTATACAGGCTTTTTTCACATTTGCTTTGCTGAAATTTTTCATAATGAATCTTTAGATTGAGCTACATTCACCCCACAAAGAAGCCAAGCCATAGTTGCCATCAGGCTTTGCCTGCAATACCTGTAGGTTTGGGTCAAGTCCTCAAGTCCTTGAGGTTCCTAAAGATGTCTTGAGGTTCCTTTCTTGCCATCTGTCAGGAAAAAAGCCTTCATTCCTTACCTGAAAAGACTTTCATGATCTGTGTGACCAAACAAGGTATAAGGCCATTTTTGTGGTGGGTTTCATTGGCTTTGGAAGTCATTCTTAATTTTTAAGACTTTCTAGTGACAGCTGGAGTCCAGGCATGTCTCTCTTAGACATGGCATTCCAGTCAAATACGTGGTTAATAAGACCACACAGTTTAATCTGGTCTTATTGAATTTATGCAAAGAACCATATTTCCATGTCTCACTCATTAAGAATGGCCACATTCTGGAGAGATAAGGTAGGGAGAAAAAACTAAATGTAAGCAATTAGCCCTTCCAAGATTGGCAAACACATTTTATAACTTCTGGAAACATAGATTCTTTTTTTGTCAAACATACTTATACTTTAAGAGACATACTTCCATGGAAACGGGTATCATATAGCAAAAATTAATGATTTAGCAAATCACAAGTGAAATAAGTTAAATTGATTGACTCAAATAACTTAGGCTCAATAAGATCTATTTCAGAATCTGCATTGCAACAAATGGCTCAGATAAGAGTTCTTTTAGAGACTAGGTATTAGCACTTTAAAGGCAGACAGTCCTTTCTTTGACAAATCTAGAATAAATTTCTTGCCAGAGTATGCATTTTCAAGGCATGGAGATTGTATTATTTGTTGACTCCAGGGAGAATATATATATACCTTTCATCCTCTGGATTAGAGGGAGATTTGATAGTTGAGGTAGGCATGAATGTCTTCTATGTTCTCTAGTTTCCTGTCACAGGCCAGAATTTGGAGTGGCTTGTGACCCCTTACCAGTCATGGCATTTGCCCACAGCCTGAAGCCTCTTCCCATACCTAGGACAGAGACCCTTTCCGAAATAGTAATACAATTGTCCAGATGTGGGGTCTTTAACTCTGCAGGAGAGATTGTGATGTCCTCTGATCTTACTGGAGGTCCCTCCCCCATCCCTGCCCTTAGGTCTGTTTACACAAGGAATGTCTATTGTCTCCACTGTCTGAGGTAGAAAAATTCTATTTGTTTTTTTTAACTTGTCTCTAATAGCTGGGCTAGCAATCTGTTGCTATCTTTTATATTTCTAACAGCCAAGTCCATTAAGAGACTTGGAAGCATGAAGCAGCTTCCCTCCCCTAAGAGAGGGGGTAGTATTCCCTGTTAATCTGGCTGGACAGAGATTTAATACCCAGGCCCTGTGGTTATATTCCATTTGTAGTCAATTTCCAAGATTGGGTAACAGAAATCTTTCATTTCTGTGAGTATTTGTACATTGGAGGCTTTTTTTCCTACTGGGTAGTTATATCAGTAGATGAAGCATTAATGACTTTGGAAGTAGCAATGTTTGCATGGGCCATAAATGTATAGCAGTTACATTTGTAATGGAAACACAGTATCAGTAGCAAGTATCAAATGAAAAGAGCTGCAGTCTCATTGCCTTAACAATGAGCAGCAGCCAGGGGAACTCATCCTGGGACCCAGCAGGTAATTCCACCCCCCAGTGCAGAGCCCTGAGGTCTGATCCATACTGCAAAGCCTGCGGGGCTGGGGTGGGGTGGGGAGGATTGTGCCTGCATGGCTGCTGAAGGGGAAATTATCACAGGGAGAGGAGATAGGGGGACAGAACTGTATGCCCACAGCTCCCCCCCGGCGGGGGGGCACCACAGCCCAAGACTCCTCCTGCATACTGCAGGGATGGGGGTGAAGCAGCTGGGCACATTGCAAACTGTTGGTCTGTAAGCCATGCCCTAAATCCCCTCCAGGGCCTTGGGATAAGCACCACTGCTATGTGGGTCAGGAATCCATGGTGATTAAGCTGCCTAAATGGAGGTGAGAATCTGCCAAAGGAGAGTGAATCTGTGTGCCCAGGCCACTTCTAAGAGCCTGGCTGAGTGTGCAGCCACTGTGAATAGGGAAAGGAGTTTGGGGTGCATCCAAAGCCTCCTATGCCAGGTACAGAATTCACAAAACTGGCATCCAGTGAGCACACACTTTTCTTTCACCCTGTGGGGGCCCATAGCCCCACCTTCTGTGGCAGTGGTGCTAAGGAAGTGCTAGCACCAGCCCCACTGTTTGCCTGGCAGTTGTGGCTGCACCTTTGGCCACAGCCCTAGCCAGGGTCATAGCTGGATGCCCCACTCCCATGAAACCAGTCCTGGGTCTGTGTCTGAAATTGCATTGTCCAAGGTGGTGGATGGCAGAAAAAGGAACCAAGCTACCCATAGAGAAAGAGAGATGGAGGGAGGGAGGGAGAGAGAGAGAGAGAGAGAGAGAGAGAGAGAGAGAGAGAGAGAGAAAGTAGACCAAGTTATTCTTCTCCTACTGTTTTTCCCTCTGAGTGCACATTTGGGCACTGTGACTGAGCTTTCTGACAATTTCAGGGACACAATTTCCATGTGTCTTTAGTACTCCCGGTGTCTGTCCCTTCTGAGTTGCCATCTGTTATTGGTGGAAGTAGTGTTGTTGGGGTAGAACTGTGATATTGTAGAAGGCTTTATTCCTGTGGAATTAAATCCCTGAGTTTCCAAAATCCCATTTCCCTTTGTCCCACCATATAGCTGAAATATGGCTGCTACTTTAATAGAGCAATGTCCAGAGTTTCCATTCCATGTCTGCACAGTCCAATCCAGCATCAGGTTGGCTTAATTTGTGTTTCCCACTGCAGTCCATCAGTCCATTGCATGTGGGGTCTGTAGGCCCACATGGCTTTGGAAAAACACAGGAGAATGCAAGGAAGTAGGACCAAAGAGCCTCATGAGCCAAGAGCCAAGTGAGAGAACTCCTTTGTTTAGGAGATTATGTATTCCCAAATTTTCACATGCTTGCAATGGCCATGGCCACTGTGGCCAATGATCTTTGTTCCCAGGTGTGACTGACAGGAAAGTACTTTCCCTATGTCACCCCAACATCATTGGGCATCTGTCTATCTTCCCTTTGTTGTATCCCTTCCCCCAATGTTTTGCAGTGAATAGGCCAATGATTCCCTGGGGAATGCAAAGTTGAAGCTTCCTGGTAAAGCTGCCTAAATGCATGCATGTAGTGTCTGGCTTCCCCCTTTCTTCCTTTTCTATTATTAACTAGAGGCCCGGTGCACAAAAATTTGTGCACTGGGTGCTCCCTCTCACAGTCTGGAAACCCTCAGGGGATATCCTACTGATGGCTCCCTCTCTGGGAGGAGACTGGGTCAATCAAGGGAGGGCACCACCTCCATCACCCCGCTGCTGCTGCTACTGCTGGCTGCCGAGGCTGCCTGCCCTCCTCATCCCTCACAGTTGCTGCAGCTTTGTCCGGAAGGACATCCGGAAGAGGTCCCGTCTATCCGGTCTAATTAGCATATTACCTTTTTATTAGTATAAATAACTAGCTAGTCACAACAGTATCAGAAGGGTCACAGATTCGATTCCCTGCCTGAGCTTGTGAAGGAGGCAACAGATCAATGTTTCTCTCTCTTTCCCTCTCCCTTCCTCTGTCTCTAGAATCAATGAAAAACATATCCTTTGCTGTGGATTAAAGGAAAAAAAAGTGATAGCCTGATTGATTTATCTTCATGTTTCAATAGGCAGAATCACTGTGAAATCACGAGTCTCACTTTCCTTGGGGACCATAAGCAGAACTGAAGAAGAATTTCTCTATACTCATATAACTCTTAATCAAGTAATCAGAACAAAGGCGAGGAAAAGCAGCAGCTTTGTCAAGAAATGCCAGCAATGGAACTGTATGAATCCATACCTATAAGTACAGAGGAGTGAATTGAGTAAGGGCTAGTCATTGTCAGAAGGTCATTTCTATCAAAGACAAAATCAATCTCTAAATTTAGTTTAGTTGTTAAACTAGGTCCAGCTGATTCATTTATTCTCTTTTGTTCACTTGTGGTGCTTCCCACCAATATGACAGCTGGAACATCTCCCTGCCAACCACTGAGAACTGAGGCTATAAAGATTTTTAGTTTATTAGCTCTGGAGAAAACAAAATTTCTTCTTTTATAGCTCCGCCCCTCAACCTTAGTGTCATCTTAGGTAAATTTATGTTGTAATATTTTTTTTTGTTCAGTGAGAATGCCATTAGAAGTCAGAAGATTAATTTACACTATGATTAGTATTCAATACCTATGGAAAAATGAGTACTGTTCCCCTTCCCCCCTCAGGTGAGATATAAAATGTTACCATATGCAATGGGCTTTCCAAATATGAAAATGAGGATTCCTAATGCACTAAGTAAAGGGTTTGTAGGCAATTAATATAAATTCAATTTATCTACACTAATAAAAGAGAAACATGGTAATTAGCATACGACCACTACCCTTTTCATTGGCTAATCAGTGAGTATATGCAAATTAACTGTCAGCCAAGATGGCGGCC
>NW_005371082.1:4155009-4159014 GCF_000412655.1 Myotis brandtii | reverse complement strand
CTGAGCGTGACTGAGGGTGGCATCGCAACCTCCCAATCTGCCCTGCTCTGTGCATGACAGGGGGCAGCGCCCCAACTCCCCAATCAGCCCTGCTCTGAGCCTGACCAGGGGCTGCACCTAGGGATTGGGCCTGCCCTCTGCCATCCAGGAGCAGGCCTAAGCCAGTAGGTCGTTATCTCCTGAGGGGTCCCAGACTGCGAGAGGGCACAGGCCGAGCTGAGGGACCCCCCCCTTCCCCCCGAGTGCACAAATTTTTGTTCACCGGGCCTCTAGTTATATTATAAGAGCCTGATCTTATAATATGTGTGTGTATATGCATACACTCAAATTGTCTAATATTTTAGTGAATTTCTACTATGTGCCAGACACTGCTCTGAGCACTGGGCACATAACAGTGAGCTAAGAAGTGAAATTTTCTTGCCCACATGAAGCTTATATTCTAGGTGTGGAGGATTTTTAATAAGAAAAATCATAAGAAAATTATATAGTAAAAATATATAGTTTGAAGAAGAATAAAGTAGGGAAGGGAAGAAAGGAAGTGGACAGGGAAGGATGTGTAGGCTGTGAGTTGGGTGCAATTGGACATAATGTTTTGGAGAAGACTTCAGTAAGAAGGTGACATCTGAGCAAAGACTTGAAGGAGGTGATAGAACCAGCCACGAAGATCTCATGGGAAGAAAGCTCCAGACGAAGGGAGCAGTTAGTCCAAAGAGTGTGAGGCAGGCATGTGCCTGATGGACCTATACACAGAACGCTGTGGTGGCAGGTGAGCTGCAAGAGTGCTCTGCCATTATGAAACTGACTACCTAGAGTTAGCACAGATATCAGAGGTTAAGCTTACAATTCCCAGCATGACCACTCTAATTGCAGACACCTGTAACCAATTCAGGGGTCCTCAGGCCACCCACACTTCTGATCAACTGGCTACAAAGTCAGGGGTTCCCACAATCCCCCTAGGTTCAGTAGTTTGGTAGAACAACTGCTCAGGAAGGTGCAATACTTAAGATTACAATTCTATTTTAAATTACACAAATCCGGACCAGCCCAATGAAGAGGCACACAGGGTGAGGTCTGAGAGGGCCCTGAGTCTGTGCTCTTTCCTTGTGGAACAGGACACATCATGGCCCCGGCACACTGATGTGTTCACCAACCAGGAAGTTCCAATGAACTCAATATACAGAGCTTTTATCAGAGTTTCATTATATAGAACTGACCACATGACTGAACTTAGTTTGTAGCTCCCCTACTGCCAAGAAGTCAGCCTTAAAGCATCACCCTCAAATCACATGGTTGGTCTTTTTGGCATGACCAGCCTCCATCTTGAGTCATCTCATCAGCATAAACTCAGATGTGACTCAAGGGGCCTTCCACGAATGACATGGATACTCCTATCACTTGGGAAATTGTAAGGATTTCAAACCTCCCTGCCAAGATCCCAGGAAGAAGACCAGACACATTTTTTTTTAATCATACAACACGAGCCCTATCAAGAGCTGGGGATGTGTCTATGTTAATTCTGTAACAATAACAATGCCAACCACTTGTAATAAGGAGAAAACAAGCAGAGTAACAAAAACATGACTCATCAAAGACGGGATCTTTGCAGATAAAGACAAAATAATTAGCTCCCACATCAAGAGATCAGGCTGACACGCTTATCTCAAGTTTGATTTCTGTGTAAGGGTCATAGAAATACTTTAATAATTATGTAGACAGTCAGCTATTAGTGAGCTGTGCTAATTGAGAAGGACTTGTGGCATGAATCATCTGAAAATGTGTAAATGCAAAATCCCTTTTATCTGCTTGTTGAGTGCACTTTACATTTCACACTACATATATTTCTTCCAAATAGATCATTTGTGAACAGAATTACTTTTGATCAATAAGATTTCTAACTGTTGGAATTGAAAGAACTTTAGGGAATTTCTAGTTTGATTCTTCCATTTCATATGTCAGACAACCAAACTCTGGGAGAAGGGAGGGTTAGGTTGCTTGCCCAGGATCAGGCAGTATGCTGGTATTAGAGCTGAGGCTTAAAGACAGGCTGCTGGTGTATAGTCCAATATGTGAAGTTACGTAAGTCAGTTAGTCAGCCAGCGCATCAGCATCAGCCCAAAAGGCACCCTCAGAAGAGCACTAACTTTGAAGGTAAGATTCATGGGTAAGACCATTTCCTGCCCTTATCACCTATATGAACCTGTATAACCTCTCTGAGCCAGTGTCTTCTGGTAAAATGGAGATAAAAGTAGTTCCAATCACAAAACATTGCCATGAGGATTAAATGTAATGATGTGGGTGAAATCATGTTGCAAAGCTGTAATATAACAGACAAATGTTACATTTGATATTATTACTATTATTTGGGGCTTAGAAATCCTCATCTCTTGATTAAAGTGGAACCGATTTTAGATCTTTATTTGGAATCTTGTAACATTTATCTAGACAATACTGTATGTTAGTGAATATGGGAGATACTAATTTATGATAAAAAATTTTGCCATGACTTACAGAAAGAGGCCATTCATACTAGGCTGCAGATTAACTCAAATCAGAGAGCAGTATCAGGGCTGTGTGGCAACCCAAAGAGGAAGGCTCAGAAGTTCAAAGCCTCTGATGATACTCTGTGTGGATTAAGACTCCTGAGGGCCCTTGACATTAAGATTAAATCTGCAGATATTTATTCCCTCTGGCCAATTGTTATTGTGTGTCAGTTTCTTTCCTAGTTTTACATACAAACTGAAAGGTTAGCTAAAGCATACAGTTCTGGAGGTTTCAAGCATGGAGACACATAGAATAAGCAGTATAGCTTGAGGTTCATGTGTAGTTCTATTTGCTATAGTGTTTATTTGTTTTGCTCATATACATAAACTGTCAGAAAATAGATTAGAATGATGAGAGCTATCCAAAACAACAACAAAAATACATAGAAAAATAAATATTGGCTTAAAGATAAAATGAATATGCTGTTAATAAAAATGCATTAAAATGGAAATATGCAATTTAAAACATTAAAATGGAGTAATACTTTTTTTAACCTATTTTTGTAGCCAAAGAAAACTATTCTATCAAACTGACTGATATCATTATTTTAAAAATACCTGTAGGATGTTCCTCGTTATTTGTACTGATCTTTAGGCTAGTTAATAAATGGCATCATTTCTGCAACTTTGCTTTAATATGGTGAAAGCATTAGCATATTTTATATAGTCTTTTAAATGTGCTGCAGATAATTATATAATTTCTCATCTTTGGGTTGTAGCCATCAGCAGGACTCTGTTTGAATTATTTAGAGTGATGATAATTATCTTGCTTAACTATCTCTTCTCTAGCAGCTTGCAAAGGAAGCTTGGCCCAGGATGTCTATGACAGGGCCACCTAGGAAGAATTCTAGCTGATCACCTTCCTGGCCACTCCCCTGTCCAGTATATTTCCACAGAGAAGAGGAGGAGAGTCAGTCTATGTATAGTACATAACAAATCTATGAAATTGCCAATTAGAGTAGGGAAACTTTGATTATAAAATTATTTGCTCACTTTTGGATTTTGATGGTGAATTATTAGCAAGCAACTGCTCAAGTGTAGTGGGTGGTTCTAAAAAATATTGTCTAAATTAGGGGCCAGCACCTTTTTCTGTAAAGAGACAGATAATAAATATTTCAGGCTTAACAAACCATACAATTTTTGTTGCAACCTCTCATCTCTACTGTTATAGTGTGAAAGCAGGCACAGACAATATGCAAACATGTGAGCATAGCTGAGTTCCAATAAACCTCTATCTATATATATAAAGAGCCAGGGGCTGTCACATCCGAAACAAACAAAAGGATGACTGAATAGGCTGAGTGGGGCAACAAGGTCAGCAGGGGGTTTAGTGAGGGACGACCAAACAACTGAGCAGCAGGCTGTGTGGGGCAACCAGGCCAGCAGGGGGGGCAGTGAGGGGTGACCAGGCCAGCAAGGGGCTCAGTTGGAGGCAACCAGGCCGGCAGGGGGGGCAGTTAGGGGC
>NW_005371082.1:4146919-4154931 GCF_000412655.1 Myotis brandtii | reverse complement strand
CAACCAGGCCGGTGGGGGGGTGGTTGGGGGTGACCAGGCTGGCAGGGGGGGCAGTTAGGGGCAATCAGGTCAGCAGGCAGAGGCGGTTAGGGGCAATCAGGCAGACAGGCAGGTGAGCAGTTAAGAGCCAGCAGTCCTGGATTGTGAGAGGGATGTCCCCCGAGGGGTCCTGGATTGGAGAGGGTGCAGGCTGGGCTGAGGGGACCATCCTCCCCCATGCAAGAATTTCATGCACCAGGCCTCTAGTTTATAAGAATAAGCTTTGGACTGAATTTGGCTTGCAGGCTGTAGTTTGCTAAACTCTAGTCTGAAGCATTGATTTTGAGTCTTTTGTGGAATATGCTCCTTCATGAGAACTTAATGAGAGATACTCCATAAAAATAAACACTTTCATGCATAGGTGTATACATGAACACACAATTCATACACACAAGCCATCATGGATCCAGTCAAGAACTCTTTTTTTTTTTTTCTGCTCCTTTGTTCAAGAACTCTTGGTCTAAGTGGAGTGTTCCTGACACAGAGCCTTTGTAAGGCTCAAGGCTTTAATCAGACTCTACAGTTTATATGGAGGCAGAAGTCTTGCACTAGGGGCAGTGTCACACATCAAATGGTTTCAAGAGGATGAAGCCCTGGACATGAAAACACAGAGGAGAAACATGGGGATTGGAGGCAGCTCACTCTTGACGCTTAAGTAAACAGTGGTTGACTTGGGTACAGGCTTGTTATTTTAAATATGGATGCAACACCCACATCTTTATGACCCCTCCTGGACTGTTCTGGATCACACTGTCTCCTCTTTTTGAGTAGACATCTACATCTAATTCCTACATTTGTTCTGCTTTTTTATTTTTCTCTCATTGTCTCACAGGTGTTAGGGTCAAGATTCCCCAAATTTATTGTGGTAAACTTGAAGGCAAGAACATAGTATTTTATATATACTTTTAGCTCCCCAGTGCACCTCATTATTATCTTGGCTCCTCGCCTCCCCTGCCTCAGGCTCCTCTCTACACCCAACTTCCCAGAGTTGGTGTAGAGAGCCACTTCTGTAGGTGAGTCCCGTACACTTGCCCACGTGGGTTCACTCTGCTCCTCCTTCCACTCTTTAAGAGCCACGGCAGTGTCACCACTTCTGAGGAATCTCCAGGAACATCCCCAACCCCAAGGTGGAACTCATGGCTGACTCTTGTGTTACTATGACACTTTGTGCTTCAAGTGTGAGACCTGATAATATTGGATTACAATTGTTTGCATCCCTATTGGTCCACTTTAGGAGGCTGTGAGCAGTAACACAGCCCAGGCACTGTTGGTAGAATAAATGGCTTGACAGAAAAATGGTGGATATTCAGTAGGCAAGAACTTTATTGGGTGAGGGTAACTATAAGATGAAAGGGAAAATTAAAAACACACACACACAAAAAAACACAACAACACAAAACCTTTAAGAGAATGGAATTGATGTTTCACGTATATTTAATTTGTAAGATTGTCCCATCAACATTTCTCCATATATATATAATTAGTGGTAATTATAAAGAAAAAAATGTGCTTAACCCAGTAGCATGGAAGTGAAGCTGAACTTCCCCTGGGGCAATACTGCACTCCTTTCCATAGATACTCCCCACATAAGGGCTCCAATGTCCTGCCCATCTGGTGATGCAGTCCCTTATAGACCAAACTGGTACAGCTCCCTGAAGGAGATAGGAGGGAAGATTTAGGAGTCAGTATTCTAGAAGTAATGATGACGGGGTGGTGGTTGTGTGCACTTCCCATGGGAAGTGGCACAAACTCTGGCAAGATGACTACTAGGGTTAGGAACTGAACCCAGGACCAGCTAGAATGATGTTCTAGCATGAAAATTACCTGACTACCACCAGGACAAATGTATTCAAAGTCCTAAGAGCTTATTTCCCTTCTGTTACCTAGTGCCAGTGTTGTAACCAGGTAGGCTTGAGTGTTTATTTTCATACTGTCATCTTTTTCTCTGGTCAAAAGCTAGTGGTAGAATAGTGCAGTGGCTAAGTGCATGGGGTCTGGATTGCCTGGTTTAAATCTTAGCTCTAACCCATACTGGCTTTGAGATTTCATTGTTTAGTACCTCAGCTTTCCTCTGTAAGTTGCAGCTAACAATAGTTTGTACTTCTTAGGTTTATTAAATAAATAGACTGTATAGACAATAGTGCCAAGTCAAAGTAATACTCAATAAATGTTTCATTATTATTAATGTATATATGTATATATGAAACATCTACTTCTTAGCAGGACACTACGAAAGTAAATGGAGTGGGCAGAGGGTGTACTCCAGCTGTAACCACCTGGCTATTTAATCTAGGAGGAGTTGAACCTTAGACACACTGAAACCTTTCTGAACATGAAGCAGTAGTAGACACCCTAGGTCTCCTTTGCCCTTCAAGAGCATTCTTCCTAGAATTGGCTCATGTATGGCACAGGTATGGGAGACTTATATCTAACACATTGATGCCTGCAATCCAGCCATTGCAACATATAGAAATATATGGCATTTAAATATTGTTGCTACCACTCCTACTAATAATAAAATAGCTGTTGTCCTTTATTGACTGAAAATTTGCTAGGCAGTATGCATTTATTTATCTGAGATATTTCTAATTTTCTCAAGAAGAATAGGAATGAGGAGTCAAGGGTCAGAGAGAAAATGAAAACCTCCCCAAGATTGCAAAGTTAGTATATGGCAGAACTGGAACATGAACCCAGATCTGCCTGCTCCCCTACCCTCAACACATTATCTTTGCATTGAGGCCATATCTTATTGGGACCGATTATAGCTCTCAGTGATTTAGGAATTGCTCAAAATATTGCATGGATCTAATTCATATAAATGTTTAGCCTCTATTTAATTACTGTTGGTTGTGATTGTTCTTTTTGCTTCTGATGATAAAAGAGAACACAAAGACCTTCTGAAAGTATACTTCACTATCCTTTTCCAAAACACGATTAAAGACTGTACTTTCTGGTGGCAGGCTATGACTCACTGGTGAATCAGGGGCTGAGCAAGCCTGTGCCCTTTATGTTCAGTGCCACCAGCTTTATCATTCCTACTGTAGCCTCTCTGCCCCCACCACCCCTGCTCCATGGCTCCCTCATAAGCCTCCCAACTCCCAGAGAATCGATTGTCTCTTCCTTCATGTTGTTTCTCAGGCCCAGGGCAGTTCACCAAGTCCTAGTCTTCTTCCAGGTGACTCAGATGCACTTCAAACAGCTCCAGGGAGGGAACTGTGGTGAAATAGTGAAGCTGGGGCATCTTGGACTGGGATACAGAGCCCGGTTAGGAGTCTGGGGTCTTTTCGGAACCAGACTAGTGTGAGCTCCCACAGGTCACTTGAGACACTGGTTTCTCAAGTCTTTGTTGTTTTTTCCTCATCTGTTCACACTTTTTTTAAAAATCTGGATGTAGAACTTTGAAGATCTTCCAAGCTGCCTTCTCTTCTTGAGCTCTTTTCCAGTTTTTCACTGGTTAATTTACTGGCTGATTGACTTAGTGATTTTCCTTATGTTCCTGATTCATGGCAGTTACTCCAGTTCTTTCAGGTGCCCATGTAGAAACCAAGTCATTTTCAGGAACAAAGGAAAGGTGACCAGGCTTTCTATTTCCAGGTATACGGTTTTCAAGCCCTGCTTCTGTGCTTCTCTTTGGACCTCTGCTTCTTCAGGTCGAAAGCAAACAGTGCACTAAGACAAGTTTTGAGGTGCCCTGAGATGACAATGGGATTTGGGCCACTTGAGTCTGTGTAACTTTGGGGAAATATCTAACAGCTCAGCGCCTGTTTCATCATAGGGTTTTTGTGAGGATTTAAAAAGATAACACATGCCAGGTGTTTGGCATAGTGCTTACTTAACCTGGATTGGTGCCTACTATATGTCAATTTTTTCGATCTCCCTCCATTCTCTTCCAATGTTAAAATTCCAAGCTGTATTAATAATAATGGAAATCATGCAGCTTTATGTTCTTTACAACTTGCAACGTGCTTTTTATGTGTGCTATTTTCTGCAGCTCTCATGACAGCCTTGTATTTATATAGAGGTGTTTGGTTACATTGTATAGCCTATGAAATAAATTCAGAACCCAGATCTGACTTTGAGCCAATGAATATTTATTGATCATCTGCTGCTTGCTCACCTCTGAGCTTGATGTTGTGCAGTGCTGGAGGATGTGATCCTCTTCCAATGAGATCATGGTTGATGGGGTGGGGGGTGATAGGCAGAAGATACCTGAAACAAGCTGCCATCACACCAAATATTTATTGGACACCAACTGTGTGCAACTCTGTGAAATTACAGTACCTATTTACTTTTTAAAATGTGATTCATTTTTTTAAGTCACTTTTCCGATAATTATCTTAAGAGAAACAGAGTTTGAAAGTGAGGCTTGAAAGTGAGGCTTGATTCAGTGCAAATCATATTTTGGAAAAAAACAAAAAACCTAGCCGTGTATTTCAAGGTCAGGGCAGGGTTTCTAGCCTTGAAAATTTCTTTGTTGGATAGAGTTCATCTTCACCAACAAGGACATATAGCACATTCAGGATGGTGAGCACAGTATTCCTCTATTCATTTTTACCTCTGAATCAATATATTAAATTCCAAAAATCAGTTTTTAGTCCAGACATCTGGCTCTATCATTGATAACATTTTCTCACAGCTCCTGAGGTGACAACTTTATCCCTGCTTTGTCTTCTGGTCTTCTCTCTACTTCACCAGCCCCTTCCCACAGTCATCATCAGCTTTATCCATGTATCTTCCCAAATGTCTCCAAATCTTTGTTTTATACTCTGAGTCTCTGCAAGAGCCTCTTAAGTGATCTTCATTCCTCTCTTCATTCATTCAACAAACATTTATTGAGCACTCATTTTGGCCAGGCACTGTTCTAGGTGCTGCTACCATCCTATATAATAAAAGGATAATATGCAAATCGACCAAACAGTGGAACGACTGGTCGCTATGACACGCACTGACCACCAGGGGGCAGATGCTCAATGCAGGAGCTGCCCTCTGGTGGTCAGTGCGCTCCCACAGGAGAGCACAGCTCAACCAGAAGCCCTGAGCTGGGCTCACAGCTGGTGAGCTCAGTGGCAGTGCTAAGGATGTCCAAATGTGGCTTGGGACATTACCTGAGGGCTCCTGGACTGCTAAAGGGCAAAGGCCAGCTAAAGGGACCCTCCCCCCGTGCACAAATGTTATGCACTAGGCCTCTAGTGTTACATAAAACAGACTAGTCTTGCCTGGTGGAACTTAAAGTCTAGTGTGAGGTACAGTCATTAAATGAGTAATTATAGGTATGATCTGCATTATGACAAAGAAAGTATGGGGGCTGTGAAACCATGCATGTGGACCTAATATTTGGGCATAAGAAAGGCTTCTCTGAGGATGTGGAATTTAAGCTGAGGCCTTAAGGATTAATAAGTATCTGCCAGGCCACCAAGGCAGATACCTCAGTTGTGAAGTGGAGTTGTGGTGGGTGTGGGTGGGGTGACAGAAGCTGTTCAGGTACAGAGAAAGCATGGTTCAATACCAGAATTAAGTAACTGCAAGAAATCCAACAAGGCTGGAGTGGAGGGAGGGAGAGAAAAAGCATCAGGAAATGAGATTTGGGCCAGGCTATGGTGAATCTTCTAAAACCATTTTTAAGGATTTGGGACATCCTGGGAACAATAAGAACCAGGGTGTGACATGATTCAATTTAATTTTTTAAAAGATATCTGCAAGCATAGTTCAGAATGGAATGCAGAATGACCAGTTAGATAACAACTAGGATAGTCACTGTAAAGGTGTTGGTCACCTGTTTGGGGTTGTTGGCAGTGGAGAAAGAGAACAGTAAACAAATTTAAGAAACATGTAAAAGAAGAGGTGAGCAGTCATGGTGAGTGGGGAAGAGATGGGTTCAGGGAAACTGGTAGCTTCTTTGCTTGAGGTCTCTTAGGATGGTGGTGCTATTCACTGCTACATGCACAAGCATGTCAAACTCAAAGGCTAACATGGGCCAAATAAACAAGGTTTAAGTTTATGTGGGCTGCAAAAAACCCCCAAAATTTCAATTTTCATAGAAACATAGCTTTATTTTGATAGAACACAAAGGGCTGCAATAAATGAATAATAGTTAACATAAAATAATAGAACATTTTAATAAAAATTAACATTTTTTCTTGAACATTAACTTACTAGACACTGAATAACTGCACAAATACATAAGCGTAACACACATAAACCTATTTTTCTTGTTCTCTAAAAGTGAAATATTTCCGGTTGCACACACCAAACAAGTCAATACAAGACTAATGACATGGCAACTGGCTGCTAAAATATTTGCTGCTGGTATTAGTGGAGAGAAATGGTGCCCCTGTGCGTAAGGCACGTAAGGGAAATGAATGCAACACAATTATAGTAATCAGTCATTATCGAACGTTGTAGTTCGTTATTAATAATATCTACACTAATAAAAGAGAAACATGGTAATTAGCGTACGACCGCTACCCTTTTCATTGGCTAATCAGTGAGTATATGCAAATTAACTGTCAGCCAAGATGGCGGCCGGCAGCCAGGCACTGAAGCGAGCAGGGAGGCTTGCTTGCTGCGGACTCCAACGGAACCGCCTCAGTTGCCGGCCTCTCAACTGCAACTCTAAGCAACTATGTACTATGTTGCAAATAAGAAGCTAAACAAAACCCCAGAAACCGGCTTCCATTCAGCCGGGCTCGGACCGCAACATTGTATCGATGTTTTCAGCAGCAAGGCCTCAGAGCTAAAGCTGGCCCAGAATAAAAAAAAAGAGAGAAGAAAACAAGGAGCGGTTGGAAGCTTTAGTCACTCGCCAGCCAGAAAACAGCCCTCAGCCCCTCACCCAGACTGGCCAGGCACCCCAGTGGGGACCCACACCCTGAAGAGTGTGTGACCAGCTGAAAACAGCCCTCAGCCCCTCACCCAGACTGGCCAGGCACCCCAGTGGGGACCCACACCCTGAAGAGTGTGTGACCAGCTGAAAACAGCCCTCAGCCCCTCACCCAGACTGGCCAGGCACCCCAGTGGGGACCCACACCCTGAAGAGTGTGTGACCAGCTGAAAACAGCCCTCAGCCCCTCACCCAGACTGGCCAGGCACCCCAGTGGGGACCCACACCCTGAAGAGTGTGTGACCAGCTGAAAACAGCCCTCAGCCCCTCACCCAGACTGGCCAGGCACCCCAGTGGGGACCCACACCCTGAAGAGTGTGTGACCAGCTGAAAACAGCCCTCAGCCCCTCACCCAGACTGGCCAGGCACCCCAGTGGGGACCCACACCCTGAAGAGTGTGTGACCAGCTGAAAACAGCCCTCAGCCCCTCACCCAGACTGGCCAGGCACCCCAGTGGGGACCCACACCCTGAAGAGTGTGTGACCAGCTGAAAACAGCCCTCAGCCCCTCACCCAGGCTGGCCAGGCACCCCAGTGGGGACCCACACCCTGAAGAGTGTGTGACCAGCTGAAAACAGCCCTCAGCCCCTCACCCAGGCTGGCCAGGCACCCCAGTGGGGACCCACACCCTGAAGAGTGTGTGACCAGCTGAAAACAGCCCTCAGCCCCTCACCCAGGCTGGCCAGGCACCCCAGTGGGGACCCACACCCTGAAGAGTGTGTGACCAGCTGAAAACAGCCCTCAGCCCCTCACCCAGGCTGGCCAGGCACCCCAGTGGGGACCCCCACCCTGATCCAGGACACCCTTCAGGGCAAACCAGCCAGCCCCTACCCATGCACCAGGCCTCTATCCTATATAGTAAAAGGGTAATATGCCTCCCAGCACCAGGATCAGCGGAGCAGCGAGGCTCCCGGCACCGGGATCAGCATGACAGGGGGCAGCGCCCAAACCCCCTGATCACCCTGCGGCTCTGTGTGTGACAGGGGGCGGGGCCACAACCTCCCTATCCGCCCTGCTCTGTTCGTGACAGGGGAAGGCACCCCAACCCCCTGATCAGCCCTCCTCTGTGCCTGATAGGGGGAAGCTCCCCAATC